>NC_084663.1:22143483-22445755 GCF_028389875.1 Rhea pennata
GGTATGCACAGACAATCATACAATGTAGCCATCTCTCTCTCTCTTTCTCTCTCTCTCTCTTTTTCAATAGAACTCCAGACAAATCAATTTTTCCTCTCAAATACTTTCTGATCAAATTATGAGGTTAACTTATTCAAATATAATCCTTCTATTCAGTCTTTTCTTTTTTTTTTTTTGAGAAAATACTTTTCGTATCTCCTCCAGCTAAACAAAAGCTCTAAAAATCCTGAAATTCTCCCTTCCCCTCCTTTTATTATATCTCAGGAAATTGTCAACATTTTTGAAATGTGCATAAATAAATGAAACTCAATTTCATTTCTTCATAACAGGAGACTGTGGAGCCAAAAGGCAATCTACTGATGTGTTATGGCTTGCATCTATAGCCTCCCAGGCTACCCAATTTCCTTTCTCTGTCCTTAAGCTTTGCCTTCTCGCTCCTGCATTTCCTACCTAAGCAATCATGGAGGGTTAGGCTTAACACTTTTTGCAAGAGGTGTGAAAGCACGAGGAGAGCTTTCCAGAGAAACTGGGGTATGCGAGCCTTATGCTGGAACAGATGTGTGTGGAACCTGGAGCAATTGGTGACTGAGATTCGGAAATGGAGCATGGGATGAGAGTACCTGATACGCTTCATGGCACTGGTTTCTTGGAAATTTCTCACAGAAATGGTCTGCAGAGTCAGGCCATCAAGATCTCCCATCACCACGCTGCCTATATAGTCCTAGCACAATGGCCCTTAGTACTGCAGAGAACAGAGAGGAAGAAGGATAATATGAGTATCTAATGACTAATGTTGCTGAGGGCTTTAACTGGCTGGATCTTGAAAACCTCCAAGGATGGAGAGATATTGCACAGTCCTTCTGGGCAACTTCTTCCAATGCACGATTGTCCTCATAGGGAAAACCATTTCTGCTCATAGCCAGGCTGAACAGCTCTTCTTTCAATTTATGCCCGTTGTCTCTTGTCCTTCCACAAGGCACTGCAGTGAAGTCCCTGGCTCTGTCTTCTTGATGACCTCCTTATGCATTGGAAGGCTGCTGTTTGGTCCTCTTGAAGCCTCGTTGAGGCTGAAAAAGCCCAGCTCCTTCAACCTCTCCTCACAGGGTAAATCCTCTAGCCCTGACTGTCATTGTGGCCCTCCACTGAACTCACACCAGTTTACTCATGGTTTTCCTAGGAGGATCTAAAACTGGGCACAATACTCTAGACTGGTGTAATGAGTACTGAATCGAGGGGAGTATGCCTTTCCTGAGGTCCCTTCCAGCCTGAATTATCCCATAATCTAATGAAATGGGCAGTGTCTAGTTGGTCTGTGAGACGGAGTTATGAGCGCACGTGAAGTAAATAGACTTTGTGTGAGAGTAGGTGGGCTGCACAGTGTGATTGGCAGGGGGAGGAAAAGATAAGGTACTTTACAGGAGAGAAGATGCTGAAGCAACTACAGATAAGTTACAGTAAATTTTGCTAGAAAAACTCACCTTCAAAGGCTTGTCCAAGGGCAAGAATTCAGGTTTTGCTAGTGGTCATGTACCCGGGGTATTAAGCACAACTTTTATTTGCTGGTAGTGAGAGCCATGTGCAAACATTTGTGCTTTGTAGATGGGAGAAGCGTGTGCTGTGCTATTGGTGAGCAGGGGCAGGCTGGTCCCTCTGGCGCTCATCTCCTGCCTCAGTTTCCTTCTCCAGCCTTCAGAGGATCCACCTTGGAGGAAGAGGATGCTTTAGCTTTCATCACAGCCATGGCATAGGACTGAGGAGATATCAATGCCCAAGCCATTGGATCTGGAGCTGTTTCCCACCACAGGTTTTCCTTCTTCTCTCATTTCATTGGTTACATTCACCACCATGATGGCTTACAACGAAGGTACCAAAGGAATGGATGTTGGAAGTGGACAAAAAATGGGGACAGGGTAGCTGAAATGCCCCACAGCCGCAGACTCAGTGGGCATGTGACTGGACAAAATCATCCTTTTATATTAAATAATACTTGAGGGGAGAACATGAGAAGCACAGCACACACCAGCACAGAGAGGTCATCGACAGCACAGTGTGCTCTTCATACTGATTCACGGTGATGAACACCTTGGACCTGCATCATACAAAATCCCCTTTAAAAATCTGTGGTTACTTTTTTGTCCTGGGAGCTCTGTTGTGCTGTTTGAAAAATGGTTCACCTCAGCCCCTCCTGCTTTTACAGACACCGAGAAGGCTTCAGATTCAAACAGCTAAACTATGCCATTTTAACCTATGTTTTGTTGAAACCCCCCTACCCCTCAGCCTTGCCAGCTGCTTTGGGCAAATGTCTTTTCTGCCTTGTCTTGCAGCTGTGTTTATAATGTGTCCCATCAAAGAGCACAAACACAGGGGTTTGAGTTCCTTCTCGTCAAAACAGTCGAGACAAACTTTAGTTAAACATGAAAATCGGGACAGGAAAGTAGGGCCCGGGTAGGCTGCAAGTGACCTGTCCTGGGCAGGTCCAAACACAGCACAGCTGTGTCTTCATACTGCGATGCAGAGCAAAACCTACGCGGCTGATGTGTTTACTAGCCATGGGCTGTACAGCTGGTGACACTGAAGGGTCCGGCTGTTACGGCTGCTTCGGGGTATATTGTTGTTACTTATAAAGAGAAGTTCTGTTCTAAAAAATTTATATATTCCAAACATGGGCAGCTGGAGACAGGAAGAACATGCGGATGTGTCCGACAGCGTGTGTAAAAAAGCTCTGATCATACTAAGAAAAAAAACTATCTATACCTCCTCACTCTCCAAAGGAGTTCGGAGTAGACTGGGTTTATGCTGATCACAAATATTCACAGAGTTTACTGTCTTTCCTGAGACAACTCTAATTCCACATTTGCTTCTAAAATATATTCTGGATGCAGAGCATGGAGGTTAAATTTTAACTACCCTATTTCATGATATAATCATTCCTTTTCTCATTTATGTCTTGAAGAAATGTTGATAAATGTTCACATTTGCAATAAAATTCAGAGGCAAAGAGGGTTTCATCTTGGTTTTGCTGTGACCATATCTGATCAGACACTGTTAATATTGATTATCACACAGTAATTCAAAGAACAGAACAGAACTCCATGATGTTAAAGCCTTGGGCAAAACTGTCGTAATTTAATATTATGAAGAAAACTTTATCGTTAGTTGCCTGAATTAAAAATCCCCAAGAGTTTTCCACAGGAAAGTTTTATTAAAGGCATGCCACATTAAAGGTAGTTATACAACACCCCTTGCTCACACACACGTGTGTGTATATATATATATATATGTTTATGTATCTGTAAAATCAAATTTACTTCCCCACACTAAATGACATTTTAGGTTTTAAAAGTATTTAAAAGTGGAAAATCTTTAAATATCATACAATTCTTTGTATTAGTTATATTGCTTTTTTCCTAATGTTTCATATTTCATTTAGTGCAACCAAATCCTTTTTCCTCCCAGGAAATCCCCAAAGTCAAAACCGAAAGGAGCAGTCAGCTTCACTGGGACAACTCATTCCTGCCATCTTGTCTTCAGGGAAATATTTTTAACTCATCACAACCACTTTTGCACCATGTAAATATTTAGGCTGGCTTGCAGCGGAGCGCTCTGGTGGTGCTGTGAGCTAGCAGAAGGTTGGCAAGGCGAGCTCCCTTGCTGCATGGGTGCTTCTGGCCAGTGCAACTGGGTGGCTCGTGGGATAGGGACCAGTGGGTGAGGGAGCACGAGTGCCTCCATGGGGCGAAGCAACCGGTACTGCAAAAGTTCAATCACCTAGTTCAATGCCAGCTGAGCAATTGTAGATGGTGCCAAAGTTGCACTCTCACAGACTTGTTAAAGGGCTTCTAGCTCTACGTTCTGCCCTGAAAACTAGTTATCAAGATCTTCACCGAATTCATAGGATGGGTCAGACTGTGTGCTGCAAAACACTAAAAAACCAGCCTCCCATGGGCGCTTTGTAAATGCTGAGTGTCCGTAGATTGCTGTGCCCTGGAGTGCAAGTTGAGCAAGCTCCTTTTCAAATAATAGTTGTATATAATTAAGCAAAGATAGGAGGTTTTCTTTCAGTGCTAGATTTTTAAACAGCTCTAACACAGATGATTCTTTCCAGGTGGGTTTTCTCTCCCAAATTTATGTCATTTTTTTTCTCCACAAAATCATGGAAAGTCATCAGCTTGGAGATAACAATTTAGGTGGATCAATTTTCATTTTTCAGTAGGTGGAGTGATGCCAGCAGGTTCGAGTAAGGGGCCAAGGATCTGGAATCTTAAATTTTATTCCCAGCTGTGCTATTAACTTGTTCTCTAACCTAAGGCAAGTGATTATTATTTTTTTCTCATCAGCAGAGACAGCACCCCTCTTCACAAGGCTGGATTAATGTTTGTAAAACATTTTAAGATACTTGGACAGTGTCTGAGTATAAATGATTCCACACAGTAATCATAAGATTTAATGGCCCAAGGCATGCCAGCCTCCGTTTGTGGAAGAGGCACTAGGACACTGGTATCAATCTAAACTGGGATTGGTTTTGTTCCCTGCTCTCCCTGCCTTAGTCACTGACATCAGCCTCTAGTTTCTCCCTCTCATGCTAATCATGTGAAAACATTAATTGTACTGATTTTATTGCAAAGCAGTTGGCTTACAGGATAGATCCAGAGTCCATTTAAATCACTCCCATACACTTCAGTGGATTTGAGGGGAGCAAGGGCAACATTTGGAGTGTGGTAGTAGAAACAACTACGTTAATAAGTAAGACTGTGTTGAAAAGATAAGGGAAAGCGTGTTGAAAAGATAAGGGAAAGCAGATGTACCTGACCTGATCCATTCATCAGCTCTCTATTGCTTAGCAATTCGGGCCCATGAATTTCCTGCTGTCACAGACAAGGGTGATATGGCTAATGGAGAAATATAAGCCAGATCTTCTTGAATATGATGTCCATGCTCACACAACACAGTTTGGCTTCTTCCCTATTTTGAATAATAAACAGAGTAGAAAAAGATCGTGCTGCTAGTTATGTAAAGTACAACTGTGAAGAGTTTAAGAGAACTTTACATAAAATAGCCTAGTGTACTGCCAAATCAAATAAGCTTTTAGCCATATAGTGTCACAAATTGCATTGTGTTAAATTCTTGGATCTGAGAAATGAACAAAATGCCCATTAGTTCCAACAAGAACAGAATAGAGCCTCATTTGCAAACATAAAATATGTGGCTTGTAAGGTTAAAATTTCCACATTAAAACACATAAACAAATAAACTAATGAGAATTGTCACTGAGAATTTACAGTATCTGGGTTCGTTATCAGGAACTGAATACGTAATTTTTTCATGCTTATGGATAGCAGCCCATGGACAGAGCTCAACTAAAAGACCAACAGAATAAAAGATGTATCTACATCAATTCTATGGAGAAACTTGTGAACAGAGAAAGAAAGTCACTGCAAAGTCTGGGAAAAATAAATGTGAAGTTCAGCTCTTGCAGAGCATAATATGGCTGCGAACTTGACTTACCTCTGTGGTGCAGCCTTTCATCAATGAAGCAAAAAAGTCTCCAAACTCTAAGGAAAAAAAATGGTTAGGAAATGTGTATTTCCTTGAAATTTTAACATGTGCCTGTTCAACATTTCTACAGAGCCACCACAATAGAGCTACAAAAGTGCAAATATTTCATGGATGATCCCTGTATGCACCTCTGACTTTCCAATACAGCTATCATCATACAGACCAGCGTTTCTCAGAGCTGCCTGTAATTAAACACAGTAGGTATGAACTAGGTTATGTTTTTAAGATACTTTTTAGATAAGTTCTCTTTAACACCTCCTGATTTTAGAGTTTATTTTGACCTTTGAGGTTTCTTTTTCTCTTAGCATTGTTCTGATTTTCTATATGGTGAACCATGATTTCATACCTTTAGGTGTTCTGACAATTAGCCTTTTAAGCCACTCATGCCTTTAGGTGCTATCCCCTGGGAGCTGAGAGCACCAAGAGGTGTGCTTGGATGTGGTGGAGATCCTTGTGATGCTGGCTGAGCTTCCATGGCGTCAGATGTAAATGGCTGGACCGCACTGGGTCTAGGTCTGCTTATTATGCCGACCACCTGACCAGCCATGTAGCTATGGCTTTGCTATTTAAGTCCTGGAGAACACTCAGTCAAGCAATGTTGCCTGCCTTGTGCTTTATGGTATGCTCACGTGGTGCAATTCATCCCCAGATCCTTCTCCTGGCTACCTGCTTACACAGGAAATGCAAAGAAGATGCTGCATTCATAGCAATGCTAACTGAGTAGAGCAGTCCTGAGGGTCTCAGCCCTAACTCAGAGCAGTTCCTCCCGGTCTGGATGGCTCCATGCCTATGAAGGTAGCCATGTCCTTTCTCCTTGCTCAAAGTATGTCCAGCCGTGGAGAGCTGATCCTCACCCTGGCATTATGGCTCAGGGCAGCAAACACATCTGTCCTTGGGTTCTTCCCTTGGTGAAGAAGGGCTATAATTAGCCTCCTTTCCTAGCAGCTGGATAACAAAGTTTTGGGCTTCTGACTTACCTGTTGGTCATGAGCAGTGGAAACAGTCTCTTCTGGTGAAACTCTGAAATTACCAGACAGTTAGAGATAAATTTGAATTAACTAAGTCTCTGAAGTCCAGTCTGTAATGTGTTAGGCTCAGTCAATTTGTGCCACTGGCACAAATGACCCACAGTCCTTATCTGGTGCAGCAAACAGGGCAGTGGTGATGGCTGGCACACCAGGGTAAGGGGACGTGGTGTGGAGGAGAACCTCACAACTAGTAATCCAGCAACTCATCACAAGCAGTGAGTCAGTACCGACCCACAAAGAGAAATTGCTTAAAAGTTAAAAAATGAGTAATTCAGCACTCCTTTGATTCTTGAGTTTTAACTACTGCAAAATGTGTGTCCTGCCACATTACTTCAACCTTGAAATGAAGTACAAATGGATATGTTTCAGATTCTAAATATTTAAAGCCAGAATCTAATCTTAGATACATTGTATATTCTGTCATCTCAAAAACCTGATAAAGAGAGACAGTGATGGACAGCACAGATTGAAATTAAATTCAAGCTCTGTATTAAAAATCTTGCACTGCTAATTCATGTGAATGATTAACCACATAGAGTCTGAAGTTTGTAAGTTATAGAACTGAAGTGCTCTTTGGCATTTCTGTCTTAGTTAACTTCGCAAAGTAGTCCAAAAAGATCTTGTCGGAGAAGGATGTCACCTCCCTAATTTTGCTCGTCTCACAAAGATGCTTTTGAACTATTAACATTTTACGGTTAGACTGCAAGAAAAATATTTCTAATCTTCCTTTCATTAGAAAGAAAGATAAAATCACAAACCATAATAGCACTTGGGCAATCATAACATTTTACTACAGATAACTAGATAGAAGCAATCAACATATGAATCTTCACATGCAGCAAGCAAAAACAGCTCTCTACCAAACTTCACTTTAAGAGCAGTAAGTGCATCAGGATATGACCTTATGAAATACCAAGCCTTTAGTGCCAAGACGATAGTGCAAAAACCAGATGGATGATCTCATCACAAGTTTCAATGTGACAGAATACAAATACAGAATTGTAAATCCTCAAAACACACAAGGAAAACAAAATTAGACCTTGTTAAAAAAAAAAAAAAAGAAAAACAAAAGTGGCAAAATGAAATATGTGGTGATAACTGAGCAGAATGAAGGATGCTTGACCTTTTTCTGATGAATCTGAGGGTGGTCTTTTTGCTCCCTTAGCTGAACTGTAGGGTCTCAGTACAGGACTTCTGGATAAATTACAACGCAACTGTGTAACAGCCTCACAAAACAAACTTCAGCGCACCGAAGGCAGTAAGGAGGCTGAATACCCATGTCAAGCGAACCTGAACTTCAAAAGAATTTGAACACAGACCTCTTTTGCATTCAGCCCAGTCTCCATTTAAAAGCGTATTTAATAGGAATTGTATTGCTTTCTAACTTGGGTCAGCAGAGCACGGCGGCCAGGCTGGGGCAGAGGCTTTGCAGCCAGCCAGGACACCCAGCGAAGCGCGGAGGGAACCCTGGTTGACAGGTGGTGTTTGCTCAGCAACGTAAGGGCCCGTGCTGCTGCATCTTGGTTTTTCAGCCGCATGTTGGTTCAGGCTTTTCAAAACCTGAGTGATTCAGCTCTTGCTCGGCCCTGGGAGAGCCTCTCTCTGTGCAGCGACTCTGCCCGTCCAGTTACTGATGCCCAGAGTGCTTGAGTGCCCAAGGCTGGGAGACACGCTCCAGCTGAGCTCTCAAACTGGTTTCAATTTGCTGGACCTTACAGAGGACATCCTTGCAGGTTTTCTCAGGCTGTCCTGGAGAGCTACAACTATTACACGCTGTCTCAAGGCAATGGCTGGCTAGGAGGTTCTCAGATGTGTCCATGGTGTGGTTGGATGGTTGGTGGTGTGCAGCTTGCTTACCTAAGCATCCTAACATGTCAGCTGCTGGGCCCTCTTAGGGAGGGTTGTGGACTTATGAAGAGCCTCTCTGAGTTGATCAAAGCTCTCCCAATGTCAGATGTTATGGGTGTTGTATGTACTCAGTGGGTTTTTATTAACAAAACTAACACAGCTGGGTTTGGACAGATGGAAATATTTTGTATTTCGGTAAGACTGTCTGCTCTAGCATAAAAAATCCACTTCTATCATTTTGCCGTGATCTGAGCCTGGGAGGGCCTGAGTGCCCACATGGGCCCCTCAAGAACAGCAAGTGCGTGAATAATGCAGACAGTGATTGCTTCCTTCCTTGGGCTTTCAGGGGAATGTAGCATTATGTTCCAGCAAGTGCCATTGAATCACAAGGTAAAAACCCACAAAAAGGGGGCACACGTGAAGGAGGACAAGGAAACCAGCCAGACCCACAACAGTAAAATTCCAGCTAACATCCTCGAGGCACTTTTACAATTGTGAGCATTGCCATGGACCCAGATGCAGCTGCAGGAAACATGGATTTTGGTTTGTTTTATAGCCCATGGATTGACACCTAGGTTCTGTAACTAGTAAGTATGATCTCTAACTGAATAGGAGCATAGCCACAGGAGAGGAAAGATTAAGGGTATCAAAGGAATACATTTTTCATTTCACACCTTTCTTATTACAGTAGATTAAAAGAAAAAAAAAGAGTTTTGTTCAACATTCAATTTTGAGCAGAATTAAATAAGCCAAAAACATTGTTCAGAATTAGAGCATTGAATAAAGGATTTCAAAAACACAGTGTGTGGTTCATGGTAGGATTCGATTTCCTTTTAAGACAAGCCGTATACAGCTGTACAAGAGCTATTGTCCTCTGTCCCTCTGAAGAAATAGTTTTTCTCTGAAGTGTTCAATCTGTTAAGACACATATGTGCTTTGAAAACTTATAAATGAAGGAAGCCACTCAAACTCTCTTCTGGTTCAAATGGCAATTATCTGAAAAGTAGCAAAGAAACAGGAATACATGGATAAATTTTGATTGCCTGGATATGAATGATAGTAGGATTTTGTCATCTTTGGGAATGGCACACAGCAGCAACTAGTATGCACATGCAATACAAAAGTCAGCAGTCACAGTGGTACAAAGGCAGTGATCTTACAGAGCATGGATGGTTCTTCTGAGCCCACGCAGGAGAAGACAGTTTTGTCTCTAGGATATGGAGAAATGTTCTTTGCCACTGAGCTGCAAGATACCACAATCCGAAGGAAAAAAAAAAACCTGAAAAACTTACTGATAACTTTTGGTCTGGAGATTCTCTTTTCCTTCTATTCTGCATGAAATGTCAAACACAAAGACTTCAACCATCATTTTTAGCCTCCATCAAGACAAAGGCTAACAAAAGAGAAAGGCTGCAAGGCAAACTCCTGTTCACAACAGCGCATTTCAATTTCATCATTTTCAATTGCATGAGGGTCCCTCAAAATAAAAAAGAGAGAAACACAGAGTACTAAAGTATGGAGTCTGAGAAAATAGATTAATTATCATTTTAGCTTATGCACGATGCTGTCTTTTTTCCTGCTACAAGTAGACATGCTAAAGCAGACCGTTAGGAGGAGATGGGCTTTCATAATGAGGAGCCTGGAGGACTTCAGGAGCTGAGCTTGACTGCATTGAGCTGGGCATGTGCGATGAAACAAAGTCACAAGGACCACAGTGCTGAGATTTCCAGTGCAGCAATTCTAGTGATTCACATTGCCAAATTTCATCACACCTGATCATAAATCAGGATAACACAGTACTCTAGCCAGTTGTTAGTAGAGATGTGACAGCCAGACATCCTTCTTTAAGCTTTTGAAATCAACTGTCTCATTCTGACAGGTTCTCTCTAGACTGAGGAAGAGGAAAAAAAAAAAGCATTTTTTTTCCCTAAGAGAAGACAACAGACTTGGGAAAAGTCTTAAGATAAAGCAGTCTTTCCTCAAGATCAAATTCTTTAGAAAGGAAGTCCTGAGAGAACTATTATACCGTTTTGTTAGGTATAAATGGGAAATTTTACTAGAGCAATTTAAATTTCAATGTTGCAGCCACAAAGGATGCACATAAAAGAAAGGTTTTGGATTGCCTCCAGAGAATTTAGGCTATGGCAGGTACATACCACCAGGATGTAATATGACTGAAAATGGTTTCCTTAGTAAGAGGGCTTCAGAGCCTGGAATAGCAAAGGACTGGCCACAGAAACATCATTCATTCTGTTAAGTCTGGGGCAGCTGAAATTCAGCCTCAGAGGCGGTTCAAACCTTTGTACAATTGGCTGAAAAATGCCCGGTGTTATGATGGTATGGGCATTTCTGAATTCATCAGTTCCAGTGCGAGTTCCTGCATTCCCTGCATATTTTTGTTTAGAGTGATGCCTCTGCCGGTCTTCAGAAAGTTACCAGAAAAAACAAATTGAGGTGGGGTCTGCAAACACAGCTTAGGTCAAGAAGGCTGAAAAACATGCGGGAGAGGAAGGCTGCATCCAACACAGTAGCCTACGAAAGGGGGAAGCTCAAGTATGACTTATTTCTATGACTGGTCATAGAAACTATCCGAGGAAGTGCTATGCTCCACACGTACAAGCTAGCTGAGGTCCCCTCCACCCGTAACTGCTTCCTTATAACTTTGTGGCATAAACGGAGTTGCAAAAAGATTTAGAATGGTACCAGAGAGAGACCTAGCACTAAGCAATAGAGAAAGAGAGGAAATTCCTGCCCAGAGAAGAAAACCTAAATGCCTGTCCAGCTGGGCAAGTTACTTCACTCAGTATTTGACAAGCACAGCCAAAGACCTTGTCCAAGCATCTGAGATCTCTGCTTGCTTGTGTGGTGGTGGAGAAAAGTGAGCGAGAGGCAGAGCAAAGCCCAGCAGCTCTGGAGAGGCTGAAAGCAGCAGCAGGATTCAGACCTCGCAGGTGCTGGTTGACAGCCTGCGCGCACCTCTGAAGTGCTGCTCCAGGCAAGGGAGCTTTCTTCACAGCTGCTGCTGTGGAAAAGGGTGGCTCCTGATATGGGGACAGAAGGTGCTTGTGCTCAAAGAAGTGCTCCTTAGAGGGGCTGCAGGAGGGGTGGAAAGGAGGGACACACCACTGAGCTTTCCTCTTTTATCCTGTAGATAAATCAGATGGCAGGAGCAGCAGAAACCGAAAGAGCAGCATAAAGCATTTAGGAATCAGATTCCTCAAATGAGAGAAAACTGAAGCCAAAAACTAGGCCTGGACAAAACACAGCACCATACTTTTGGGAGAGGAGACAGGGAAACTGAAGAACCGGCATGAAGTCTCCTTTGTAGCTGCAGCTGGTCACAGCTACATTCCTGTGCTCCCTGGCAAAGAGTGCCCAAAGCAGCACATTTCCTACAGGACGGGAAAAGGGGCAAGTGCCACAAGGGGTGACCAGATGGATG
Organism: Rhea pennata; assembly: GCF_028389875.1. Lineage (NCBI taxonomy): Eukaryota > Metazoa > Chordata > Aves > Rheiformes > Rheidae > Rhea > Rhea pennata. The sequence continues at coordinate 22,155,358 of NC_084663.1, forward strand.
CAGGCAGACAACCTTGTCTGACAGGTAAGAAAGACCCCGCTACAGCATTGCCGCAGCCCATGGTGCCTTATGGTCGCCTGCAGCTGCTCGGCGTTGAGACACGGAGGGTGGGGGGTAACTCACGGTCCCTCTGACAACCCGCCTCGCTTTCTGGTCTCTCTGGAGAGATGCCACGGAGCTCGTATCTTAATTGACTTTCAGATCCCAAGATGGATTTTCATCAGGCAACCGGACCTCACTATGGGATGTTGCAATACATCCCCTCTTCTCAAGAGTACTCTCATTTTTCAGACTAAATGCCCATAAAAAGGGCATGATGTCAGACATACCACCTGCAAAATATCCTGTGCTCTTCCATTACCAACCGCAGACCGGCGGACGCTGCTGCTATATCACCCTGTGGGGGAAGCATTAGAAACCCCTTTCTGCTCCCACCACCCCCAATTTCAGTAAAGATCCTGTGACACTTTGTGGAAAAAAACAACATTGTATTTGATTTACAATTAACAGGATTTACAAATAATGACAGCGAAACATATTAGCCACGAAATTAGGATGCCTTTGTTGATGAAGGTGTAGCTGGCAAAGCACCTTTATGTAGAAGTCTTACGTACCTCAGTCCTAGAAAGTGTAAAATAACTTATATCCCAGGCAGGTTCAGGAATGGTTATATATAAATGCAAGAGCTTGAATACAAAACAAACAACCCCCTTGCTCCCAGGCCACAGGGTAGGAAACCAGTTCTGGTGAGGCTTTTGACTTTTGGAAACTGAAGGGAAGGCCCACTGAGAATTCCTAGGGATTTTTTGGTAAAGAAAAAAAAAAACCCAACAAACAGTAAAATTCATTGTATGACAACCTCCTGGGCAGGGAGAGCGGGCAGCAGACACGGTGTAGCTTGCTGAGACTCAGCAGAGCCTGGGCGCTTGGCAGGACAGTGAATGGGAACCAGTACAGATGGCAGCACTTCATTAAAATGCTACTTTACTGCCAAAAACTTGCAAGACAAAAGGAATAAATTTTTCTGATGTGCAATAGAGCAATTTGAGAAGACGTACCAAACTTTTTGACTTGACTTAGCTTACCTATATTGTAAACACACACTTTTTGACAAGTTATTTTAATTTTTGTTGCTATGGGTTATGGTGTGTATTCAATCAAATGCAGCATTCCAAGGCTCAAAACTGATTGAGTGGTTTTCAATATATGGGTATATGATTTTTCTAATATCATACTAGTATTTTACATCACAAATACAACAAAAACAAATGGTGGTATCCTAGGACAGTTCCAAGATTCAAATAAAAAATCATCAGAACCATTCCAATATAAGATATTATACATAATCAAATCATGTTAAACAGCACACTCTCGGCAAGCAGCTAATTACAAGCATTCTGCTGGTCATGTTTTTCACACAAAAGTCATTCAAGAGCACATAAATATTTCTTTTTCTGTCTGCTTCTTTTTACAAAACCATTCATCAGATTCACAGAATTAGTACAAGTAAGGCACATTAGCATATATCATAAAACTCACAATAATAACAGAAAGTTGTAAAGTTTTAAGAGCTAATTCTCCTTTGCAGTGATTTCTGAATCAAATGAGGCTTTATCAGTATAACCCTCCTACAGGGATGACATTACTTTTACTTCCATCGCAACCAGCTGTGGTGGGTACAATACTGTGCATTACCTTGGACATAAATAATTAAATTAATTAAGAACTGCGTGTGGTAGCAAATCTCATTTTCAGATCTTACAGAAAGATCAGACACATTGTTTACTATGTTCATTATGTGCACAGACCTAGTAGTTTTAGGGCTATATGAAAATCAATTTCCAGTTATCAAAATAAAAGGGGATATTGCATGTTTCTCTGAATATGCCATTGTTTTCCTAGTATAAATATTGCTTAAAATATAAAGGAGCTATAGTATTGAATTTACTTGCATAATGAATTCTAAATGCTGATGTTTCAGATTCTACTAAATTAAATGAACCATAAACTTTCCTTCTTCCACTCCCCCCACCCTGCCCCCAACCAAAGGACTCTCTTTCCCACAGAATATTCATTTACACACAACACAGCTTTTAATTAGAAGCATAATTTACAGTAAAAATTTTTTACATTACACCTCTATCAAAAAAACATGAACTCTTTCATTTAAAGTTGTAATTATACATTAAAAAATAGAACACTATTTCCTTAACAGGAAGAATGAATTTGAACATCTTTAGATCAGATTTCTTTATTGCGGCTTTTGAGTCAAAGGTCAGTCACTTTATTCTCTAATGCAGCTGCTATTTGCTGTAAACGGAAGGCAAGCTGCATTTTTTGTGCAGCTGGATCCTCTTCAAGTGCATTTATAATCTGGAAGAAATAAACATAGAATGTTTAGAATCATTTAGCTGAAAATACACGGACAGTTCCCGGAGCGAGTGTCTGACAGTAACTTGGCATTAAAGAGTCTTTTGTGTTCACTCCGTACCAAAGATAAAGTCCATCTACTAGGCCCCACGTCCCATTTTTACACAAAGGCAATAAAAAAGATTTTGTCCATTACTTTAAGTTGCTGTAATGTTTCCCATTATGTTGGGATCCAAGCAAATTAATAGACAGTACTTCATCTTTCGAAATACTGCATTCCAAGATGGAACAGGCAGTGGAAAAACTTAGAAACATTTATTTTGTAGCTATTGAAGAAACTGATGTGACTTGAACTGCACTCTACAAGGCTTAAGAGTCATTCAGCAGCGGGAACTAAGCCCCATGCCCAGGAGCTTCGGCGAGGAGAAGCTCCTGGGTGGTCCGTGCATAGGCACAGCTACGAGCAATGAAAGGTCTCTTCCATCTATAAACAGGATCGTGAAGCAGACGGCCTGGCCGCTGTGCCAGGGAGCTGCAGGCACCTTCGCCGGGGCTCTCTGAGAGCACGGCTGAGAGCTGGGCCCAGCGTCACGGAGCCCAGGTAGCCCGCAGCTCGCCGGAGGAGCCCCCCAACCACCCGCATGCAGCCTCTCCTCTACGGGCTCTGTACAGACCGGCACGACCCCCGGGCACAAGGGATTTTAAAACAAGAGCTAGAAAAGGTCAACTATTATGAGAAGGCTTTTCTTCAAATAGAGTTTTTTAGGGCTTTTCAAGATCAAATTTCAAAGGTTTCAAAAGGTTTTCGTTTCTATCATCCTTTAGGGTGATAGAAATCCATAAACTATTAGATTTCTCCACTAGGACACTGTCAAATGGCAAAATCATTCCTTTTCTAAAAATCAACTTTATTAATAAAAGTCAGACACTGTAATCAAGCAGAAACCTTTACCTATGTTTAAATACTACGCAACCTCTAAAGTACAAGAACCGGAAAAATAGTTTCCCTGACACTAACTGTTATTCTAACTACTTCTTACCCTTTATTGACAACAGAGATTAATGAAGTCAGTATCAATCTAGCTACGAGTTTAACTTTCAGGGACTGGTACAGGACTTGATTTTTAAACACCGCAGTAAATGTGTTTAGAAATCACTATTTCAACCATTTTGTTTTTAAAGCATGGAAACATTTTTACAAGAGAGTTAATAAATACTTATGACAGTATTTAAACTCGGCCAAATTTAATTTGACAGTGTTCCCTTAATTCAACCAATTATGTCTAGCTGTAACTCCTTGAATCTTGACTAAATAATTCAGGATTATCTCTGCTGGTGGATATACCCTTCATATAAATGTGGACAATTAGACTGTACCCACTTAGTCATTGTCAAGCCCTGCAGAGATGCACAAGGTGCAGCGCATGCTGGGAACCATACTTTCAGTATTAAAGACAAGGGCAGCTGCAAAATGTTCCAATTTATGCAAATTAAAACATTTTTATGGAAAACAAATAAGCTCAATTAATTTTACAAAATGGTTCTTGACAGATTATCTCCATAACTCTGAGTTAGGAGCCGTAGGATCACACACACCTTGTTGTTACACAGTGCTGTATGCAAAAGGAAGAGCTGCAGATATGCTTTGTGATTTGCTGGCCTTTCACTGATAAACTCGAACAGACTGTTGAAAACAAATGAGGCTCAGCCTTTGCCTTCACCTGCCAATAAAAATGAGAATCCAGAAACCATGATCGGAAGCAGGAATTCATGGTTTCTGGATATATATATGTGTATACCTGGAATGTGTCGTAAATCAGGTTACTTAACCCTGGGGAAGAGGAGTGAGGAGGCCAGTGCCATCACATTGGCCTGCGTACCTCTGACCATTTTCCCCACTGGCTCCAGTTGCAGGAACGCTTCAGCTAATTTGATTTTCCTTGCTTACATTTGTTTTGAAGCTGTGAGAGGCTGGCTGCTCCTACATAAAGCTGCTGCAGTGAAGCTGAGGATGGGACTCACTGTCATCAGTGGTAAGTGTAAGTGAAAACAAGAATTGTGGTGAGGTGCAAGACAAACTGAAGAGAGCTCAAAAGGGTTGTTCTCCTTTTTTGATTCAGCATCTGTTCTTATTTGCTTTGATTTAATTCTAAGAGTTTTCTGGAGACTTTCATTTCCATGGAAACCTTTGAATACAAGTTCCCTTCTCTCTTTTTGTTTTCAGATTAAATTTGGAGAGCTATAGCCACAGCCCAGCCACACTGGGATATTCTTTGTTCCCCTTTCCACACAGCCTGCAGAATCCAAGCAACATTTTGGACTAAATCTGTGAGCTTACTTTTGAATCAGACTATATTCAGCAGTTATTTTACCTTGGTTTACCTTGGGCAGGCACCTCATTTGCCATGGCACAATGGGGACTGTAGCATGTATGGAAGCTATAAGCATAGCTTAACTAATAGGAAAGGCACTGCTCCATTCCTACAAGCGAAACAATTTTCACGGACTGTTCCTAATAAAAAAGCTACTAGCTTGAACCCTGACCTCCCAGGATTGCTTTTTGCTCAGTGGCATTCTTAAAGCCTAATTCTTAGGATTTAGGATGGCAGGAGAACTGAAGAAAAATGATTTTTAAATCTGTTTCTCTTCCAGATCTAGTTAAGCTATCATTACCAAAAGCAGATAGCCCATAACGAAACTGTTCATTTATATGTATACCCCCTTCACCAGTGTAAATGCCAAGTGATGTGTGTAAGTGCAAAGTTGGAGGTATCTGTTCAGCATTGCTTTTACCTGCTTATCCAGGGAATTATAAAAGTTGTTTGTTTAGGTTGATGTTAGCCTTTGTAACATGATATTAACATTAATATTATCAAAAAACCAAACTCCACTACTTACCTCATCATAGTATTTGTTAGTATACTGGTAGAGTTGGTGTAGAGCCACAAGCGTATTTAGAGAATCAGTATGTGCCTGTTAAACAACACAAGTGAGCAGCAAACATGTCAAAATCTGATCACAGACAGCTAAAAATTATGCACATGCATGACCGTTGGATACAACAGCCAATCCTATTTTCATAGTCAAGTTCTGTATCCTGTAACTTATTGTTAAGTTGACAGTTTGAGCAGAAAAATGGGTGAGAAAACTTTTGTTTGGTCATTTTTAGATCAAGATTTTCCCACTGGTGTTTTTCCAGCCTGTCCACAGCTCTGACAGTGGAGGTGGAAAATATTTTGAATTCTGAATGTCAAACCACAGATTACAGCTCAAACATCTGTTAAAAACAAGACTACATATAACTAAGGCATTTAGTTAGTACAATCTGTATATTGTTGAGATACTAAATGTTGATTCTGTCACTGTTATGTCTGGTTTTGAAATCCTTTTTCCAGCTCTTTTTAGCTGTTTGAAACTATTCACATCTCACTATAGCAAAGGTGTAATTCATCAAGTCTGCAAGCACATTTACATTTGGAAAAAATCCATCTGGATCACAAAGATGGAAAGGACTTTAAATGAAGCAGGAAATAACCCTAACATTACCTCTTCCATGACATTTAATGTCTTAGTGAATGTACCCTACCTGTCTAAATGTCTGTTTTCATTCAAATGTATAGGGTTCGAGGTTCCATCTATGCCTTTAAGTCTTTAAAATTAGCAGAGAAAATGAAGAATTACAGAATATTGCTACTGGCATAAATGATTACCCAAGGTATAAAGCAGCAAGAAATGTCCATCTTTCTTTGTTCTGTAAGAGTCACTTCTAAAGCTGGTCAAAATTTGGAATTTTGTAGCAGCCCTTACGTATTTATTTTTATCACAATTTGTAATGTAAACAGAAAGGTTCGACAAATTCTGCTGATTTTAAAATATGCTTTTGAATTTATTTTTAAACACTAAACATCTTAATTTTATATACATCTCAATTTTTGAGATAAATAACATGAACTGGAAAATGAAATGTCACTGCAGATGAGTTGTGTAGCGAATGACTGAAAATAGAAATGTTCTCACAAGGAAGTTGATCCGCAAAATGTTAGGTCCTATGGGCATTGATATGAATAAACTACAGAAATTCCCCAAACATCTTCATAACATTAGAAGTCTCAAACTAAACTCAGTAAGAAAACCAGCCAATAAATACAGTATCTCTTTGCTCAGACTAAACAAAATCTATTAGGACTGGTGAGGGCTTCTCCTAGTTCTCTAAGTCAAATTGAGGGCTCCCAAGGTGCAAGCCTGCTTTAGCTAAGCTCAGCTGCCGTGCGGAGAGGCTCTTTCGAGGCTGAAATGGGTTTTGCAGTGCCTTTGCTCCACCTGCCTCAAACCAGAGTCCCCAGGGAGCAGCCAGTGCTGCTCCCTCTCCTTTCCGCGCTTTTTGCTATGACAGGCAACCCACAGTAACCTAGTATAGGAAAAGAAAAGAAAAAGCTCTGCTTTAGAGAGCACTTGGTGAACGACTCCTGTGCACATCCTGAGCTGCCCGTTTCCACCACCGACCTGCAGCACACATGTGCAGAGTAAAGTAGTAGTATTGCCCTTGTACACAGTTCTAAAGTACGCTGTGCTTAACATGCATGCCTCCCCCTTCATTTCTGCAATCTAATTTTTGCTGTAGTATCACTCCGTGAACTGAGTTTTTACTTGTTATCAGTATGATCAATGTTAAAAATCCTTTATATACTGCCAAGAGAAAACACCACTCAATAGTGTTATAATCTTTCTGCAATAGACATGAAAAAAGCCACTTCGCTCTGGCACCAACACCATTCAAACAGATTTGCGGCAGTAACTGCTCTTGGTTCCCCTCAATAATCAGCATTTCAAAGGGCTAAAAGTCGCTACATTAAGCAAGAGTATTTCAGAGATGTATGAAATTATTCATTTAATTTTAGCACATACAAAAAACTCAGAGAAAGAGAAGACAGTTGAAAAGAGCACTGTACCAGGCTCCAATTTCAGGACAGGAAAACTTAAGTTATGCTTACCCTAGAAATCTCTGCTAAATGGGTATTCATATCCTGGTCGCTGACTGGCACCATCTGACGAATACCTTTGTAATAACTGCAACAAAGAACCCCAAACTTTAAATTAGGTGAAATGCACTGTGGCTTTCTGGTAATTTTGTATTTTGGTTCTGCAATTATTTTAAACACGCTTCCTAATAATGCAGGAGATGGGAGTAATCCCGTCTCCCACCAATTATTAGCATATTTTAATGTACTTGATACATTAGCAGCATATCAAGGCAAACCACACCTTATCTACAGTGTCATACCACAGGAAAAATAATGTGGTTTTAATTCCAGTTGATCCTTATTTTAGGTCTTCAAGCTTTTGAGGTCATCAACTAGCAAGGTGTTTCTCCTGCAGCAAACCTTCAGCAGTAGGCATGCAATTCTCAAATTAGAAAATGGACAAAGCCAGAGGCTGAATGGAAGGGATGTGTTGGTGAAAATGTTTTGGAGATTTAGTCTCTATTCAGTCGTGGAAGTGCAGCGCTGATTAGATAGATTATATAGGTAAAGAGAAAAACTGTGGAAAAAATACTGTGTTCTTTTCTGAATAAATCTGTCTGCACACACATGAACATGCACTGGATCATAATGGCATTTCATTTCAACACTACCAGCAAGACCCTGCTCTGTCTCTTCCCAGCCTCTCATATGAACAAGGGAATGTTTTAACATGCAAGTGTAAATTTTTTAATGTTTGACAGTTGACTTTGACTCTCTCAGCATGCTTCTCTGTTAATAAATACATTCACAAAGGCTTAAAATCTTGACAACTGTGAATAAATATGAAGAAAGCGTCTTTATACTTACTCTTCCACCATTTTCTTGTAGTTAGAGATTTCTTTTGCGTAAAGTAATTTATTACTTGGAGAATCCTGAAAAATTATAATAGAAATACAGTTGATTTATGAACATTTCTAGGAAGTAACAGAAAGTCAAGGACCTAAGATGACCCCTTTATAACATATGCACTTCAGCTTTTCAGATATTAACATTTGCATTTTTTTCCTTTGGTATGGGTGGGATTATTTGTCTTAGAGGGATGAATTTGACATATGACATTGTTATTGGATTTTACAAATGTATCAATATAAGATGATTCTAAATTTTGTTGGACATGAATTAATCAGTTCTCAAACCTGCTTTTTGTAAAAGCAGTTGGTATTTTCTCCTTTTTATGAATACCATTAGGCAGACTACATAATAACAATGACATGTTCACCAACCTGTTAAGTGGTGAAGTGCTAACTTCATTATCAAATTAAAAAGAAACTATCAATGCTGTATCTCCTTTGAGAACGGGTATTGTCTGTGATGATGCCCTTTGTCTCGTCAGGCATGAACGCAGTCAGGATGTAGAATGCAAATCACTTACTCTGCTTAATTTGTGCTCTGTTCTTGTGCAAGCATCCATGAAAGTCTGTGCAATGACCGACAAGGAAGCATCCACTACTTCATGAACGTGAACATCAAAGATGAAATGCGGATTTTTCAATATGTTTACCCAGAATCTAAGAGGCAAGCTGAAAAGCAAGGAAAAAGATAAGTAATCCATTTTAAACAACAAATGTTCTACAACAACACGAAAATTCAAAGGAAATTAATTATGGGTTTCACATTTTGATCTCCTCACTACAGTGAATTTTAATTTTATATTTCAACAGTTACATAAACTATCTGTTGTCTAGTTTCCATGTCTGATGACAATGCCTTTACACCTTTCACTGCTACATCAAAATGAGAAAAAATCAGCTGAGAAGAACTCTGAGTGCCCCAAAACAGCAAGAGAAAATATTTATGTGGTTAGAGAAAAGCCCTGACTAACATTTTATTAGATTTTGTGCTTTCGCAGGTAAATCTAGTCCCATTTGCACTTTGCTGTTCTGGGGGATCTTATTATGAAGGAGGAACACAGAAGGGAATCCCCAATTTCAGAGGCATTGAAGAAAGACAACAAGTAATAAAAAACAAGGAGGGAAATGTGCCAAAGGCAATCCCATTGTAAGCTGGTTTCATTCTTGCAGTTTTTGGTTGTAGGGAGAACCCTTTTGATCAACAGGAACATATTATCTCAGTAAAAACTATACTGAGAATTATAAATGACATTTATGTGTCACTTTGATCTGTGGTTAGAGTGTCCCTGTAGAACAGGGATTAAACATTCATTTTCTTCAATTGTTTTTCTCTTCATACTGTACCTATTTGTTTTCCAGATGTGGATGGTATCTTCATCCTTGATGTCATGTTTTTCTGCTTGCTCATCAAGAAAGTCAAAGAAGTATTTCACAGCTGGTGGCACCACATGATTTGAGTTAAGCACACTATGAAAAAAGTTATCTACAAACTGCTGAAGTGTCCCCTGAAAGTGAATTGAAAACAATCTATTACATTTGCATTACAGGCTGAATTCAGTGCCATCCTAGATGTTTTTTTTTTTCCATTTACACTAACAGCCTCTATTCCAGGTGCAATCACTGAAGGCCTTCATTCTGAATACTAAGGGTGCAAGATGACAAAAATAAGCAAATTCTCAATGCAATGACCTTGCCAGCAGCTAAACAGCAAAGACCTTCCAGAAACAATTTTATGCTCTAGTCTGAAAGGTTGTGACTTCGTTGACTGTTATATGGTTAACACACAAAGGTGTGCTTTGTGCCTGACAGATGGAAGAAGCAAAAACTGTTTGTTAAGTATACAACATATGCACAGCTCAGGGCCATCGTGCACATAAAATAAGTGTGGGCAATGTTCTGCTTGTTTTGAGGCTTTCCACTCCCAGTTTCTCTGACTCCAGAGCATCATATGCTATTACAGCATTTTTTAGAAACGAATTGGGAGGAATAAGTAACAGTGACCATTTCATTTTTCGTTTAGGGGTAACCAATTGGGTCTCATTAGACACAGAGCCTGGCCCAACTCCATGGACTCTGCAGAGCCTGAGGAGCAAAATGCATTCAAAGGGCTGCCAAAGCTCCCCACCATCATGCCCCAGTGGCTCCACATGAGCTAGTAAAAGCTCCAGACTGGCAATAATCTCTAAGCCATCAGGAACAGAAAAGGGGAGGCTGCAGGGAATATGTTAATAAAAGAGAGGGATATAAGCATCTTGCTGGCTCTTCATCCTGAGTCCATGTCCTTCATACACAAACTTTCCCCTGTATCTACTTTCACATCTGGTCAAATGGCCTTAGCTGGAGCTAGACTGCCCTCATCTTCCCCAACAACAGCCACTGGGTCCTAGCTCTTGGGTCAGTAAACATGTTATTCTGAAAAACTTCAAAATAATTCTTTCTGCAAGAAAGTATACTTAGCAAAATTATATTGGCTGTGATACATTTTGCTGTATAAGCACTAAAAGTTCTAAAAGGACTGTTAGGATTTGAAAATACATTAATTATTTTTTTAGATTATACTGCAGTGTTGGCCACAAATAAAAACAGGGAAATATAAAGTGCTACAGCAGTATATAAAGGATTTGATTCTAAACAAAAAACAAAATAATTTTATCTAAACAGATGTCATAGAAGAGAGTATCTATCTTCACCTTGCAAGAAAAATCCTCATTTAACTAATGCAGAATTATAGTTCTCAGGTTTCATCAGGAAATGTACTTTATCTCCTTACCAGTAACGTTCTTGAGGACATATTAATCACTTCAAGATCTAAATACAAGCTTGTATGTATGCGACCCAGATATTCAAAATTTCAGCCAAAAGCACGATTAAGAAATGCGTCATTCTATTTGGCTGTACCTCCAGGTTCAGAGGAGTGTACTGTAACAGTGAACACCTCACCCCTACCTTCACAGAGAGAAGTCTTGTCAGGTAGATCTCTGTAATGGCTTTGGTTCTCTCTTTCTCTTTGACGCTCCCCCGCTTCGATTTACCTTCATCAATCTCATCCACGGGCCGGACTAGGTGCCAGACCTTGTTTTCATCTTCCAGGAGTGCATGTCCTAGGAACAGCAATTGAAATAGTTACCAAAAACTCCCCCTCCAAAACAGCAATGTGAAAATAGTAATACACATAACTACATGCAATATCCTTCTTCTCTTTCCTAAGGCGTTTCATCATGCCAAGAGGAGCTAGATGACTCCAATTCTGTCCAACATACACAACTCAAGTACTAAATTTTCTACAAGACAGAAGCTGAAAAGGTAACACTGAAGCGAGGTATGTGGCTTGCTCCAGCCAACAGCAGAGATAGAGGGAGGAATCTCACAGTAAGGAAACTCCTGTTGGGTCACACAAGCACTATATGTGTATTTTTGAGGCTCCCCACACTGAAATACTCTATGCCCTTATAAGTTCTCAGAGATCTGATCAAGTTCAAGAAACTCAGCTAGCTGTCACTCCACAACCAACGCAGAGCGAGTGTTTGTAGCTCACTCCAGGTGCAATGCAAGATATCGTTGTACGAGCTGTGGTGAACTCAGCAGTGGCAATTTAAGAATTTAGTTTCAATCTTTTTTCTCAGTATCATCATCAAATTTACATTTTTTACCCTAAATGCTGAGTTCAAAGTATGGCATCTTAGTTCAAACCTGCCTTTATCAGCACTTTAGGCTTAACTACTTGACTTTGTAGCTGAAATGAGAAAAAAAACGCATCCTTTTGCTGAGAGGGCATGAACTCCCACAGAGGTAATAACTGCAGGCAGCAAATTCGTAATCCATTACAATAGGATTATTTAAAATTTGTTTGTCAGTAACCGTAGCATAACGCAGAGAAAGAGACTCACACCAAGTCTATTATCATGCAGCAGAAAGCAGAGTAAGCGCCTGGATGCTTATGGCAGCCCAGCTGATAACAGGAACTTGCTGTGTTACCCATCCCTTGATCACGTGCCTGGGCCCTACGCTTAGTTTAATAATCACAGAGGGTAATAAACATAGGATCTGGCATTCAAGTATCAGTAGCAGGAGAATGTTCAGCTAAAATTTGTGTTTGAGTATCTTTTGTTTCAAGAAATTCAAAAAGACATAAGATTGTTATAACTTGCCATTGGTTTCCCTTGGAAAAAGATTCAGTGTCACAAACTCAGTTAATGATCTATTACATCCAAAAATTTGAAAGATTCTTGCAATTCAAAACTGATGTTTTCCACTGCAGCTGTGATTTAGTTACATTATACACATGTACTTACATTAAAGCATAAAGTTTAACTGTAATGTAAAATAATTTGTGTAATGGGGCTGAATTGCGATTTTTCTGGGAAAAATAACTTTCAATTTTTAAAAACGTCTATGATTTTAAATGCACCGATTCACCAGCTTGTACTGGAAGACCACCACTGATTTTAAGGATTATGCCAAGTAGGTATATTAATACCACTTCAAGGATTTAAAGAAAGAATAAGGGAAACCAAGAGATCTGAAACTAAGTTCCTCAAAAACTACATTAAATTTATGAGATTGCATATGTGCTCAGTATTTTATATTGTAAGGGAAAATAACATTTTAATGTAACCTGGAAAAGCCAACACTTCTGCTTGAATCCATTTTACATATTCTCAAGAAAAGCACTAGCTATGCAGCCTTCTGGTATCTTTACTAATTTTTGACTAGGTAGATTCTTTCTCCCCCCAGATTTCCCACACTTAATTATGTTGTCATTTTAAAGTCCTTAATTAGGCTTGGAAGTTCATGCCACTGAAGTAAGGTAGAAATAAAAGTTAATGCTTTATTTTGAAGCAGCTATGATTTCAAAATCAATACCATTCATAACAGTCATTCACCAGTGCAGTAAAAACTGCTGATGGGCCTGAACTTTTGAATTTCTTCTGCAATGTCTGTTAATTACTTGTGTAAGCAAATAGATGAGAACATGCAATTACACTGGAAACTCTTTTTCAGCCTTATGCAAGTTGCTTGGTACAGTTCTGCTTCCTCCTCTGATTCGCAGGAATTTATCCTCCTGATAGTATGGCTAGTATGGCCAAATTTAACTTTGGAGTAAAGAGAAACAACCAAGTGGAATTCCACGCAGACTGCTTGCCCTCACATGTAGCTTAATTTGGCCTGTGTTGAATTAGCAGCAACAGAACTGGCTACTAGTGCAATAGTATTTATTTCACATAAAAGTAGGCCCTAATAGAAAATAACTCAACCAGATGAGCTTTTGTAATACAAAGATCCTATTTCTCTGCTAAAAATAGTTTCAAGAAAGAGGAAGAGAAATTCAGAACATGGGGCAACACAACGCATTATCGCTATGGTTGCTAAGAGGAGATAATATTACTGTGAGATAACATTTTCCCCAGTGGAAAACTAGGAAGTGAAGAAAGCAAAAGAGTGAATGCCAATATTTTGGCAGTCACATTATGCATCAAGCTGTAACCAGGGAGAAAGCTGCACTCACCAGGTCAAACAACTTTCCTCCCAGCGCTCCACTTCATGGCCCTTTGAGAATTCTTTGGCTGATATAAAATAACACTGGAGAATAATCACAACTGTGCTGACTAATTATAGTGGCAGAAACCAAATATAAACATGGTGGAAGCAACTGAGATGGAGACAGGCAACACAGCCTCTTTTGCATGCCCTGGAGCAAATTAGCTACCATCCAGGGTCCTCATCCCTGATAAATACACCTATCTACGCAGATGCCCTACACGGATCTGCAAATCAGTATGTCTTATCTGCAACCTTCTGGCTACTCTAAACCAGAACAAGAATAATAGTTATTAACAACAACAACAACAACAATAATAATAAACAGAAAAAAAAACAGAGTAAGTCACCAACAGAGAGCAGTTTTGGCTTACAGTTCGATACAGAGATATTAGTACAAAATATATCTGTATCGGAGATTGAAACCATTCTCCGTCTTGATACAAATCAGTAATTGTATTTTTTATCTCCAGAGGCAAAAGATTCTGCATTTAATTTGTCACAACCTCCAGCCTATAGTGTCTTCCTGTTAGAAGCTGTGATTCAAAGCCAGAATGGAAGCAATGCCAAGTTTTAGAGCAACATCTCTGAACATGGTTTTACATTTTTGTTCTGTGCAAAGTCTAGTACTTTGGCAGACAGTCAATGGCTTCAGCCGACAATTCTCAATGCAAAAGGTGCAAGTTAATGAGAGATTCTGGATGAAAGGAAAACCACTTCGTCACAAGTCTTATTCAAAGAGCAGGGATAGGATATTCTATTTATTCCAACTCTGTAAATCCCTGACTGTCATCTAAATGCATATGTGTGGGAGGGGAAGTCTCTGATCTTTTCCTCTCTTTTTTACACAGCATAACATCTCACAAATCACTGTCACTGTAGGCTGTTGCTTTGCCCTAGCTTTGTAACATTTTATAGCTTTCCAAAAGAACAAGCTGGCACCAGAGAGCTCTGAAGACCCCTAGGCACTAACGAAAATGTGCTAGCTTGGCATGACATACTACTGTCTTCCCAAATTTGTACATTGCTACAGTTCAGGAGAGGGTGAGGAGAAAAATCAAGGTGGAAGTCAACTTCTCTTCATGTTTTGGGATCTGAACTATCTCTACAGGCTTTTTTACCTTCATGTACCAGAGTATTTGTGATAGCACTGGCCCCAGTAACCTGCTTTTCCTTTACAATTCACTATGCCATATGTATGACTAAAGAGTTCATCTTGGAGTGCAGTCCAGGTATATTCGGTAAGCTTCTTCGCACTGAACTGATGCCACAGATATAATCATAGAAGAAAAGAAAACCCCCAAACTTCACATGGTTTTGTTCTCAACTGCCAGTTACACCACACAGAGAGTAAGGTGGGGAAGACAGGAAGATCAGGAAGCCAGAACTGGACACTTAACGCCTACCTATGTTAAAAGAAAGCAAGCGAAGAACAACAACAGGCTCCGTGTGTCAGTCTGCTCCAGCTCTTGGGACAGGAGCTGATTACTGCCTCAGCAGTCATTTCAGCAATCAGCGCAACTAAATTGAGCAGGGACTAGGAATCAGCTCTTCACCCTGCTGCACTCCACTGCCCTCTGTCTTAAATAGAACAGCTTTTTAAGTTAAAATGCTAGATTGGCAACTGCCATGACGGAGGAGTAGTCACCGCTTGTCCTACTATGGTAGGCACCTCCAGCAAAGAGCTGAGAGGATAGCAGCAGAGCTGCAGTTGTGACCATTAGAAGAACATCCAAAGACCCTGGAAAAAATCTCAACAAAAAGCACCCAGGAGGAGAGGGTAAAATGTGAACTGCAAGTAATGCTGCCTGGACTGATTTCCTGGCCAACTCTCTGTGCTAATGAAATGGAAGTCTGCACATTTTTGTTAAATAGCAATATACATCTGAGCTATCAGCTGAGAGCCATCTCCTTGAAGAATGTACATTTCTGGTTTATTATTTCCAATCTGTTTGACTGTCAAGCCCTTGAAACCTTATTAAATCCGAGATCAGTAAATCTGTTTAAAGGAATGAAACTATTCGGTGAAGCAATGGCTTTTGCAATCAACACTAGACAGAAAAGTGTATCAAATGACTTCAGGGAAGGAAGAACGATCTCAACAATTATCATCCCATAAATCTAACTTCTATTTCATGTAAAATATCTGAATATAGGATAAAAAATAGAAACTGAACATCCAAAATCTGCAGGAGAAACATATGACAAAACCCATAAATTTACAAGTAAATATTTTATGAAAATATAAGTGCATTCTAGGCAGGAATGGATATGGTATCTCAAAAGGTTTTGAGATTTAGAAAGTTGATCTGGACAGAATACTGACATGTGATATTAAAAGCTTTAAAGGCTGTTCACAAGCTAACCAACCTTATTCTGAGTTAAGAAGTCTAGTGTTTTGTAGTAGGCAGTAGTACTGGAGTTAACTTTATGTAAATGCTGCATTAGTGATATGAAAGACAGTAAACATTATAATGAAATTCTTGATACTAACTTACAGTGGATTGAAAACTTCAAAAAGAAAAAAGGAATTGGGGAAAACTGAATTGAATCTAAAGAGATTATGTGAATGGAATGAACAAAACCAATGAACCAACCCTGGAAAATCAAGCTAATACAGCTGATAAAAAATCACTTCTCATGCACTCAAAGGGAAGGAGACACCAAATATCAATGTACAGAGAGATGAGTTTGCAAGGCAATATAGCAATAGAAATGCAATAAAAAATGCACTGCTCTACATGTCACGGAGCATGGAAACAGGCTGGTAGCACTGGTTCCTCTAGAACAGTGTGTTAAATTCTCACTTTAATGGAAGTAGAGAAAATTTGAGAGCAGACTAAGAAAGGGCAGAAAGAAAGAGAAAAAGAGTAAAGCTTAGGAAAGATGAAACATGCCTTTAGACTAATGAGACAGAACACAGAGACTGTCTAAGCAGTCCACAAGTATCTCAAGCTTGTAAAGGCCAAAGATGAAGAGAAATGGAGCAGATGATGTGCAATGGAAAGAGCTGACATGGTGTAAGTAGATGTAATGGGATTAAGAGACAAAATGCCAGGAAATGTTTACCAAGAGCAATTTCTATTAAGCTGAGGTCTTGACTCATACTGATCATGGTGAAAATCCTATCTCTCCAGGCTTTTATAACTAGAAGGAAGAAACAACGGTACAGTGGGTAACACAAAACAAGTAAGCACTGTACTGCTTGGTGCGGAATATCTAGCTCCATTGATACACTTGACAAACAAGATCAATAAAATAGTATTACTGTCAGTGTGTGGGTTTTGACTTCTAGTTCTTTTGGAAGGTAGGGAGACGACATGATACATACTTTCCCCTGGGACATCTTGCTGACTATCCTCTGGCTGCTGGGAAATTCCCATTTTTGACAAGATGAGCGTTGCACCATCTCGGACCTTTGAAAATACAAACACAAGGATGTTATTACAAATAAGGTAGCATGACTGAAACTTGTTGTTAATACCTAAACTGCAGTTTTTGTAATCTTTTGCAGGGGATCTGGACTTATGATATATATTGCCCTTCAAAGGATTCTTCATTGTGCCTGTAATTCAAAATAAATTTGCTCCTCCTCCATTTACAACAGATCATATTCAAAACCTCCTCTGAGATAACTGAAAATACTGGAAAAAAAGACTTCAGTGGTTCACTAAGCCTGTGTGTGGGCCCTTTACACAAAAATGGATTTATCATGAAGAATCAGACCTATTTTCTGAGGGAGTGACATCTTAACTTTCCTATCTCGAATATTTACTGCTAGAAAGGGACAAATAGCATAAAAAGGAAAGATAAGTGGACTTCAAGTGTTTGGTAGTGAGCACAGCATGAAACCTGAAACAGACAGTACAAAAATATCAACGTCTGCTCTTCTGACTGTATTGTTGAACAAACCAGATCAACTTGAAATCTATTTGGACAGTGAGGTTGATTGAGAACTGGCTGGAAGGCAGAGCTCAGAGGGTCGTCATCGGTTGCATGGAGTCTAGTTGGAGGCCTGTGGCTAATGGCGTCCCCCAGGGCTCTGTACTGGGTCTCATCCTGTTCAACTTCATCAATGACCTGGATGAGGAGACAGAGTGCATCCTCGGCAAGTTTGCTGATGATCCCAAGCTGGGAGGAGTGGCTGACACACCTGAGGGCTGTGCTGCCATTCAGAGAGACCTGGACAGGCTGGAGAGCTTGGCGGAGAGGAACCTCCTGAGGTTCAACAAGGGCAAGTGCAGAGTCCTGCACCTAGGGAGGAATAACCCTAGGAACCAGTACAAGCTGGGGGCTGACCTGCTGGAGAGCAGCTCTGCAGAGAAGAACCTGGGAGTGCTGGTGGATGACAAATTGACCATGAGCCAGCAACGTGCCCTTGTGGCCAGGAAGGCCAATGGTCTCCTGGGGTGCATTAGGAAGTCTGTTGCCAGCAGGATGAGGGAGGTGATCCTGCCCCTCTACTCAGCCCTGGGGAGGCCTCATCTCGAGTACTGTGTCCAGTTCTGGGCTCCCCAGGACAAGAGAGACATGGAGCTACTGCAGAGAGTCCAGCCTAGGGGTACAAAGATGATCAGAGGGCTGGAGCACCTGCCCTATGAGGAATGGCTGCAAGAGCTGGGCCTCTTCAGCCCGGGGAAGAGAAGACTGAGGGGGGATTTTATCAATGTGTACAAGTACCTGAAGGGAGGGTGTCAAGGGGACAGGGACAAACTCTTTTCAGTTGTCCCATGTGACAGGACAAGAGGCAATGGGCAGAAATTGAAGCACAGGAAGTTCTGCCTGAACGCGAGGGGGAATTTCTTCACTGTGAGAGTGATGGAGCACTGACACAGGTTGCCCAGAGAGGTTGTGGAGTCTCCTTCTCTGGAGATCTTCAAGGCCTGCCTGGATGCAACCCTGTCTAACATGCTCTAAGTGACCCTGCTGAGCAGGGAGGTTGGACTAGATGATCTCCGTAGGTCCCTTCCAACCTTACCAATTCTATGATTCTGTGATTTTATTCAGCAGCATGGCAAAGACAAAGATAAATCTCAGGGGTAAGAAGTGACAGAGAAAAGAAAATAAGAGATGAATATGAGACCTAGCAAAAGCACAGAGAGCTTTTTCCAAAGGATTTTGGATTTGGACTCTGCAATGATGAGGAAATCAAAACACTGGGATTTAGGTACTATGTTTTTGGTAAGAAATTTAGGCAGTAAGTCTAGATCTAGCCTTTCATGCTCACAGGTTTTTAGTGCCTAGACACAGAGCTAGTTTTCTATGATTCTTTACATAGAACAGGAGAAGTTTCTCTACAAACAAATTAAGATTTTATTTATTACTAGAGAACAGTTAACAGATGCAAACAACTGCTCTGAAACATCTCCTTACATTATAATGCATTAGTGTGTTGATACGTTTCCATCTGCCATCCCTTTGTGATGTTAAATCCAAGTCTGAGAGGATCTGTGCAGTAGAACCTGGACGCCACTCTATGGAGAAATTAAAAGCAGAAAAAAATTTTTTTAACCATGTGCAAGAATAACTACTCCAAGAATATGTTTCAATTTAAAGAACCACTGACGCACTGTGGAACATTAAAAGGAGTCAGTTGGGACATGTTACAATATGTGCTATTTACTGCTTTCTAGTTTGGCCTTTATTATAGACGTTTGCATAGCTTGCGATAGTTTACACTTTTCCAAACCGTGCACATAACTTGATTATTTTCATAGAAAGTTAAATTCCTTTGCATAAAATACAACAATTAAATATCATAAAAACTGCTGTAAGCCTGAAATAGAGGAGCAGGACTTCCTATGGAAAAGAAAAGGCATTTTTAGTTAACTTACCATGGTTTTATGAAAAACAAGAATTGAATCATCTACTTTCAAAGTAAGGCAGTAACAAAGTTATCAAAAAACTACTTAATTAGAACTCTTAGTATGAGATTATTAATCTTTTAATCGAAATATCAACAATTTCAAAACAGAAGAGCAATTTTAAAACTCTTCAAGAAAAATGATTTTCAGAGGCTGAGCATTTACTGAAAGTGTAGCTTCTTTAAGTTATGCCATCAAGAGCATCAACAGCCATCAAGAGCAAGTCAAATTCAGTATCAGTTTCTAAAATTGCATCATTACTCCTCCAACAATTAATTGTCCATGCATTATGTCATTAGCATATTAGTTCGGACCTGAGATACTGGCTCTGTCAGGCAGGAATACATTTGTGCTAACAGTCATTAATATGTCCATTGCGCACTAATGACAGCGGAATAAAACTTTCAGAATCACGAAAAAGAACTCTATAAGAAAGTATTCATTTTTTAATGCATATTAAGATTGTTGCAAAGTGCTATACTTCTGCATTTAGCTGAACAAGAATTCACCATTTAAACTGTATTTTTCTTCTTTTACAATAAATTGCTTTCGGAGAAAATTTTTATTAAAGAAAACCACAAAACACATTTCTCCTGTTCAATACAGTAGCACAAGTAGCTACTTACCAAGAACTACGCTGTCTGCTTTTGGCCACTGTGAACACGGCAAATTTCGATAGACTTGGTCTATTATCTTTTCCTTTACTTGTGATATCGTATCACAGTTCAGCACTTTCACGGGTATGGAATCGCTTCCTCCATCCTGTACATATACATTTACTGTCTGTGGAGGAAAGAATGTATACAGTTATTAACATAAATTCTAGCTCATTCCTTCCCTTATGACAAAACAGAAAAGATGCAGGATAGATTTTCTCATGCCTAAAAGGCTATCATTACTGAGTCTAAGAAATTCATTAAAGCTTTAAACAGAAGGAGGCCCAAGAATGAAGCAGCTGGACCACTGACAAATTACATCTCCTTATGTAGCCTGATAACCTGGGACATAGTCAAGCACAAGCAATCAGTGCCCCAGCATAATGAGTTACCCATCATCTGAGCTGCACTTCACTGAACTCCTAATATATTGTAGCTGTGAGCTTGCGTGTTCCTTAACGCTATTTTCATGGTTTTACTGGTACAGTATAGATGCATACACAGATCTTCATGGTTTTATTTCGCAAGTAGAGCCGACTAATGAATGATTGTACATGTGGGCATTTAACATGGTGCAACTGATGAGTAGTGACTTGTTCAACTCTTGAACTCTTGTACTCTGATCTCCAGTGAACAGCTGCTCACTTTTTACACTTGTATACATATAACATACATAACTTATATATATACATACATATAAATAAATAAATATATATATATATAAAAGCCATATACAGCATCTTTGTTGTTCAAAGATTTCATTTGATTTTTTACTGTTATCACAATTACTCTAATATCTCCGGAAAGCACATGTAAATAGTTTATTATAGTTCTAAAATTTAGTGTTTTCTGCTAGTATTGACATGTTTTATTTATATTAAAGAGAATCTCTTGAAAGCCTGTAATTTGCTAAATCTGGAGTGATTTTTTTTAAAGCAGTTTCATTATATAAGTGACAATTTCAAAACAGGAAAAATCAAATGAGAAGATGATGGCCAAGTAAGTGAACCTTCATGGGAGAACCTCCCCTTCACCCCCCTAGAGATGCTGATGCAAGGTATCTTTCTTTCACTAGCTAATACAGTAAAATAGTTTTGAGCCTTCATGGATATTTTGCCAGTCAAGTGTCCTTTGGAGGCAGACGTCACCTTTGACACATGACTGGTCAGTGATCTTGAGTACTTCACCTCTCAAATACGATCTTGTCAATCATAATCCCTAAATTTATCAGAAATAAACTTGTATGGTTGGTATTTTTAAACAGTTAAGAAACCATGCCATATGGCAGTCAAATTGAACATGATTGCACTGTCCCTTGACAGAACTCTCTAACTAATCATGAGATTTCACCTTCCTCTTCCTATTAGCTTTATGGTAATTAGACATGATTTTGCTGCTGGTTCAGTATGCAGCATGTCAGTGTAACCAGTGATGCAAAACAGACTCATCTTTTAAATAAGAACAATTAGAGAGCAGAAAACTACTTTATACTGTACTTTCCCACCATGTCTCAGTTTCAGGCAGAAGTGAACTAATTAATATATGCATTAACCCACCTCAGTGCATAAATGCTCCCTGTTTACTAAACTCATATAATGTCACAGTTACCATATTGTCACCATCACATTAATGATCCCAATAATTAAAAATAATACTAATTCACTTCATAACCTTTTATCATGCACACAGAGACATCTATTCCTCATCATCTTACACACACACACACGTTTTGTTTTATGTCAAATAAGTGAATCTGAACCAAATACCTCTACTGCTTACAATGATTAATATCTAAGTAGTAAGCTTGTTCAGCCTACATCTGACTGTATACACAAATCTGCTTTCATATTGCATTCATCTAGCTTAACTGAAGGCATCTTTTTGTGTGTGTGTGTGAAAAGAAACAGACTGAATAAAGAATTACTGACATTAAGTCTCACGTGTAGGATGCAAGTAAATTTTGTTCACTACACACAAGAGAAAATATAAACAGGATTGCCAATCAGAGTGGTACTATGGGTGGTACTTTCAGCTCAGATATGAAGATGAAAGCTCTACTAATCACTAAAATATCAACCAAATCAAAATACTTTTTCTTGCCCAGCACATGCTTTTCTTCCAGTCTAGGTCATATTCTAGCAATTCTGTGAGTCAAAGTCCTATAGCAACCTCCTCACATCAGTCCTTCCATCAACATCCTTTCAGAATACACAAAACAATGATTTTACCAGGACTTAATAAAGTTTTTTATTAAGTTTCTCTCTCCATACTGCAGGTATGCCAGTGTATCTTTCTCAGTGGAGACAACCGCAAGTGGCTACTAACACGTCAATAAAAGAGGAACCAAATCAGAGTCTGTTTAAAGCCAATGAGAAAAAAAATCCTGTCTTGATCTTTCAAGGACAGCCTGTGCATCTTGTATATTTGTTACACTATTACCTGAAGAAAAGCAGTAAAACTGTCAAAAAGAGCAAAACTAGAATTCAAACTCACGTATTTCTTCCTGAACAGCTAAAAAGCAGGCTGTTTTAGTTTTTAGAAACACAGTGTACCCTGTGAGCCAAAGCCTGATTGAAAAACTGGTGTAAATTCATGGCAGTGAACAGAACTAAGCCAAATCAGAATCTGTAATAGAAGAGAACTGGACCATGGAGTTGGAGCTCAGAGGGTGGTGGAGCTCAGAGGGCGAATTCCCTGAGCAGGGATGCTCATCTCATCCCACCTGAAGCATCTCACACAGGTCTTCAGGCCTGCCTGTAGAGGCAGCTGGCCAATGTGGGGAATTCAGGCTCCTCAGCTGGAAACATATCCCTTTGAATACCCGTTGGGTTGTCCATGTCCAGGAGACGTCAGCTCACAACTGATGAGGTGCAGGGATAGGCTCATAAGGTGATTTGGAGATCGCAGAGCCCATCTTACAGAACTCCAGAGGAGCTCATTTTGATATACTAGTAAAATGATCTCCAAAATGACATTTCATATTCTGACAAGCAGAGACCACAAGAGAGAAAGACAACCTGAAGTCCCAGGATAATGTCAATGCTAGAACTTAGGAAAAGTCAATCATGAATGAATTTAGTTTGGAAAGGGGAAGAAAGGTCTTAATTATTAGAATAATGGGAATTTTCAAGGGACAAACAGGGGAAATCTTCAAGAGGCAAAATTCTGTCTGGAGAATTACTTTTGGTCAGACTACTATCTGACTGGCACTTTTGTGCCAGTCATTACCAGGATTTCTATACAGGTCACAGGGTCCAGAAAGAATGTACTGATATAACACTGCAGATCTTAATTTTACAGAAGAAATTATTTTATAATATAATAATCATGCTCTGCTTACCAACTGTGTATACTCTACATCATCTCCCAGTAAGCCTGTGTCATTCAGTGTATATTTGGCTTTCTTTAGTACAGCATCCACTGGGCCTTTTTCTACCTGGTGTTTGATCGCCTTGAACAATTTATAAAGAGGCTCCCCAGCATTGTCCTGTTTAAGGAAAATAAAGCAGAAACAAGATATACTCAATGCAGCATGTTTAAGTATTATTGACAAAAAAAACATAGGCAATAGACTTCAACTCTTACCTTGAGGTACTGATACAAACAAATAGACATCCAGTTAGACAACATCCTCTCAACAACAGTTTCAGATCTAAAAAACACAATCCCAAGTATGTTAGGAATATTTAATGACAAAGTTTTAGAGAAGAACATTGCTTGAAATATAATATTGTTACATGCTTAACCGCATGCACTTTCCTAATGCAGTGATTTCCCTATAGAGTCTTGAGAGCATGCACTTGCTTTAGGATAAGTGCTTTGTATTGCTCATCATTCCCGGGTACCTTCAGCTCATTACTGAAAAGCACACATCCTTTATGCAAAATCTGAAATTGTGAATATGCTATAAGAACAAGAGATAAAAAATGAACCTCATTGTGCATCTACTGGGGGAAAAAACAACAGATTACAAAAGTACAAGCATGTATGCAGAGCAGGACCTTTTTAACGAATTCAGGATAACGAGAAGGTTAAAAAACATTACAGTAAGCCCTCACTGACTACACAATGAGAGTTGATTATATGCACTCATTACGGAGATGACGTGTAGTATAAATGCTAGCTAATTTGGAATAAAATTAGATTTAAAAATTAAATCAGATGTTCAGTATTGTATTTTGAAGTAAGGTAGATGATTCAGTAATCTTGACACTGGTTTGACACTACAGCATTTGGACTTTCTGCTGCCAAAAGTTTTGCCTTCTACAGCTATGCTTAGTGATCTTGTTTTTCTAATACACTTAGGCACAGGGTATTTCTGACTTCCACAGATAGCTGATATTATAATGTTGTCTATTTGCAAGGTGACCACCTTGCAAGTGAAATACATTTACAGAAAAAATAAAGAAATACAGAAAACATGACTGAATCATTCAAACCTTCTTAGCATCAGCTTTGGGTTTTTGGCCACAACATACTGCTCCATCAGTTCCAAGAACAGTGTCCTCATGATGTCAGTATAATATTCTAGCTTTCCATGTAAAGCAACGGTCAGTAAAGATGCAAAATAAACTTTAGCTCGAGCAGAGAATTCCCTTTGGCTTTCCAGCGTGTGAATAAACTGAAAGAGGAAACAAATGCATAATTGAGTCAGAGAATAAGTTTCTAGAGTACCTCAAAACTCATCTGCAGTAAAGAGATGAGCAGTATTATTTTAATGTTAATCTCCTATGCACAGCATGGAAAGCTTTCCAAAAGTTTGAACAAACTACTTACAAGTAAATGTTACCTATAATTTCTTTAAATATACACTCACACAGTCCTACTGGTCTAACCCAAGGAACACATACATTTTACCTGAGGCATTATAAAAATGATGTTTCAATTAAAAGAAAAAAGGGTGTTCTGTGCCAATTTTTTAAAAAGCAAAATCAACTCCTCTCTTCCCCAAGTTCCCAATTCTTTCACATCAAATTACAAAAGACACTAATCTAAGTTAGTACACCTGGGAATGCACTCTGTTCTGCCATAAACTATAATGCTACCATTAACTAGCTCAGCACTGGAGCCTCATTTAAAAAAAAAAGTTAGAAGCCCAAATCTATATTTAGGTATCTGACAATCAGCTCAGTTTTTGAGAGTGAGCAATTAGAAACCTTTTCAGAGCAGCTGAGTACGCATCAGTCTTGATGAATAGGCTACTTGTTCCTGGTCTGAGGAGTCTACGCCTCTCTCTACAAGACCGAGATCCAGTTTATGACATCCAGTAGGTAACTACTGTGACCATGACACAGAGCTGAACCTGTATCATTCTACTGATTACATTTCTTAAAAGGCTAGGGACAAAGTAACTGGGTAACTGCAGTTTTTATGCCAGATCAGGTAATGTCTGTTTCCCTACAGCCACTGTAATGTTGACTAACTCTGTACTATGTGATCTGGGTAACTCTACAGAAATATGATCATGCCTCCCCCCAGGAAGCTCTGGCCATGAGGCCACAGATCTGGCATCAGTTACTGTGGGGCCAAACTCTTAGTAAAATCACTTATTTTGAACAATTTTTCTTCAGCTGGGAAAACCTACTTGACAGTCAGCATACACACGTAGGCCTAGCTAAGAGAGAAGATGAATCTACTTCAGTACTCACATTAATGAGAAATGATTTGCTATTGAGCAGATTGGAGAACTGGTTCAGAGCCTGCTCCACAGTCTGCCGCCTTGCCTCTGGAATATCCAGCTTCCCAGTTATCATCACGTCTTTCTCTCCGTCTTTGGAGGGCAAGAAGAAGACTCTGTCTGTGTACGTTTTGTAGTCCAGTACCGGAATTCCAGCTTCATTTATATCATTTGTCTGATCTTCCATCTCTATCATTAGATCTAGATCATGCAATATAGTTTAAGAGGTCAGTTTTTAAAAAATTAAAGCTTTTTCAAGCAACACAGCATCATTGAGTAGAAGTAACTGAACACTGAAAACTGGTTTTCATCCCATATTTTCCGTTGCCATTTTTAACAGTTATCCTGTTAACTATCACCACAGCTAATCCTGTGGTGACATCAGCATACTTGTTTTTGGTGCAAATTCTTTCCTTGTTTCTTATGTACAAAGCCTATAGAGCCTCAGTGGATGACTGGGTGGAGTTCCTACATACAAATGTAGAATGGTAGCAAAGAGAAAAAAAGGAGACACTGCAGTATCGTTTTCTGTTTTTCCTTTCTAGTATATTCTATTTCCTCTGATTCCATGTAATAATAAATAATCTTTTTTAAAAGATGTAGTATATACAAGATCTTTACAATGTAAAGAGTAGCTTAAAGAGTTCACTGAAATTGATGAAAACACTTCTGTGTTTTCACAGACCCAAAAGCTTTCAAGTTCTTGACAGGGACAAGAATTAGGGAATCACCTTTCAGAGCAGTTATTTTAGCTAAAGGCTTTCCAATTACTGAGTATTGCTGACTGACTAGAACACCACGTTAATTAATATAATGACGTACTGTCTCGGCAATTTTTATTGTTCATGTCATTTATTCTTTCATCCCTTTACTTTATAGCTTTCAGCAAACCGAAGGGAGAAAGTATCTTGTGGTTTCCAGCTTTGTGGTATTTGTCTGTACTTCATGCTCTTGTCATTACAATATTACAGTATGGATCCAGAATGTGTTTCGATTTTGGTGTTTCATTTTTCCATCAGCCGAGGAGGGAGCAGTTTAGGAACTGGATTGCTCTTTGCATGTGCATTCTGCTTCCTGCAACCCTTGTGCTTGGTGGAGCAGATATACTAGGACATAGAGAAAAAACCTTCAATGCAACAAGCAGTGCAGCTTCAGCAGGATTTTGCAGCCCCTCACTAGGAGTATCAGCAAGAGAAAGGCACTTTTGCATTTCAGAAAAGTGTGTGAAGAAGTTGCATGAGGAGGCTGTGAGAATGCTGTTAACCTTGATTGACCCTCTCACAATTCAAAGGGTACTTTGAAATGAAGCTCACTTAGGAACAGCTTTTGATTCAAAGATTTGCTTCTGGGTTCTGCCCAGAACCTGGAAGGAGTCAATTTTCCAGAGTAAGAAAGCTGATGTAAGAAAAGAACGTTCTGTCCCAAATGACAAAAATTCCAGGAAAACAAGACTTTGAGAGGCCTCCAGCATGGCAGAAATGTTATGAAACCTTGAGCTCCAAAAACTGATTTCAAAGTCTAACCTCAAGTTGGTATTTAATTCACTCCTGCTTTTTAGCCACTTCCAACATGAAATATTCTATTTCTTTTTAGAAATAAAATGTGTTTTTTCTAATAGGCATTATTTCAACAAGACCCAACAGTAAGTACATTTCAGATAATGAGGTAACATCTCATGGTAATCATTTAGGCCAATATTTGCAAACTCAGATGCCTAATTTAAGCAACATTGTAGAAATGCTGAGCCTTCACTCCCCCCACTGTCTTCCCTGGGTTGATGTCTCTATGTTTACCCAGAACAATTAGCTAGCTCCTCAAATCAAGCTTAAGGTTTTCATGATAAATAGGGCACCATGTTATTTCTTTCCTGCAAGCTTGCCAAATTATCCCTTTGTATGTTGATTGCTGTAAATACATTTTGCAGCTCTGAAAACAGTTTTTAATGTACTTGCCTGGCACATACTGTCATTATGCTAAATACTAAGTGCAGAGTTAGTTATTATAAAACTTCTTTCCTCTATCGATGGCCACTCATATCAACAGCTATAAATAACCTCATTCTCAACTAGTTTCTCTTTACCAGTTGCTGACTAACTCCTGTGCTTCCTTTGCACTAAAACTAGCCATTTCCTTAAACAACCTTCAACTCCGTTTTATTTTATTTATGGCTTTCACATACAATAGTCAGCAAAATATTTTATATGATGTTGATATCTGTAATTAAAAGTAGTTAGATCTACTAATGATTTCCAGAAGACAGCTTTAGCAAGATAGCACAGTTGCTCCAGTCCATCTCATGATTTCTCAAGAGGACCCATAAAATACAAACATCAGTCATACCTGTGAATTCCTTTTTGCATCGATCCCTGACACTCTCCTCCAGGCCTTCTAGTTGCGACTTGATTTTTTCATATTCACGTTCTGCTTGTTGGCTCTGACGTCTTTACGAAATAGAGGTAAGATTTAGAAAAATTACAAACTGCAAAAGCAAATTGTTTGCAATAGCTCTAAACGAGAAGCAAAAGGAATCATGAGAGGACAATTTCTTGTTCTTGATTTCTTTTAAAACACTAGCTGCAGAGAGAAAATGGAGGAGGCGAACAACAACCACAGACCAAAGTTTCATTTAATGTAAATCAACCTGGCACCACCCTAAACCTACTGCTTTAAAGCACATATGAGTCATTGACTTAAAATCCAATAAGCAATAGTTAAGAATATGATCATATACTAAGTAAAAAATTGTAATTTGTATATACTGAACAAAGATTGTTTGCAGCATGCTCCACTCTAGCTACGAGGTATCAATGGAGCATACCTACGACTGGACAGAACAGGTTGAGAAGATCCAAAAAAAGGTCACTGCTGTATAACACACTTAAGCATTACTTCAGCTATACTGACATGCAGCAATAGAGTGGAATCCATCTCATGCTGAGGGCCAGTACGAGGCGTATGTATTACTAACCTTAAAATTGGCCTAAGTAGGTCTTAAGTGAAGTACAGACATTGTTCTGGTTCTTTGTGAAGCATGAATTTCACCATTAATCATGAGATTTGCATGTGAATAACACTTATCCCAGTTGGAAAGACCAAAATGACCACTTAGAGAAATCCATCCAGCTTGAATCTATGGTACTGACTAAGGCAGTTTAAATGCTTATAGAGATGTATGCAGAACTAGTGATCACAAGAGGCACCTTAGATGCAATTTCAAGAACATATGTGTGCAACGCATATGCGTGCAACTGTGCGCTTGGAAAGCCTCGGACCAGTTGTTTGTGCTTAGGTATAAAGGGCAGACTGGGCTGACTGACATCAAGGAATTTGGTGTGTGAGAGAGGGATAAATTGGTGCCCATACACATTTCGAGCTGTAGCAGCTTTCCTTAACTCTACAGTACATAAAAATAATAGAGATGCTTTCTTTTTGTAGACTGGGGTACAACAATTAAGTATCACCTTCAAAACTTCAGGATAGCAAAAGCATCTAATTAAAGGAGCTTCTTACCTGTAACAGATTATAGAAATGATGATGATAGCTATCATAGGAATAAGTACAAGTGGCAAAATCAGATTCAGTGGGATGTCACTCACACGCGTATCATATTCCACCCTTCCTAGGATCCATTCTCGGAGGCCAAATTTCACCTGAGCAGATAAGCACAGACATTTGTCTCAAAAAGCAAAAATAGACAGTGATTCATTTCTCAGTTGTGTTCTAATTTCTTACTTATCCTTGCAATCCAGTGAATTTCTAGCTTAATCTACCAAACAAAGGAACCATTTCTGCATATTTTATGCTGAATTTAAGTGACTAGCACTATGTTTCAAGAAATAATTTTACTCTATTTTACAGAGGAAGAAAAATCCCCAGCCTGTCTAGCTACAATTATACGTTCCTATGTAACAAAGGTAGAAAGCAATTAGAAGCTTTTTATGTGTAAAGTCTTCTAGACAGCAGACAGAATCCGCAGAAAGAAAGAACTGTGCAAGAAGTTTCTGCACAATGATCTAACATCATTAAAGAACAAATTATTTCAGTTAGGAACCTACTGCATCAGTGTCACTTAAATAGATAGTACATTATTTTGAAAAGTAACGTACAATGAATTCAGGAAGGTTATTGATAGTATCTCTCTTCTGCCTTTTCTTGGGTTGAGGTTGTACTTCTGGCGGCTCGCAATATAAATCCTTCTCAGTCAGAGTTTTTATGTTGCAAGGTTCATCACCCACAAAAGCCTGGGCCTCATCTATCGTCATGGCTTTATTCAGATTACTGCCCTAGACAGAAAATACAAAACTAAGTCATCATCACATAGTCTTGGGAGACAAGAAGTCAGGAGTTACAAACTTCGTTTGGATCATCTGGAGCAGACGGGATTTGCATGGTGGTATACAGAAGACCATAGGGGAAGGGAAATATCCCACTGCCCTTTCTTCTCCTTTTCTCCTTAGTGTAAGAAAGAAAAGAAACCAATCCAAGTCCCTCAATCTTTGGGGAGATTGCAGAGAGAAGTAATTTCCAAATTTCAGGCTCAGCAGAAGAGGGCACAAAAGAAAGAAAAGAGGAAAGGGGGAAAAAGGGTATCTAACAGTGTTTAGCATCTAGCAAGGGTAATGGGCTCCAGCAAGCATTTTGGGTATGGAACTAAACAGCTATTTGTCGTAGATTAAGGTTTTTGAAAAAGACAGGAAATAATCTGTACAAGATTTAAGGACATAATGGGCAACCGTCATCGCTTAAAAAGTTTACCTTTGCATGAATAAGTTTGTTGACTTGTTTTTTGATGCCATCTGTGAAGTTTTCAAAGGTTGGGTCTGCAACATATGCAAAGGAGTGGCTCTCATTTTTTACAACCAAATGATAATGATCCATTAGAATAATAGTGGTAATATTATAGTTTTCTGGATCTTCCAGTATTGGCGGGGAAGAGAAAACCACTGTGGTTGCACTGAGATTTGTAACAAGTTTTCCATCAAACTGTAAGAAACAAGACAAGAAGAATGCATATTTTAGAGCTTGACTGGTTCCCTTACATAACTGTTCACAACTTTAGACTGTAGAAATAAAAACACCGTGAGTTATGTCCTTTCCATAGAGTAAAAATAACAAAGACAGTAAGAGATGCTTTCTGAAAGGAAAATGAAACAGCAATTTGTTGATGAGAAAAAAATATTGTGTTCTAGTACCTGCTCCCCCCAAAAGCTTATGCTACAGCTCCACTTCCATCTGCCTTCAAATTTTCTAGCTCTGGACCACACTGGGCTAATATTATTAAATTGCTCTAAGATTAAGTGGTTAACATGGTAGCTTTAATTGAGACTGTCTTCTGTACCATTAAGTATCTCAGGTGAATTCTTTTCTATTGACACTATAAAACACCTTGCATAAATTCAATATAAGTACTTATGTCTGAATAAAATTTACCAACTGTCAATCAACAACTAAAGTTAATAACTTTGTTAATACCCTTGCCTCCCCTCTTTCAAATAACACAAATCCTAGAAAGTTCTTCAGTCACTCAGCAAAGCCAATTGCAGCCAACAACACTAACAGGAACTTTTAAAATTTCCTACACCATCACCTCCGTTTTTGATTTTGAGAAAGCAAGTGTAATTTGATAGTTTCTCCTCCACATTTTTGATATCATAGGTAAATGTGAGTAAAACAAAAGATTGGAAAAAAAAGTTGTTAGACTTAACCAAGAGTATTGTTAAGTCTATGCACAATATACAATATAGACTTAAGCTAACATGTTTGGGAGATGCTAAGCACACATAAGGAGGGGTGGGAAGAAACGTTGATAAACACTGCCAAGAATGCTAAATAGACTTTGAGATCATCCTGAGGTTTAAGGCAAGCAGGATATAGAAGAATCATATGTTGCAGTTTATAGCATGTGAAATGTATGCAGTTTTCCTTCTTAAACTGTTTAAAAGAATAGGGTTTTAATGGAGCCTAATCCAGCAGGCTTTGGCATAATCTAAAAGCTGACTCATACATACATACAAAAAATATACATGTTACCAATTCCATGTATTAATTATTATTTTTTTTAAATCAGATCACAAGGAAGTCCTGAATTAAAGAGTTAGATTTAAAAATGCTCCATAATTTAAAACATCTTCTTTCTGGAAGATCACTTCAACTTCTCAGTTGTTATACTAAATCATGATCTTCATTAGAAAAGTGAGAAATTCAGCTCTGTTGGAAATGTCAGTTCTCCTTAACAAGAGATGCAAAAAGGGTTTATTTTATTTTTTACAACTCATAATTGTGCACATGCTGTAAGTGCAATATGCCTGAAGCATATTGCAGGAAAGAAAAGGGAAAGATTTTGTTCTTTGAGGTGTGAGAAAATAAAAGGCTCTGACTGTGCAAAGCAAAGTACTCAGGACTGTCTGCATTTGGGCCCTGTTTCAGGCAAATCTCTAAACCTTGAAGAGGAAGGAGAAAGACAGAGAGAAACAAATAATACTACTTTCCAATTCTGAAATATATTCAGCTTACCATTCAGAGCTTCCATTCTTATTCACATTGAACATTTTTTAAGCACAGAGTTACAAGGTACTAGTAAATATAAGTACAGATGGCAAGAGTAAGCTTTTTATATAGTTAGAAATAGAGCCAGAAGTCTATTCAAATATTGTTCTACTCCAAGCCCAGTGAAGTCAAGTGGGCAAAATTAAATGTATTTTTTTGAACAGACTGTATTTTATGTATCCGTTGTGATGCCTTTTTGGGGAAAAAAAAGAAAATTACCCTTTTGAGATGTTGTTTCCCTGCTTCTGGACGCTCTGCATAAACCACTAGTGAGAATCTCTGGATGATGTCAAATCCAGTTCCAGTTACTGTAATATTTCTCCCTCCACTGAAAGTCAGAATTAAAAAAGAAATCAAGTCATTGGCAAAATGGTACAGCTACAGACTACTTTATCCTGCACCACTATAATTCCACTGAAAATAGTAATGGAATGCCTATATGATAATTAGATCTACACAAAAAATGTCTATTAAAACTATCTATAACCACAGCATTTAAACACAGCAATGTGAGCGTTAAACTAGTTTTCAGCTAGTAGTATAAAAAAAGTACAAATCTCTCTCAGTATCTGGGACGATGATGCCTCTTTCTATGTACTTACATTTCTCTGATCTTTTTTTTACGTTTTGAAATCTCTTCACCTAACACACACACAGATAAAGGTGAAAGTTTTTAGGGACCTGGCTTCTCTGTTCACTTTCCTTCGCAAGTTACTATTTTTAACAGAGTGAATTCACATAGAAAAAGAATGTATGCAAATTGCCAGTGAAAGGTGAAGATACCTAAGTAACCTGGATTTAGAGGGATAGTAATCCTCAAA
Organism: Rhea pennata; assembly: GCF_028389875.1. NCBI lineage: Eukaryota > Metazoa > Chordata > Aves > Rheiformes > Rheidae > Rhea > Rhea pennata. The sequence goes on from NC_084663.1 coordinate 22,188,702, forward strand.
GGAAACCATTAAGGTAAGGTCCAGTTAAGAAGAAGAAGAGGAAGAAGAAGAGGAAGAAGAAGAAAAAAAGTCTTTTAAATCCCCTGGGGTAAACCACTATTCCTTCTACTAAGGAAGTCTACAAAGGAAATCCCCAACCTCCACAAAAAAAGAAACAAAAAACAAAAAACAAAACAAAACAAAAAACCAGTAAATCAAAATCAGAAGCAAACAAAATCCAAATTCTTTTCAACATAAGTGACCCCACCATATTCAAGGAGGCAGGAACCAATTTCTCCAATAGAAGTCATAGCCAATTTTAATTTTAAACTCCTATTTTTAAGGTTGTGCTCCTACAAATTCCTTTTACTGAAAAAAAAAGGAAGCATCTTGATCTCCTTTTCGTATTCCAGAATATGAAAATGTCAACTGCTTCGCAGTGGGCAGAAAGACTGGAATATTAGGGAACAGTAGAGCCCAACGTAAGTAAAGGTCACAAGTTTGTCCCTGTATCCATTGTGGAATTACTCTCAAAATCAGAGGCATGTTAAGAGGACATTTAAACAGATGATTTGCCATTTTGCTACAAATGTAACAGTGGCACATATTTCTTTGGTTTCACAATTAGCATTAGAGTTTTTTTCCAGAAGGAACAGTGTTTTCAGCGAACACATACTAGCTGGGACATGAAGGGAGTAGGGGTGTAGGAGCGAGCAAACCTTTTAAAGGCCTTACTGAATTCTGATCTTGATTTCCTAAACGAACTTTTTCTCATGGGAGGAAAAGATGGTAAGCCATAACTTACTATCTCTAATTCCATCTTACTTAGTAAAAGCTGAAGAGGAGAACTATTAGAAACCTTTCTGAGATTTTTATATTATTTGCAGAAGATGATCTCTCCCTTACACCACAGAATAAGAATGTGTATGTAATAAAAAGATCACGTGGTTTGACATCATACTTAAACGCTTCAAATTTTTCTCTTTAAGACATCTTCATTTAAAAGAAGATCATTATTTTTTATGATGTCAAAATTTAGCTTTGAAGTGGAGATTAATGTTTGGGGATAAACAGAGTACTTGCAAATGTCAGCTGTGGTTTAGAATGATTCAAAATCTATGTATCTAAATTTGTGTACAAATAGAGTACAACAGCTCTTATTTTAAACAGTTCTATATGGAAAAAAACCTGTTACATATATTTTAACCTAATCACAAATGAAGTTACGGCAAACATTTCATTACCTGCTGAAGCTATTTACTGGCAGGAACTTGGTGACAGTAGGATTCTCTCTATATGAAAATTTCCCTGGTATGTTACTTGCTGTGTCCCCATAGTGGACTCTTACATCAACATCTTCAACCTTGCTATTAGGTCCTGTAATGCAAACTATCTTGTCTCCAAATTCAGTGCTAAATCAGAGAAGAAAGAAAAGAGGAAATATCTTCAGTTACTAACATTATTGTAATTCATATTTATTACTGTGGTACCCCAGAACCAACAAGAATGAGCCCTATTTTGCTAGGTAATTACAAAGTAATTACAAGAGGAGACAATACTTTCTCCAGATTTTGTTAAAGTCTTAACAAAAAAGATACAGGATATGGAAAGGAATAGTGCACACACACAGCAACAACAAGATGTCAGCACACTTCATGTTATTCCTCTCGGTTGGGGGAGAAGGGGAGCAATTAATATGAAGAAAAGAGAGGAACAAGTCAAGGGATACTACAAGATTAAATTTTATATGGAACCACTGAGAAGATGCTGTGGGAAAGTATGGGCAATTTTGGAACAGTCAGTCAAGCAGAGAAAGCTGAAACTGGAAAATTGTTTCAATATCTGAGTTCTTCCACTTTGGCTGTTTCTGCAGCTGCTTCTTCCAGCTGGAGCCCCCGAGCGAGTTTGTCTAAATGTTACGTGCAGAGCCACACTGCATGTGGTGAGTCACTACGAGACATACAACACATTTGTGTAATTCCGAAAGGCCAGCACTTGGTTGGTGCTTGGTTAGGATACAACCTTATTGTTAAGTTCTCAGCATTTCATACGTACACATTGCAAGGTTCGCTGCCAACTAAAACATGAACATCCTTCTTGGAACCCGTTGCCAGGTTTGTACCAGTGATGGTAAGTGTGGTTCCACCTGCTTGTGGACCTCTTTCAGGGCTTATTCCAGAAGGATGAGGTTCCTGCAAAGAGGAAACAGTCAAACTCATTAAGAAAATGAAATAAAATTTACACCAGTATTAATACATATATATTATATAATAATAGTAGTATAATATTATTATCTGTAAAATAATAAAATTAAAAGAATGGAACAAAGCAAAAAACTTCCACCACACAGCAAATTCTTTCATTATCCATGGTGAGCAAAGAAGTGACAGATGATGTGAATGTATTCACATTTTTTACAAACTGTACTTTATGAGGTTTATATACATTTAAATTCCTTATTTGCAATACGTAGAGTTAACTGCCACTAGGTTTGTAAGGGCTTCCTTTTGGACTTCCTGCTATCACATTTACTTTATGACTTTCCTCTTCCTTATGCCTGAAGGTACTTTAACCTTTCCTTGCCCTTTACATACATTCTATATCAACTACAGGAGAGACAAAGCAAGGTTTTCAAAACTGGTAAAAAAGAGAAAGAATATTAAAATGTCATTTATCTCATATGGCTCTCAGTCATGGAAAATGATTTTCACCGCCTTTCTTGAGCAGTGAGCATGAAAAAAAATTCTGAAAACATTAAATTTTTCTTATTAACCTATAATCTTGAAGATTTTTTAAAAATCAATGGAAGCAAGCAGACACACTTCAAATTACTGTCATCAGAAATTTAAATTTCTCAAATACTGTCACTCCTTTTGTTCTTCATTCGGTCTTTATTTCAGTGATCATATTTGCTATTCCTGGATATATGACAAATACTATAAATTTACAGTAAGGGTGATTTTCATGAATGGAACATTTTAATTACTTCATACGTAAGCAGTCCCTCGTTCCAGTTCAGAAAAGCATCACTATTATGTGATGTGAAGGTCTCGAATCAAGAGTATGAACAAAGTCATCTAATTCGCACGAGACTCCTTCCCTGTCCTGGCCCAATGCCCGCCCTGCACCTTGGGTTGGGAGGGGATGCAGCCTGCCCAGTGCCTCCCGCGCCAGCGAGGATGCCCACGCATGTGCCGCAGCCTTGCACCAGGATGATGCTACTCTGTGCAGCTGCAGCAAGGCTGTCGCGCATGGGGAGATGTCTCGGCACGGCACGTACCCAGGGAAGACCCCAGGTCCTTGCGAGCGGCAGGGCTGCTGCTACAATGGACCCTGCATTTGCTAAAGCATGTGAGGTCAGGAGTTTAGGGAGGTTGTGACACAGGTAATGCTTTTCTGATGTATAATTATGCATCTTGATCCACGTTCAAGCACAGGGTTTCCTTAAACAAGCTAAGAGAGCAACCAGCATCTGCTCATGTGTATTGGCAAATAACATCTCTCCTCCTCTTGCTTAATGTTGCTGAAACGAGTGGCTGATAATGAAGCTCTTGGCTGGTGCTATTCGGTTTGAGGCATATACAAATAAAGCAGGAGTAAAGAAGCTGGAAGGTTCCAGCTGGGATTAGGGTTCACCTAAGCACCATCCCGCTGCACTGAGCCCCTCTGACATCTTCGACTCTAGTGAGAAGAAGCCATACTCAGAAATGGACAGCAAAGTGACCACCCAACCACAACCGGCTCATTCAACATTACTGCGATGATATTAAAGAAAGCTTGTGGTGTTATTCCTTTTGAGTAAAGTGAACCATCGTTACTATGCAGCAGAAAACTTTCTCCCATGTTATTTTGCCCATGCATAAACTGCTGTCTCTCTGCCAACTTATAGCAAAAAAAAAAGAGAACCCAGAAATGGTAGGGAGGTGAGGGAATGGTGTACCACACTTTGATTCAAGCTCAATGAGCCATTTCCAGGTTTTCAATGAGTAGAAGGAATCAGTAAAAATGCATTCAATCGACCTTGTGTTTACTTTACAAATATGTTTTACTGAAGCACAGGTACTATAGAAATACAGATAACTAGCACTTGCAGTGCTTGCTGTATACTTCCACGTCTGAACAACTTCTCCGAGAATAAATGCATCACGGTTCAGCACACTTCATAAATCCACAACGACAACTGCAATTTGCTCGGAAGTCATAGAGCCTTAGGAATATGCTTTAACACTAATTGGGTGTCAATTGCTGTTCTTCCCTAAGAGAAATCTGTTTGCAAACCCTTCACTCCTCAAGATGTGCATTGCTTCAACATATGACTGCTCGCAGACACTAACCTTTGATTTCTTTTTTAATTTTATATATCACTTGAGTTACAAGATTTTATGTAGGGAAGTGAATCAAAGTCACTGTTAAAGCATGGCTTAAATCAACAAAGCATCCTGGATTCAACATAACAAATACGAGTAAAATTTGCTTATTTAAATCTATACAACCCTCTCTGTCAGTACTCTTCTTCACATTTAACTGCTTGGTGATTTAAGCTAAATTGAACTAAGTCACGCAAGTGTAAATAATAAGTTTGCAGTATTCTAACTAGTTCAGTTTAAAAATCACACTTGAAGTTTAAGTTGGCACAAATCTAGACATACATTTCACATAAAAGTTCCTTTGTGCTTTTTTGGTAACACAATTTTGTTGATAAAAATTGCAATCAATCCTGTATATTAAATGCAAGCTAAATAAATTACCTATGAAAATATATCAAATATTTTAACCATAACCTTAACACATAGACAGAGAGCAGTAACTGCAATTAACTTTACATTCTGAATATCATAAAATGTTAAGTATGTTGGATTGGTCTATCATCTCTACTAAAAAACACAGCAATCATTAGCTGCACAGCACATATGGGATAGTTTTCAGAGAAACATATCCCCCGAGAATGACAAAGGAATCAGTATGGACAAAATCTTTATCCCTGAACCTCAGGAAAACTAGTTACAACTTGTAGCCTTTTCCCTTGATAATACCACAGTTTAAAGCTAAACCTTTGAATTTAGATTTGGGGAGGAGAGGAAGGAGAAGGGATTTCTGACGCATCCCACACCACTTTCCTCTGTCACCCTACATAAAAACCAAAGGCAGCCTGCTAAGAAACTTCTGCTAGGTCGTTGCATTCCTTTCTTCCCGCAACAGTGCTCATTAATTATACTAATAAAGCTCAGTTAGGTTGTTTAATGAGGAAATTTGGCAGCGTGTTGGTTGGTTATGTGGCTAACGCTATAAATATCGAGTAAGCCACAAACTTGGAACAGAGTTGTCCAACGTCATTCTCCATGAAGGATCTTTCAGTGATGGTGCACATTTATCTGTCTATGAACAAGGATATAATATCTAGATAAATACATGGCTATCAAAAAGCAAAGTTATCTGTAAATAACATAACAACGGAGAAGTGAGGTATCTGCTCGGATTTCCCCAGAATTTGCTGTTTTCTCAGCAAGACTCTGAATTTGTTGAAAGATAAAACACAACTCTGCCAAGAGGAAAACATGTCATTCACACCTCAGCCCCCTAACCAGGATATGGCAACAGCATGGAGTCAGCGCATCTTAAATTCACCTGGAACAGAATTAAAAATTGAGGCCAAGAATCACTATGGCAGCTAATATAGGTACCAGCTAACGACGAGGTGAAATAGCTACATTTAACTCTTATTTTCTCTTCAGTCACTGATTTTGCAGCTGCTCCTCAAAGGACTATTTTAAAATAGCCTGATTTGAAGTATTCATATTTAACTTCTTTAAAGTAATTTTGCAAATACCAAGAGCACTCCAGGGACTGAGTAATGTGGACGCTACATAAAGATGATCTAATAAGGAGGAACTCAACCTTCCTCTGTGTGCAGGGGAATTCTTCAGGACAATTGTTAAGACAAAGCATCACATAGTAACAGTTTATCATAAACTTATCAGGAAAACAATTTGATGAATTTTAACTAGCTATTTTCTGTTTCACATCATCTTTTTTTTCTCTCTTCCTTTTGAATGATCTGCCAGAATGAGTAAGTATTTTATAAGTATATTATCAATTATTTTTAAAAATTTAATAAACATTTTATAGCAAAACTAATGCACTCCAAGCCACTTTTAGTGTCTCCTAAAATGTTCATGGACGGCACAAAGAGCAAAGCTGTATCAGCCAACCTGGGGGTCTTCTTAGAGGGCCACTAAGGAACCCACACCATCTAAATGTGTAACTGGAAAGCAATTTTCAACCACGAAAGCTGGTTAGAGAAGATTAGTAGAAGAAGATCTTTTGCTGAATGCCAACATAATTTGAAAATGCACTGTCAGAGGTGGTGCAAGCCTTAGCAAAGATTGTGTCAACTAAGGAGAAGCCAGCCCCTTCCCACCACTGACATCGCACCTAACTAAAAGCAGCACAGAGAGGCTCAGACACTTCGCAGTCACAAGGTCTAGACTTATCTTGCAAATCCTAGCAAAACCCCACACCTCTACACTCCTGAATGCAGCCACACAGCTCCTCTTTAAACTTTACAGGAGATCCTTTCTCCTTGCAAAGGAAAACAAGGGGCAGACGGCAAATCCTGTTTGAGGTATATAAATGCAGCATAAAAATGCTGCATTTACCAAGGCACAAAAATCTTTAATTTTCACTGAGGATTGAAATATTAAAAATTTTGAAATATTAAAAATTTTGAAATATTAAAATATTTCAAAATATTTTGAATATTACAATGTTGAAAATTCAGGCAGTACAAACTGCGAAGATAAACCTAAGATCTCAACAGTTGTGATATCAGTGATTCAAAATCCCCTCCAGGATCTGTTTTCTCCTCATTTCCTCCCTTTTCTCATTACAATCCCTGGATCATCATAAACACTCCCCTTTCATTTTCAGCACTCGGCTCTCTGCACCTCACTCTCTGCGTTCACTCAGTGAGAAGGTGCCCGGGGGAAGTCACACTTTCTATAACACGACACCACAGTGCCCGTTGCAATCATGATGTTAAGCAGAGCATTTTGATTGTGTGACCTACAAGGAATTTATAGCAGCTTTAAAATAATTCTTCTGGAAAACATCATCCTTTGCGAGGATTTGACAATATTTCATTTCTCACGGACACAGTGAAATTTGAACAACCCTACAAATGCTAATTTAACTTTGATTTTATAACTCCTTGAAGTGTAGAATATCATAATTTACATATATTTCACTCTTTTCCTTCTTTTGCTTGAAACAGAGATTTCAGTGGACTATATTTCTCTCTTTGTCACGGTTTGAGTGAAAACAAATCTTTTTGTGCAGTGATAGATTATTTTGCGCGTGAGTTTTCTGTTTTAAAAAAGCCTGTTCCAGTGGCTGCCAGTTGCTCAGTGGCCTGTTTCCTGTTGGGTCTTGCAGGCCAAGTCCCAGCAGAGTGACTGTTCCACCCTCTTACACATTTGTGATCATGTTCTGTGTTTGGAACAGATTTGTTAAAACACATGCCCATCCACGTCTACGTTATTTAAGCAAGGCTCTACTGTCAACAGATGTAACTTGCTCCCTACTGTTCGGTTTATTCTAAAGAAATAATTTGATCTTGACAGGACTTCTTGCTTGTAGGTGTGGGCAGATTTTAGTTTGTAAGTTGTGGGAAGCTTAGGCATTTAGAAATCTTACATACACATTTTCCTTAAATCCTAGTTTGGTGTAATAATGCTCAGCTAGAGGTGTCAAAGTCCACTTGCACCTCAGTATTACCATATTGCACCATGCTGCTGAGTTACTGCTCCTGAACTGATGAGTAGTTCTTCCAGACTTGAAATAATCATTGAGCAGCTTTGCTGTAGGGATAATAAAGATAAGTAGAGAGCTTATGTGACTGTGGTTAGTGCTCATGGCATTCATATAGTTTACTTGAAGGCAATAGTTATAATGCTGCAAATTGAAGTATAAGACAATCCTTGTAACATCCTTGCACATCGCCTGTGAAACATGATGTTCGAACAGTACCAGCTCATTTGGCAGCAAATTCACTTGTTCTCTTGGTAACACCAGGGAAGTCTTTGTAACTCGGCAAACCCTCCCTTGGCATTTACTTTCCTGCGTGCTACTGTCTTGTCTTTGCATCAGGGACTCCTCCAAGCTTCACAAACTGTATTTTGGGGGTTTGCTTCATGGTAAATATCAGTCTATCCTCTCAGACACTCTTCTGCATAGTGGGATGAGAAAAGAGAATGAGTAAGCACTGGCAAAACAGCTTCCATTGGCCCAAGTATGTATGTGACTTCATGTTCGGGCCATTTTCCAGGATCATGTTTTCTCCAGAGCAGTCAGAAATTTTCCCCTCGCATTCTGTGTATATCCTTAGTCTTGTTTTTACAAATTTGTTTCACAAAAATATAAATACATATTTTTCCTTGTAGTTTAATGCTTTCTGTGTGCTGGAAGGTGAATTATCTCCATGCCTGTTCCAGCTATAATCACATTTAGAAGCGAAGTTATTTATTAGCAATGTACATGACTGTTGCTCTTGATAGAGTTACTGCAGACTCTCTGAGTATTCATATTTGAGCTCTTGCATTTTTCATCCTGTTTATTAATCCAGAATGAACTTTTACATCATTAACATTTTATCACTTGCAGTCAGTTTTTTGCAAAATCTGGAAGGTGATCTGTTATTTCTTTACGCTTTTGATTGCTGCGTTACTAAAAGATACTTTTCATAGGCTGAAAATGCTTCTGGAGGGCTCCTTGGATTTAAGATCTCTTTGCTCTGCTGGTGTCAAATCCAAACACATGGGACTACCAAGTCTACTTTACTTACCACACAGTAAGGTTACTCTTACTCTTTTTTTCTTTTTTTTTATCCAGTTTCTTGCAATTTTCTCACTAAGGATATGCAGATGCTAAATTATACCATTCCCCCAGCTTCTCTCTCATCCACCCAACTTGCAGTCAGTATTCAATGTGTCACTCTGATTAATGTTCCTTTCCATTGATTTTATTTGCTTTGCAGTTTTCTTAGTTTATATTGTCAAGTTGCACCAACTGAATTCTGGTCTCTTGCACAGTATTCAAAAAAAGAAATAAGAGTGCACTTCTGCAGAGCTTCATTTAGATACAGTATCTCTAATTTTTTGATTTCTCTGCATTTTCACTCCTCTGTTGACAAGTGCATCCCGAACTTTCTGTGTTCTGCTATAACATTTCTCTGTGGTGGGAAGTTTCTAGCCTAATTACACCACTGAGATAAAAATGGTTACCGTTTATCCTTCACTAAGGCAGAAAATCAAACAATCAGCCACCAAGAAGGCTAGTGGTGATTCACCTAAGGGGTCAGAAATTCAGAAGCAGTAGGAAGGGAACAGAGGAGGGGAGCCCAACAGAGATGCAAAGAAACCTTGGCAGAAAATCCATGCTGGAGAAAAATCAGCTTTGCCAGACTACAGCATAGAAATGACTGGCGAAGGAAAAGAGGATGGTGGCAGAGTATATCCCCACGATGTAGCTGTGAGAGATGCAGCACAGGGTGAAGCCAGCAACAGATGTGTTCAAATGGACATGACGAGCAGCACATGGCAAAACCAGCCAAGCTCCTGATCTGTCAGCTCCAGTAGGCAGTGGCCTCCGAGCTGGGGTTTGCCTTCAGATGTCAGTGCACATCCTCAGAAGTACAAATGGGCTCTCGTGCTTCCCTACAAGCAGAGCACAGGGATGCTGTGCCAAGGGCCTCATGACAATGCACACACACATGCAGATAAGATTTTCATAAACGTACACTGTCGGAACACATTACTGCTCTGCATTAATCTCATTCTTCCTTTCCTTCACTTCTCCTTTCCAGCAAAGGATATGGAAACCTAAAACATCCTTTTCCCTTCCTGATCTCATACTCAGCTGCAATTAGTTCTGGCTCTTGTAGCAGGTCTGCAAAACAACCCATTTGTTACCAAAATTACCCACATCCTATTCACAGTGAAATTATTCTTGCATATAGTGTACACAAAAATTAAAGGCATGAACACGTCATAGTCCATGAAGTGCTGTGGGCAATGGCCATGTTCTTGGAGGTCAAAATGTCATTTCACGGACTATCAGATAACCACAGGAGCTAAATTAGACTTCTGAGCAGGGAACGCCAGTCATTAGGAATTGCTCTTTCTCTCCACTCCCGTCTTTTCTCAGACTCAAGGGAGCCTGCTTCTTGTTTCTTCAGACAAGCCACCCACCCACAGGATATTCAACCAAAGAATTTCCATTGCGCGCACTTGGCAGGCTTGTGTTCGCCGCGGTGGCTGACCTGACCTACCAGCCCCCAACCACTCCACCCTACTCGTCTCATTGGAGCATCCACAGGCACAACACAAACCAGACTTGAATTACTGGGTTGTTTCCGTAATAGAAGACCAGTGAGCTGAGTTTTACCTTTCTGGGGCTGTTCCTTGCAAACATTTGCACAGTGCAAATTGATCAAATGTTTCCAGCCACTCCAGGTGTGTGGGCAGAGCAACTGCCCAGCAATACACCATTATAGCAGTTTGTGTTGTCTGCTCCGGATGGGATGCTCATACAAAAGGTTGATATTAAAAACAACTAATTTTTTGGACTCAAGGTAGCACCTTTTAATCCTGAGGCAGAGACAACATGCTCTTATGAAAAGACCATAGAGCTGACAGGTTTAATGGAGAAATACAAACATGTGTGACTTGGAAGTTTGCATTATAATTTATTAATATCATATAATGTAGAATTATAATGACCCAGTGTTCCCTGGCAGCTCTTGAGCAGAACCACAAGCACTGAATGGTGGGACATATATTTAAGTGTATACCTTGGATGATAAGTCCAAGATAATCTGCATGAGGAAGGGCCAACTTTCCTAAAGCTCTGAATTACACAGGAGTTCTCCTAACCCTTAAGCATGATGACACACGAAAACTCAATAATAAAACAGCTATGGTCCTCTGGAAGCTGGCAATTCCAGACCGCTACAGATGTATGGCTTAGCAGCATCAGTCAAGATGGTAACATGGCATGTTAAGAGAAAAACAAAACTACAGCAAATGTGTTCAGGTGAAGATGTGTTCAGGGAAAAGAAGCAAGGAATGAGCTATAGCCCTCCTCAAAAGCCTTGAGGCACTACTGACACTGTGGTTGTGAGAGCTCCCAGAGTGCCTGCTTTAAACATCAAGAAAGAAAGCAGAAGATGGATGAAGATAAGAGGAAACTACCAATTTGGGAGAATATTAAGGTGGAAGAGTGCAACATGTTAAATGTAACTGTGCTGTTCATGTTCACCTTTGAACTTCCAGTACAGTGAGTAGACAGCTTTGTTTTTGTTTCAGATCAGACTAAAATTTGGCCCCCTTTGTTCCTCTTTTTGGTTATTCATCTGATCTTGCTTAGGTAAACAAAATTCCTGATTTATTACATGTCCTTATTTCCAAAGCAATCCCTGAAACACCTTCAGTTCCTTAGAAAGCTACAGAAATGCATCGTAATTTTTGCAAGGTGCTACCTTTATTTTCTCCACTTCACATTTATTTGAACTTTCTGATCATACATTCTTTTTAATCTACACAGACTAAAGCTCACAGAATTGCTCTTGCAACTAATATTGGAGATCCCAGAATCAGCTGTCGGTTCTCTGCTCTGGTGGCTCAGGAATTTGAAGAGGAGTTACCCTGAGAAAGGAATCATGCTTGTATGTGATCAGCAAATCTGAGCCGTATATGTAGGAAAAATTGCTTCCTTCCTTTGTACTTTGATACCGTTTCTCACTGCCATAGTAAAAAACAAATCAGATAAAGTTATACAAACAATCAAAAAACTAGGACAGCGCTTTAGCCATTCTGCTGCTCCATCTTCTTAGAGACCAGCAGAGCTGTCAGTATTCCAGATGTACGACAGACCTGGATATGAAAACTTAGGATCATTTCATTTCTATTTCACTAAAAAAGAGAATGGTTACTGCCTGCTTCTGCTTACAGTCAAACAAACAGCAGAAAGGTCAGTGGAGGAGGATGAGGCTACCAGAATTTAAGTTTGTTGGAATGTCTGGACCTAAACATAGCACTGGAGCCGAGTAGAAAAAATTATGATTAGTAGGGAGAAATAGAACTTTTTTTTCACATGGTATTCAGCAAATACAGATGCTAAGTATGCAGCATAGACTCTTATGGACCAGGGCATTTTAGTTAAAAAAATATTTTAAATTGAACCCCCCCCCACTAAGTTCCACTAAGTGGATTTTTGACTCATTTAATGGAGGTCTCACTTGTTCATTGGATCAGAAATGAGCTGTGCTGGTAAAGTGGGACAGAAGCACAAGTCAAAGCCCTACGTTCTGCTGCCTATCGATCCTCTACCAGCTCAGCTTTAATAACACTCCTCATCATTCAGGCTGAGCATCAGCAATAGCTAGATGCATTATTACTCAATAACGGGTTACGTGTCTTTGGTTGTAGCCACTAGCCACACATGCTAGCCTGAAACTTTGGCTGGAGAGTATGCAGACACTGTTAGTAGACACAGACACAACAGGCTGGGTAGCTGCATTGCCTCCTTGTGCATTAGTAGTACACTTTTGCATTGTGCTGCCGCACATCATATTTGAAATGATCACTGCTGAAGTTAAAGCTATTAAGCTTAGGGTGATTAAAGCAGACAACAGAAACAGTGGTATCTGCCAGCAGGAGGGCAGCCAGATAATGTACTCAAGCACAGAAAAAAACACATAATAGAAAATATTTTAGGAAGGCTCTTTGAAAGAAGAATATTTTCTTTTCTTTGTAAATGTTGAATAGAAGAGTTTTTAAGTAAAACAGATTTTGCATGTCTCCTGAAATAAGACACAGAACAGCCTGAAAACAGCAGTGAAACAAGACCGTAGCTTTTAAGACAATATAAACTCACTGTCTGCCATGATCTTTCCAAAAGCCAAAAAAAGCCCATAATACACTTGTAGAGGTGTACATGAATGTGACATCTCCATACTAATTTTAATCCTACTGCAGTCCACAGCTGGCTTCATGGAAAGATTTTTGCAGTAATCAAAGATGCTGTTCAGCAGCAGTTAGCTTAGTTATCTGTATTTTGGCAACCTCAATCTACTCTGAGATAGGCATACAGGAAGTCTTGAACTTTCATGGAAACATCTGCCTGGATGGCATCTAGGTAGAGCAGCTTTTTCTAGCATCTCACTGAGATGCATTTGAGTTTTTCCTTTTAGTAGCAAAAAGCAGTGGCTGCTTATCTCATCTCACAGATGGGACGAGCAGGCAATCACATCAGACTCACAGACAGGTTTTCTAAGCATACAAGGGGGCTTCAGATTGCCTTTAAACACACTTCACAATTTTTCCATTTGGTTTTCATGCAGACCATGAGAGAATCTTCACACACAGGAGAAGCAGAGGAGAATTTGTGCAAAATTTATCCAACAACACAACGGATTCATGTCAAAATCTCGTCCCATTTAGGCTTCACTGCCAAAGCATCTGTCCTAGAGGCCTTAACAGACAACATGAAACATGATGTTTTGCATATTTCATTCTCCAGGTAAGAGGAATGAGACTGACAAAGGAAAATTTAATTATAACCTACATTTTCACAAAGAAACAGAGGAGGTTGTTGACTTCAAAAGATCATTTGCAAGCAAGAAGTGGTTTTGCAGAGATCCCACCTGGGAGAGGAGGCATTTGTTTGGAAATTCTGGAAAAAGACAGTTACGGCCTGTTCTGTGAAAACAGGGCATATTCTTCTCAACTGCTTCTTATTTGTGACTTACTTCACCTCTTACTGCTGATTCCCTTCATTTCCTCCTCACAAGGTATCAGGAATTAATGAGACAGAAGTTACAATGAAAGAGATGACAGAAGTCAAACACACTCTTCATGTTTTATAGGTTTACAGATGTAATTTAAAGTATCTATATGAAGACAGAGATTATTTAAACATCCCTGCTATCACAGGCTCTTATAAATTTTGAAGACCTCATAGCTACAGCTACAGCTGCTCGCTACTAAAACTACAGGCTAAAATAGCCCTAACCCAGGACTACATTTAGGGTAAAGCAATTAAGACACTACTGAAACTCTCCTTCACGGCGACACTGAAAACAAAGTGCATGCGTAAAAGGAACATATATCATGCTGTCTGTGGCTTTGCTTACTTCTCTGCCTGCTATATTTTTCTACGAAATAAATTCTTAAAAAAATGAATGCACCTTCATTACTTATTCTGTAGTGGCTATGCATTAATTCTCACATTTAAGAACACTGGTTAATCTACTGATTAAAACAGTGTAGTCACTGTGGGTCTAAAAAACACCTAATTTTTTTCTGTTGCAGACTTTTTTCATTCTGTAATTATTTTGAGACTCTGGCTATACAGTCCAGAAAACATTCTTGGTGTATCTTTTGTATAAAGAAATGCTTACGTATTTTCTAGCATACTTGAAAAATAATGTTGTTGATGAAATAATGTCTGTTAGGTAAATAGAAGTGACTGTGCTTAACAGGCACAATTTAAACCTAAGTTATGCACTATGTATGAAACAGATTGCTTAAAAAATACACTTACCTGGTAGGTAAATTTCACATCACTTGGTGATTTACCTAATTTTCCATTGATGTTAACCTCAATTTGACCTTGTTTTGGTTCAGTCATTCTTCCAACTTGACATACAATCCTAGCAAGAAATAATATAAGTTTATATGTTAAAAATACCAGCTGGAGTACAAAGGGAATGTATTACGCCAAAACTAAAATTTTTTGTTAGCTACCACACACAGTGCAAGCAAAAGCACAAACTTTTTTCTATGCCACCAAATGTACTTGAATTCTGGCTCAGAGATCCCCCCCAAAACCATCCGAGAATATTTCAGTCTTGTCTCTACCTAAAAGCAAAACTGAAACCTGCACACTGTGCACAGCAACCACTTAGTGGTCAGTTAGTAAAGGTGACTTCTATAGAAAAATCAAATTTACTCCAAAATCAGGAATGAAACTACCCACTCCTAACCAATGTTTTCATCGTATCTAGTAACGCTAAAAAAAAAAAAAAAAAAAAAAAAAAAAAAGTCAAAGAAACCTGCCACCTCGATGCAGGAATCAGGCAATTGGCTATCTTACAACTTTGTGTATTCCAGTTTATAATATTCTTCAAGTGCATGCTGTTGTCTCTCAGCTTGAAACTACTATATTTTCACACCTACTATCAAAATCTCTTTAGAATTACTGTTCACTGAAAATAAATCCCAGGTATCTTGTGCCAGATCAGAGGTCAAGGAATCCTGGAGGGAAAACATCCTGCGTGAACGAACTACCACCGCTGCCTGGTTATAGCTGCGCTGTTTAAATTTTTTCATCCAACAGCTGATCCACAGAATAGAAGCGTGGATATAAGAATGTAAGAAAGGATTCGAAACAGTTGAAAACTGGGGCAACCATTTAATGGAGAGCTGTCAGAGAGGGATCTATACAAGGTCTGCAGCCTTTGCAGGCAGAGTTTCGTATCATCAGACACACCCTGAGACGCTCCGAGCATCTCCTTCATTCTTTGAATTACTGCTGGTATTCTTAAAGCAATGCATGGTTGCCTACAAAATCCCCAGCAGAAAATAAAATCTCCCCTCCAGGCTCCCCCCACAAATTTACTGAGGATAATGTCCTTAAATTGGGGCTTGTAGTAAAAGGATTGCAAAGTTCCTCTGCAGATCCCTCCACAACGTTGAGCCTCGGTACTGGCAAATGGACAAAATTCTCTAAATTCTTGCATGTCCTGGCGTGTGCGCGGCTGCCTGCGCCTGCAGTCTGTTCCTCATCATCCCTACTGTATTCTTGGAAGTTGCATCTCCTTGTCAGGCAGGCACAGGAAATGGTGCCTTCGGAAGAATTTGGACCATATGTCAAGCTAAGGAAAGCAGTCGGGGGCCGGGGCGGAGGGGGGGGGGGATGCCGTTGCGCAGTTAGTAGAGATTTTAATTAAAAAAATTTGCCTCCTCTCCCCAGTGTTAGCATCGCCTCCCTTCCCCCACGTTGCAAAGGGAAAACTAACAAAGAAGGAGCCCGCGACTTCTCTAAGGCCGAGGACTCAAGCAGCAGTAACGCCAGGAAGCAGCCTGAAGTGCCTGAAATCTTCCTGCTCTCCTTCCCGTGGCAAGAACGGTCTCCTAACGATGGCTTTTCACTGCAAAGGATAAGCGAGATTGATGGGGCGCCTTTTTTTTCTTTTTAATTTAAAAAGGAGGTAAAAATAAAAAGAAGGAAGGAAGATACAGAAAGAAAACTATAGACACCTATTTGGAAATTTTGAATAACTTCTTTTTCAAGGCTTCCCTTATGGAGATCGTCCTTAAAACCCCCCTAATTTGTTGGTAAATTATATTATGCAAGTTGCATTTGTCCTCACCCATTACCACACAGGCAGAACTTAGGAAACCAGTAATGTTGCTATGATACAAGGAACCAGTCATCTCATTCTGGCTTCTTTCCATGTATTTAAAAATATCAAAAAGCTTTAGAAAAAGCCAAGAGGCTGGGGGAAATTCTTGTAAGGCTATACTGTGATTCAGTGCTGCTTCCGCAAACACGGAAAACAGGGAATGGGAAAAGAGGACTTTAGGAGAGTTGGAAATTAATGTGGATGGTGATGCATGTAGAAAGGGGAGCAATGGCAGTGGATCTGGGAAGCAGTAAGAGCTGTACATCTATATACATTCTCAGGTCATTGGGGCCTCGGAAGCTTTTAAATCTGCCTGATCCATAATCTGACTTTGCAAAAGCTAAAAAATTTACTTAGGCATCTTTAAAATATCTTTCAAAACAAGCCACAAAAATAGCAAGAAATTACTATATTACACTTAGAAATAAACGAAGGGAAAGAAAGACAAGGTTTCAGGCACAATTTGAAATATCAAAAGTGAAAGAAAAAAACTAAACTGTTTGAAATACAGCATTACTATTAATACTACTACTGATCCTTCATGCTATGCTTTTAATCAGCTAATATCAAAAGCGTATTTCTCTCTTCAAAGTAGATGCTTGATAAAACCTGTAATCTAGAAGAATTTAGGCATCTTATCTTCACTTTGGTGGTGTTTAAGTGTGTGACAAGTAATCCACAAAGCATCTGCCAACCTGCTTAGGCAATTCAACATCCACAGACTTGTTGGCTCTGCCACCGAAGTTGGTCACCCAAAGCTTCACCAGAACTCAGGGCTTCCTCCCTGCCCCCAGGAAAGAATCTTTGTGGCTGGACTAAAACAAAGAAAGACCGATCTTCCCCTTGCTTTGCCTAACTTTCCCATAAATCTTGTTTGCCTGGCTGTACTGTGGTTTGGATTTCATGAAGATTTTAATGACTGGCTGCACATCTATGATGCCTTGAATTTGAAAACACATAAATAGTTTTAGAACATCTGCAGTAATAATTCATAAAAGCCTTTGAAACAAATAAAAAAAGCAATCTGAAACACAAGGGTACTACTCTATCACAAATTTGTTGCTGCATTAGAATCTGTAACAATTTTAAATAAATCCTCAGACATGTTAGAATGAAATATTAAAAGTATATTGCACTAGGTTTTTCTTCTGTTGATAATTTTCTTGTAACTGCAGGGAGATCTTTCTCTTCTCCTGAAAGTGCATAGAAGTTTCTATTTTCTCCTAAAATCTTGTGAAAAATACGGAGCAATTACCTTGTGGAAACAGAGTAGAATTCCTCTTTGAAAAGGCATTCCTGGTCTACCACTATTATATTTTTTACATCTTCTGCTTTTATACCCAAATTAGATCCCATTATGGTCAAAAGAATTCCGCCACTTAGTGGTCCAGTTTTTGGCTCAATCTGTGTCGGCATGAGGGGAAAATAACAATAAAAAAAAAAAACATGTTTAAATACTACAGTGACCATGTTGCTCTTTCATATTATTTAAAGCTACTTTGACTGACCAGCACTTAAAATGATAAAGACTTTTTTGTAGCACCCATGTAATTACATGCTATGTAATTTATTAATGTTATTAGTTATTTATTAGCTGAAAATACGTATTAATTAGCTTCAGATTTCTGGTGTTCAACATAAACACACAGTACATAATTCCAAAAAGCCCTGTGGCAGACATTTACGTACAAAGTTATTGCCTGGTTTTTATTCTGTCTTAAATTTGCTTCATCTCTTAAAGCACTGTTATTTTGAAAAGCAAATGGAAAGGGCTTCCCCAATAATCATTTCACTGAGCATTTCTAGCCTTATTTTCAGGTGGAGGTTTTTTTGATTTTTTTTTTCCCCCATGGTTTTCACCCTTTGGGTTCGTATCAGAACAGCACGTCTCCCAAGCAGAAAATGTGCCCCACACAGAAGTTTCTTTAGTCCCCTGGTCTTCCTTACTGCATCAAACAGTAGGATATTGCAGTATGTGGACTGATGCTAGCTAAATAACTTGTGATTAAAATGTGGACCGAAAAATCCTGTGGTGGCAGTGGACTTCTCAGGTTAATGGATGGCCTGAACAAGCATTAGGGTTGTGAAAATCTGCTGGGAGAGTGACTTGCTTTGCTAATATAACACAGGGTGGAGCTCCAGCAAGACCTTACAGGTGTTCAGCTTTGGACGGCTCTAAGTTTATTTTCAGGGAGAGGGAGACGGCACAGCTCCATATGCTCGAAGTCAGGCAAATGCAGCTTCTGAAAGTCTGGACTTTAATGTTTGTGGCGTTTGTTAGATCTAAGTTGTAAGCACAGAGGCATGGCTGTTGCTGTCTGCTGTCCAATCCAGCTCCAGATTCTTGTTCTTGTTCTGAATATTTGCCCCTACTTTTAAATTTCCAAAGCCAGATCTTTTAGTCATTGGCCATTCCTTTGCACTGAACCCATGAATGCTCTAGCTGAAAAATGACTGAACAGTTTGTGTTTCCAAATTATTTTGCATTAATTTGAAAAGCTTTGAAAAAACAAAACATATCAGAATATTTTCAGTATTTACTGTTTAATCTGCAACTACGTGGATTTTCACCAAGTGAAAATACTTTTCTTTTTCTTTGCTCTCTTCTTCTTCCTCCTTCAAACCATCTTTACTATAGCAGAGGTGTTATACAAGTGTTTTTCTCCATATGTTCTCTCAAGATTTCAGGCTACCTGCTTTCCTCCGCAGACTTCAAAAGTTTACCTGCCATTTCTTCTCGAACACACCATCATGGCCATCATGTTTTCATACACCCTGCTGCCTTTGGGTGCTGCCCACACTGCAACTCTAACCATGCAGCCTCAAGAGCTTCTTCGTGTCTCTGCCAGTTTGAGCCACAGATTTCAGAATCAAACTGTTATCATCTTATTTGAGTGAAATATATCCCTTTTATGGTTCTCAGCCTCCGTCACACAGTTATTGCATTTTTTTGATAGCTCAAGATACATTTATATCAAACTGTGTGCCTGAGTTTTGAAGTACTAACACTGCTGTTACAGTAATTTGGATTTGCCCAATAGCAGCATGTATCATTGCTTTCTAGGCAACCACCCTGCCCAGAAAAAACAGCATTTGGCTTGCTGCTGAAAAGCAACTGCTGAAAGCAGATCAGAGTCTAACACTTTCTGCTTCAGCTTCTGGTTGACCAAGGCAAAGTAATGCTTTTTCCTTGTCGTGGCTGAATGCGCCAGCCATAGAACTATTGCTGTGTAAGGGGTGAACATTTGGCACCTCTCTTTCTTTCTCTGACTTCTACAGCCTTGGGTTTCATTCCAGTATGGGCTGGAAAAAATCGCTGACATCTGGAAAACAAATCATGACACAGAAACAACCTGCTCCCTTATTAAATGCCATGAAAATGTCTAGTCTGAAGCCTGCTAATGAGCCTGTTAAGGGCTCATAGTTCCACACATGGTGAACCTCTTTTATAGACAGCTTTTAGGTAGAACAGATTTCAGGACAGAAAAAAATCCGTGCTAATTCCCAAGAATCAAGTGCCATGTTTAAGCATACACTGCTAGCCTGGCTTAGAGCGCAGTGAGGGCAAGGCTTACAGAACAGGGAGTCTCAAAGACTCCATTCAGTCTCTTATTATGAGTCTTTACAAACCTTTCACACACATCACTATTGGCATTATTTTCTTGCAGCTATTTAGGGGCTTACTTAATACTCTAGAAAAAAAATCCCTGCCTTTTAGGATGAGCTTTCTTAGACGTTTTCTCCTGAAAAAGAATATACTGGGAGGAAAAAAAAAAAAAAGGCAATCTTACGTGAGTAATTTCTGGATGAGGACACGTATCAGTAGGAGGAGCATGACAGAGTTTTTCATAAACGCACTTGCTTGGCTTGCCATCTTCCTCACACCAGACACACTTGTAGGCAGGATCAGCCGCAAGGCATAAACTGCAGTCACTTCGTCCGTAAGAGCAGTTGTACAGAGTCACTGAAATAAGAATGGTAAATGCACACTATGCACTTAACTCCTGAATGATACTAAAAGAAAACTTTATTTCTGACTATACAGAAAAACTTCAAAAAACTTCAAAATCATCTGCAGGCAGACTCCAAGAAAACTGCTGTGTAGAACCCAAACCTTTATTACTCAGGCTTTGTCAAAGCATTTAAATACTAAGTTTTTTGTCCAAGTATCTGCAACGAACCTGACTATGCATCTGTTCAAAGACAAATAAACAGGTCTTCCTGGTGCACTGGAAAGGAATGTCCGCAGGGAAAGGTGCAAGTCTCACATATGTGTCACTACGGGCAAACATCAGCTGGCATGGAAACTCTGCCAGCCATTTGGACCTTTTCAAAATCATCACTAAAATCTGAATAGAATAGAGAGTTAACACTTCATTAAGTGTTATCCTTTCTCCAAGTTAATACTTCATTTCTGCAGGTCTTTACTTACATCTCTGGAGAAAGCCAAACTTTCTACTTGCTTTTGTTTCCCCTTTTGCCCTTTTTAATTGTCACCCTGTTGTAAGCCTTATTCCTTCAGCAGTGTGGCTTAATTCTACTTCTTCAGAAGCAAGTGATTTGTTGTGACAGTCAGGCCTCTATTATTGATGAACCATGCGCTAACTATCCTAGACACTAAGCTTATCTTGGCCCCCATTGGTCTTCTAGAACAATGCAGAGTCACTGAACAAAATTAATTTTCCCAAATAAACACAAGCCTTGAGATGTAGCTGTGTGGTTCAGCACTATAAGGAAAGCCTGAATTTGCAAGGAAGCATTTGGAGATGCACTTGAGAGCTAGCTCAGAAGAAAATGAACAGGCTGAAAAGATGCCATATATTTCTCTAGGGGAAGCATGCATGTTGCACAGATAACTCAGCTAGTCAGCCCGGGAGTGCTGTGATTCCCTGGGCAGCTGAGTTGATTATAATAAAAAGGAGTTCTTGCCCACTTGTCTTCCTGCTCCTTCCCTTCATCTCTGCTTCTCTCTGCCCCTGGGCTGCTCTTTTTCTGGACACAGTCTCTCCCTCTGTCATCAAGGCTTGGCTCTCGTTGGGTCTGTTTGTGAATTGACTTAACTTACTAGAACAGCAGAAAACTATCCAGGTTTCCTCCCGTGCTCTCTCAAGAGTTAAATGTGTGCACAGATGGGAGTGGGGAGTAAAAGACAGAGAATAAACACCTCCTTTTTCCCATGGTGATGAGCTGTTTTATGTGCTCACTAAATCTCATGAAAATGTGCCCTTAGTGACTTTATTTTTTTTTCCAAAAAAGGCTCATCCTTACAGTGAGATTCAGTAAGTAAACTGGGGTAAACAGATACGATCAGAGGTGTGGAAGAGAAAATAGAATAATCCATTTGAGACTGCAAATGGCAAAGGCCATCAAAAATGTCTGTTTCCAGAAGACACACTCTGATACTTTCATTCTCAGAGGAGCAGGACACTAGGAAGGGCACCAGCTAAACGATCCTCCAGTCACTAACACTTCAATGCACTATCCTCCTAGATAAGAGCAGCAGCAGTAGCTTTTGATATCTAATTCCAAGAGGCTACCACATCAGATTCCTACAGAAATGAAAAAATAAAATGAGAACACTGCTTTTCCACTATTTTTCTGCAATGCTCTTTTTTCCTTGTTAGGCATGAACAATATTACAGATGTCCAAAATTTGGCTACAGTCTCTCTGCCATTTGCATGAGAGTGGACAACCTGTCAAGGGCAGTTCTTCTCTAAATGCTGTATATTTAAAAATCTCCACAGTCATTTTCACAGACACCATCTTTAGTAGAATAAAAAAATTTTTTTTTCTTACTCTTACACTGAAGAGTTAATACAGAAGGTAAGGCTGATCCAGATTTTAACCTTTCTTGCATCTAATCAGCATATCCACTTGATTTCAAGTAGCTTTACCAAAACAAAACTAGTCGAGACATCGTTGAAGGTGTATATAAAGCTGAGACACTTTGACGTTTGTAACAATAATCAATGAGAAAAAAACATCCATTTGACTCAACTCCAATCTTGACTTTACAAGGAATCAATGAACACAAGCTAGGAGCAGCACCATTTGCTTTATATATTGAGCAGGTCAATATGTAAGTCACTGTAAGTTAGTTTAAGCAACAAACATAACTGACATAGTATTTTCAACAGTTTGTGTATTAACTATTCACTCTGTATGCTGGATGTGAATCCAGTGCTGGGGAAAACTAGCTGACTGACAGCCCTGGTGTGTTACTGTTTTCTTTTATGAATAGAAGAGACAGCGCAGACAGCAGCCAGGAAAAGCATCCTCACTTCTATGCTGCAGATTGCTTTCACACGAACCAGAGCACTTTCCTAATCCGGCACTCAAACAGGTTGTTCCTGCACAGCCACTCAAACAGGTAACGTTGTTAAACAAATCTTCCTTTTGCTTTTTAAACCCTGCATTACCAACCCACATCCCCATATGGCCACCTGGCAAGGCAAGGGAATACACTTACTGAATTACTTTACTATCCCTCATTGAATGGACAGGGATTTTCATGCTGTCCTTTGCTAAACAACATTAACGCTGTAACATCTTGAAGTCCCTCACATCCAGATGCATAAATGCAACACAGAAAACTAGAGCCTAAAAGCACTGAACACTCCCCTTGTTCACTGATCACCTCATTAAATGTACCAGCAGCAAGCCACTCATTAGATTCAGACTCTTATCCATCACCTTGAGATACCAGCTGTGAAATCATTGATAAAAAGGACAAAGGATAAAAGCGATATATTGGATTTCATACTGCTCAGAACCCCCGATGGCTTGAGATGTAAAAACGCTATCGTAACTTAGTACTCACTAAGTGTTTTATATAAAAGAAAGGTTTCTTTTACTGGCAAGTTCAAATGTGCTTCTCAGCAACTCCTGCACACCCAAAGTCATTTCTTTTCAAGGTACATAAAGACCATTATGCTCTGGACTTCAGATGACAAGGAAATTTTAAAGTTGGAGAGAATTTGGATAAAAAACTTTTATAATAAAAAGAGAAGAGACAGTTATTGATAGTTTTTCCTTCTGTTTTTGCAAGAGCTCTCTATTTTGATCTGAATGGTATCTTTTCTTTAATAACTTAGCTACTACTTTTAGCTTTTTTCCAAGCTGAGAAATAGATATTGGGAACATTTGGTCAAAATTCTGCAATTTTAGAAAATGTAATCTTTAGAATGTAAATTAAGGCACTGTGAGATTGCAGTATGACCTCCTCAAAACATTCACACCACATCTTCTTTTAAGTGCTTTCAGCATTGCATACAGAACCATAGGGAAAACCTTCTAAAAACACACTTCTCTGCGGCTTATGAGAAAGGGAATCAATTAAATACTGTACAGATGGAAAAATACGGTCTGAAGATTTAATTCACAGGGGAAATTACTTGGAGGTAATGTTAGTTCTCCTGATGTTGACTCATCAGCTAAGTAACAAGCATGTTGCCTGGCAGTTTTTGCAAGATTATGCCTTAAACTTCAATCCAAAGAACTGTAAGGTCGGTCCCAATTCCCAGATACTGCTCCACTGGTTTTAAGGGACCTTCCCAACTCAGCTCTGGACTAGGCCCACAGACATAACTGCTTCATCATTAAGTTGAAAGAAACAAAAAGAAACAAATAAGCAATTTCTGTCAGAGATTAAGGTTTTATTTGTGCTATAAAACACTTAACATATTGTTTGTCGCCATAGAAATAATTGAAGTAAAAAGATGAAAGAACATGGAATGCTTCTGTGTATTGTGGATTGCCAGCAGACATGAAGACTGCAGAACTGTCACTCAAGAGCTGAGACACAGTTTATAGTTCAGATTTCAGATGAAGTCCATAGCAGTGGCAGTAAGAAAGATTACTTTTCTGCTAATGGAGGGAGCAAGTTCATTGTACCTTTCAGAGAGTTGCAAAGGGAAAAGGCCACTTAAAATCCAGCTACTGAAGTACTTTTTAACAGTAGCATTATAAACTTCACTATTAGGATTGCTTTTCAGAGTAAAATCAAATTTGAAAATACTGGTAAATTTATAAATAGCGTTCAATATAAAAAACACTGGCGTTTCATTCATGAGCTTAGTATTTATAACACTTGTTTTCTCAAGACTGGTAACGCTGCTAAGATAACATTCTTACCTTCAAAACTCCAAAATTTATGAAAGAACAGATTTTCATTTAGTCTAATCTACTGCCCTTTAATCCTGTATTTCATACTTACCCATCAGTTTGCTGTCAATCTTGACCTCATCTGCTCTTATGGATAAGTTTAGTTGTAAGGTTTCATTTGCACTATAGGAGAACTAGAAAAGAGGACAGAGTAAAGACATTTATGTTTTCATTTTGCAAAGTTAATTTTATGTGTCTCATGATTCTTAATAATCAGAGCTGTGAAGGTTTTCGAAACTATCCCAAACCTGGTACATATGGTCTGTTATTTCTTCTTGGCCAATTATATTCACAGAAAAATGTTTTAATGAAGCTAATCCTTCACAATCAGAATTTTAAAGTACCAAGGGAGAGCAATATCTGAATACCTACTGAATCATTACTTTTCATTAATTTAATTTACGTTTGGTTATAAGCATTCAAGTAGCTAGGGTACTGTACAGTTTCAGTAAAAATAGCTGCTGGGCCTGCTGTGCTCTTCCTTCCCATGCCATCTGGTCCCACTATTTGCGTGGACACAGCAGACTCCCACCACATGGTGGGGAAAATCTCTTGCATCTTTAGCAGTGCAACCCCCTCATTACAGCCAAAGCACAAGGGTCACATGCTCCAAGACATAAGCTTCTGCTAGGGTTGAAAAAGACAGCAGCAATATCAACAGGTGGGAAAGAAAAAGAGCCAAGAAAATATAAGGGCTTTATAAAGTGTATGCTTCGTGCCAAGCTCAAATGCTGCATAAATGCTAATTAGTTCTCTGAGCTAAGCTTGTTAATAAGCTTGTAAGATTAAATTTACAAGCTTAAAAAAGGTTAAAATCAGAATAATATTTGTGAACCTAACTTTGAACCTGGTAACTAGGCTACTATTTTGAATGTTATTTTCTTTTTTCTGTTAAACAAACCTGAGTGAAAGATGCATAGCTCGCTATTACACAAACATACAGTTACCATTTTTAAAAATGAAAAAAAAGGTAACAAACTAGTGTGTGGAGAGGGAGAACTATGAAATTCTCATCTTTTATCCTTGATGATTTCACCAGACTGCATAAAAAATAATAAAAAAAAAAGAGCAATCACCCAGAATTTCTCCAAGGATAGTTTAACAAATCCATGAATGGCATACACAAAGAAATCAAGGAAGAAGGCACAGGGCTTTAAGGAGAGACCCCAGGAACTTCCAGCCAAAGTTGCTGCCTTTGACCACTAATGCCAAAGGAGACTCTTCATGAGAGATTATTTTTTACCTCTAACAGAAATGAACATTTCTTGTATGGTTCTGGACACATGTGGGTATTGCAACAGGACTAGAAGGACTGAATATATTCGGTAGGCAAAACATACTTTTGCATTTACCTCTTTAGTCACGAATGAGAATTTTCCCTCATCTGATTCATCAACTGGAGCTTCAAATTCAAACTGGCTGTTTCCAACCACAAATATTTTATCCTATGGAAGAGAAAAGTTCAGCTTAGAATCCTTTCAGCACCACGAAGCGTAATAAAGTAAAATCACCAAGCAATATCCTGTTGAGCACTGGAAGTAATAAGATCAAATGGAGAAGGCTAACCAGTTTAAAACCATCACCTGCAAACAACACTAATGAACCTTCGAGCCAGCACAATCTGCTATTTAGCTGCACCCTTCTAGCCCTTGTTCAAAGGCACGAGCACCACAAATAAAGCAAAAGCACAGCTAGCACTCAGTTTCAGGAAGTAGTAAGAAAAAGCCAAGAATGTGAATACTGGATAACTTCACACATCGGATGTGTTATTAACAGAGCTGTGTGAGAGCTGCACTATAAGGTTTTCTCGGTAGGGAATCTGGGCAGAGCAGGAATGTAAGAATTGCACAGGAAATTGGAACGCAGATCTCTCAAGTCTTGTCGGCTTTATTTCTTTTGCCTCCCCAATAGTGGAAAGAAGCGACCTTTCCCATTGCCCCTTGACTACTCCAGGATGGGCAGAGGACACAAGAGAGCCCACCAAACGCTGAGGCTGAGCATGTGCCCGGTTAAGCATGTACTGAACCAAGCCATGGGCCTGGCTCCAGCCTCTGAGAGGTTTATGTTATAGAGGGAGGAAGACCTTCCTTCTTAGAAGCTGCACATAGAAAATGAGCTTACTGAAAAGTCTTCCCTGAAAGTTTTACAGCCCATTCTGTTTTACAGAAAATGTGTACCTCCTCCAATTTTTAAAGCACCTTATAAATCTCGTTTCCTGAGAAACACTGCCTTGCTTTCTTTATTCTGCATTTCAATATATCATGTATTTTTCGAAAGTGTTTAAAATCTGTTGCTGCTGGTGTATAAAGCTTCCCCACACGCTTAACAGAACGCATTGGGAATGGAGGGAAGCTTATGTATGTGGCAGCTGTCAAACTGGAGTGAAACAAAATTAGGAGTTGCTAGACTATCAAGCAGAATGCTACAAACCTTACATTCATTAGTCTGGGTGCAAGAAAAGACATGTAGCAAACACTGAGAAGTGGGTTATACATCAGACACACAAGACAAAGGCAAATCCCAATGTAAATTACTGTTATCTAAAATACTGGAAGGGCTAATAAGATTATCTTGATGTTGGTACATCTGTTTCTTCTATTGTGCCAGTCTTCCAGGGACTCAGCTGGGGAATCTTTCTTAGAAGTTGCATGCCATACAACTGAGCAGTATTAAACTTTCCTCTGGTGCCTCTCTCAATTGCTTGTTCCAGATGCGGCTATTCCCAAGAAAACGATGATAGCTTGGATTCACTTTTATTTGCTACTGAAATATTTTCAGAGACAGGAGGGGCAGAAAAACAGTCAACAACTCTTCTTTTAGTCTACTTCTTCAAGTGTTCATAGGTTAAGAGAAGCATAAAGAAACTGTGAGCTTATTCTTCCATTGTCAGTTCTGCAATGGCAGCTCTAGAAGCTATCTATCCACTTCTCTTACTCACTGTGAAAGCCCAAACCCTCACTGGTAATCCCTATCTACAAGTAGAGATGCTTATACACGTTATGTTGGCTAGTACACTTATACATCCATACTTAGACAGGCTGTGCTTTGCCCTTTTAAGCAAGGCACAGATTAAATCAAGGTAATGGAGCTAGTATTCCAAAGTGACAACAGAACATTTATTTTTGTTTATCAACTTTTATCTAACCAAAATTGTTGGCAAGGAAAGCAGCAGGAAAATATACCTCCAAATAAGCTATTATGCCCAGCATGTCCTACAGCAAAATCATTCCACATTGGAAGCCTTGTGCTATGTTGGGCGAAGCCTCATGCTATTTAGGGGCTTTGGGCTAAGCCCTGAAAAAGATCCATCCTTATACTTTTCCTGAGCCTGCCCACTATGAGAAGTTTACCCAAAGGCTGAACATAAGTTATGCCTTTACTCAAATGAACTTTTAGTAATCAAAGTTACTGCTTCAGCTAGCATCACCTGATAGGAAGGAACACCTGTAGGGTTACCACTGTTTCATGCCTTTTATATTTATTTTCATGTGAACTTAGTCTGTACACACAGCTGTTAGTAACTGTGTGTGCCCTTCAAGTCCTGGCAGTGAAAGTGTTGTTATTTTGGTTTAAAAATGAACCTTTGCACCAGGATATACAGGGCTGCTCCCATGACAGTGATATTCCCACATGGCTCTTATTTAAGAAAAATTATTCTAACATCATTTGACACACACTTCTCTGTGGTGGCTTTCCAGCCTAGGGCCTATACATTTATTTCACTTCTTACAGAGACTTGAATTCCATATAAGCCTTCCTGGATCCCGGTTAAACAAATGCATACAAGGTCTGGTCTGTAGGTAAACTGTTTAATACTGCTGATAAAGCATTCAAATCCACCATATGAGTCTGGCATTGTTAAATGTAATTACTCACAGGAAAAAGAGGCAGAGACATTTGCTTTTCCTTTTGTCTACTACTACATAAAGATTAAAGTGCTTATTCACAGAATGATAAACTAGACACATGAGACCAGTTTTTTGGGGTTCCTTCTGCTATTTCTCCTCTGTGGAGAAAGAGGGTCCTCTAGAAGGCAAATTCAGTACATCTATATTATGCTTCTGCTCTGAATTTGTTCTTGAGAGAGAATAGGCTCTTCCACTTATTATCAAGGGAGCAGAGAAAGATTTTCCTCTTGTGCATAAAATCAGTTTGTCAGCTCTTTACAATGCTAAACAAAAGAATTCTGTGTGAACTCTTTTGAATTCTTCCTTTGGGTTTAGATGCCGCAGCTCCATTTGCTAAGGACTGTGTGTGCCATATCTTGCGCAGGGCATTGGTCAGATCAGACTTGTTTTTCATCCCAAAACTCACGGTCACCAAATTCACCAAATTACATCTCATTGTTTACATATATTTTAAGACCTTCCATCAAAAATGCTTATTTTTCAACATATGTTTGTATACTATATGTTATTTCAGTGTTGACAAGTTGCTTATTAACCTTTCCCTGAACACTTTCTTCTTATATTGTCTTTAGACTGCAGATCTGCTTACGCTTTTTTACCCTTGGCAGGTGTAACAGAGGTGAGAGAAAGACTTTGTAAGCTATACAGCACTTCAATTTGGCAAAGGGAAAAAAACTCTCAAAAAGCAAGCACCTTCTTTCCCTCGATAAATGGCGAGTAGTTTAAGCAATCAATGAATTTGCCAGTGTATCTATCATCAATTCATATTTACACAAAGACGCTGTAGAAACAAACAACAGAAACTAACAGTGCTGGAACCATCATCTAAAGAAAAGAAGTGATTTTTAAGCTTCACTTTTATCAAGCTAACAATAACATTTATGCATCAACTACTTTATAAAACAACAATTAAAAGCTTGCAGTTAAATTTTGGCTTTCTGAAAGCTTTTTAATTGACTTTCTGGAAGCAAGTATTGAGCAACAGAAACCTTTGCTAGAGCTCAGCAAATACTAGATCTTCTGATTTGATGGTCAAAGAAAAAAAGACTGAACAAAAAGTCATTTTACCCAGACTAAAAACATTTAATTTCTAAGTGTGTCTTTTTCATTTGAAAAATGCAAACTGAAGTAAGCACACTGAATGATGTTCCTTTAGAACCAAAAAATTCAGACATTTCATCGGAAAAAGATATGAAACATTCAGACATCCTAAATTTCCCCTCTTTTCATTAGCTGAAAAAAAATAATTGCAAAGGTATTTTAGTAGGTCCAACAGATATTCTTTAGAGAATTGTCTAATAGCTACACTAGTTTGTCCAGCTCCAACTCTGTCCTTGTGATAGCTTCTCATTTAGAAACCACACCACAGTAACCAGCATTATATCAAACTTAAATGAGCAGCTCTTTTCCTTCTTTAAAAATAATTAAGACAGAGATTACCAAGGAATACAGATGCTAATGCTTTAAGGACAGGTGCGGCTGGAGTTCGAGTGGAATTCAAATGGCAGCTTCAAATTAATCTGTTTACCTGATAATAAGCTAGATGTCTTCCCTCAAAATACACCATTGTCTGGTATTCCATAGGTATTATTGGAGGACTAGGTTTTAGAAACTGTGGGCATTCTTCTTCCTGGGGAGATAAACATTTTACACATTATTTGAAATAAAAAATCTTACCAGAACAAGCTTCGTTGCTCTTTGGACAATGAAATTATTGTTCTAAAGAACTTCATGCTTAAAATACAGTGACAGATTTGATTACACCCTTTCAAATTAGACATGCTAAAAATGACTACAGCATATGTCAAAGCTATGGGTGATTATCTTTCCCAGCCTTGAAATCTTGCTCCTCCCATTGAAGTAAAATAGTAAAATGAACAAAAATATCCTTTCAGGAGCTATTCAGTCTCACTGCTCCTCCTCGATCACACCCTTAAATTCCCACCTCCGCACTGTTACTAAAAAAAAATCTTACACTTCTGGAGTTAACTCCAGAATCATTTTTATATTCCTAATTTGATCAACTGATCTGAGAGAAGAAGAAAGAAAATATTGAAGTGCTGTAATAAAAAACTAATAATTTTATTTTTAAACATTACCATATTTTGTTTAATCACATCCTGTTTTGAAGAGGATTCCTCACAGATATGTCTCTTCCAGTCCCATTGGCAATTCCATCTATTGCTTGCACACGAATAGCATCTACAAATATAACATGATAGTCATGACAAACTGTCAGGCTTTTTCCTCATTGACAAAAAAAAATAAATTAAATTCCATCTTTATTCATGGAGAGTAGCTCAAGCTGCTACAGTATCCTTACTATATTAAGCTGAGAACTTTACAATGAGAACAGTTCAAGAGCCCCCAAAAGCTTCTTTTTTCCCTTTACACATGACTAAGGAAAGACCACCCACTGAGAAGACCACCACATCTCTCAGCATTTAGAAATGATCTTGATCAACCTTTATATAGAAGGTTGAACAATGCGTTGTTTGAGTTGGCTCTGCCTGCCCTGGGGCACAACGTCTCCTGGAGGAGCACACTGGCAGAGTCAGCTTTGACCATCCTAGCTGAATCCATCATAACCCACATCTGATATTTATGAGTAGGTAAGTGGATGTCCACATAGCTCATCAGCATGTACATTAGCAGCTACAAAAACGGGAACTCAGTGAATTGGCCATAATTATATGTGCCATGAATATTCACATTCCAAGTGTTTTATGTTACCAGTTCACCTGTGCCTGTCAACCATTCTTAACTCCATTAAAACATAAGCAAAAGAATTTGGACACTAGAAAATTCTGAGAGTGCCAAAGGCTTATTTACAAAACGATTCAAAAACTCAGCTGCAAGCTACCTGAAACACAGTTACAGCATCTAAACACTTAAGAAGCTGAAATACTTACGGCTGATTTTCAAAAAGATTCATTGCTTCTTCACAGTCATAAAAAGGATAAGTATATGATGCAAAAAAAATCTTTTTCTCTCCAAAGGTTAGCTGTAATGGAACTGAAACATGATCTATCACAAAAAAAAAAAAAAAATCATCTAAGTAGTTGTTGAATTCTTTAGCTCTTGAGTAGAAGGATTTAATGATAATGCTTTCATTATTTGTACAGGATGTAAGTAAACATTTAACTATGCAGTTGACACTTCGGATCTCATGATCAGTTATGTTTTACATCTATGAGCTCTGTATTCATCCTTAACAAATTTTTCAGTAAATAGTATAGGGAAGAAAAGCATCAATGAAATGTGATAAATGAAAGAAGCAGAATCACAGATAAGCTTTGGATTATGGAAGTATTTTTTCATGGTACTGACATCATATTAGAATCTAAAAAAATAAAGAAAACTGAATAAGTAGAAAATTGAACACATGAAAAACTGGCATGAGAACAGTCATTTTAAATAAAGCATTTTCTTAAATATGAGTATGTCTTCATGTAAAATTACGTGTTTCATTCGTGGATTAAAATTGTCATCATCATGTAAATTAAAACAAGTGATCTTTGTGGTTACTGCTCAGGAATGCCTGCAATGCTAAGTTACCACAGACACTTGCAATCTTCAGTTTGCTGAAGTACACGATTTCTCCACAAATATACTTCTCATCTGAATCACTGCTGAGCTAGAGTGGAAAATTTATCTTTAGAAACTGGTGTTTTTCCCAGCGAAGCTGTCTGAAATACCTCTTGCAGAAATCATTAAGCCCTTGTGACAAGCTATTTCACAAGCTATTGGGCAACTTCAAACTCTGCTTTCCTTGAACAGGTTCTTGAAAGAGCGTGAGCAGCTTGGCTGGAAGTCACCTTTGCCAGTGCTGGGTCCCAATGAAGATTTCAGACTAGTAGACATGCCAGGGGATTTCCTAAAACTGGTACTGCAAGAAAGCATCATTCCTCTCAAGAAATATCCCATTCCCTTTAGAAATGACCATAGTTGCAGTAAGCTGGCCCTGTCTAAACTCCATAGGGTTTCTTAATAGCAA
The DNA here is from genome assembly GCF_028389875.1 of Rhea pennata. NCBI lineage: Eukaryota > Metazoa > Chordata > Aves > Rheiformes > Rheidae > Rhea > Rhea pennata. Next base: position 22,221,212 of record NC_084663.1, read on the forward strand.
GCGGATGTCTCTGGATTTGTGGTCACACGCTATTAGGAAACATCACCTGCCTTAATAACTGTTTGTCTTCTGCTGAAGGGTCTGCCCAGCTTCTGAACATCTTCATATTATTTTCTCAACATCCTTTCAAATGGATCCCTCCGTACCAATACTCAGGGATGTATTATTTCTAGATGACTGGCTTACTCCAGTGCCATCCCTGATAGGCTTCTAGTCTCATTGATCATGTTGAAAGATGGCACACTATCATGTTTATCAACCTAGTCTCCTTATGTCTTGCTTTACAAAATATTTAGGTACCATGAATTGGCCCTCAATAAGGGAGTGCTGGTTTAACACTTACCATAACCTGATACCTTCACATAACTCAGCTATCTTAAAACTTAAGAGTGAGATTTTAACTTTGTTGTTCTCTGGGCAAATAAAACTGTATTTTGGCCTGTTTCAGCCTTAAGAGAATTGAAATTTATCTTAAAGTGCTTCAAAGTACTGTTCTGACAGTTCCTGGCAGTTCTGGTACATACAGATCTTTAGAATCATAGAATCAGTAAGGCTGGAAGGGACCTACAGAGATCATCTAGTCCAACCTCCCTGCTCAACCAGGGTCACCTAGAGCATGGTACACAGGGTTGCATCCAGGCGGGCCTTGAAGATCTCCAGAGAAGGAGACTCCACAACCTCTCTGGGCAACCTGTGCCAGTGCTCCGTCACTCTCACAGGGAAGAAATTCCCCCTCACGGTCAGGCGGAACTTCCTGTGCTTCAATTTCTGCCCATTGCCTCTTGTCCTGTCACATGGGACAACTGAAAAGAGTTTGTCCCTGTCCCCTTGACACCCTCCCTTCAGGTACTTGTACACATTGATCAGATCCCCCCTCAGTCTTCTCTTCCCCAGGCTGAAGAGGCCCAGCTCTTGCAGCCATTCCTCATAGGGCAGGCGCTCCAGCCCTCTGATCATCTTTGTACCCCTAGGCTGGACTCTCTGCAGTAGCTCCATGTCTCTCTTGTCCTGGGGAGCCCAGAACTGGACACAGTACTCGAGATGAGGCCTCCCCAGGGCTGAGTAGAGGGGCAGGATCACCTCCCTTGACCTGCTGGCAACAGCCTTCCTAATGCACCCCAGGAGACCATTGGCCTTCCTGGCCACAAGGGCACGTTGCTGGCTCATGGTCAATTTGTCATCCACCAGCACTCCCAGGTTCTTCTCTGCACAGCTGCTTTCCAGAAGGTTAAGCAGCATCTCTAACAGCTGAAAGAGCACCTGATGCCTTTGTGATACATAATAATTAGTGTTGTGTTACTGGTTTTATTGCATGTGCCTATGTTTCAAAAAACTACGAACTTGAAGTGCGAATCAAGTGATAGTTAGGAAATAGCACAAGAATTATGGTTAGCAACAAACCTCAAAGCATATAATCAGTGGTTCAGAACCATGATGCAGTCTTTAATTATATGATCACATATTTTTCCACTGGGCTTACTACTGCAGAAGCCAGAAAAAACATAATAAAAGAAAGAAAGGCATTAGGAGAAACACTATGAGAAAGAATAGCCTTGTGACATGGTCCAGAAAACAAGTCACTGAACTACAGCTGGGAAGAGCAAACATTAAACAACAGAATGCAAAACTTTACAGCTAAAGCACATATGCTGCTCTCTCAGTCTCACAGCCAGACCTGAGTAATGTTTTTCTGTTCATCTCGGACAGAGAATAGCACCTCTCTAGCCCCAAGTCCATGCCTCTACCAAATTCCAGTTTAGGTTTCGGCAGAAACACTAGAAATGATAAAGCTTGTAAATATACAAATTTTTGGAGTTTGAGTAAATCTTTTTAAATTAAAGTTTAATTGGACAAAATCAAAGAACAATAGACTATTTGGGGGGAAAGAACTGGAAGAGGAAAAAATCGTAGGAATCTCATATATAAAAAGGTATAACAGAAGCAGCAGGCTATGTTCTTTCCTTTTATTATAAATGAAAGACAGTAGTATTTCTTTACCTTGACCTTTGGGTGTTGGAGGAATCAGATCAGGAGGATTACAGATAACAACTCCTTCTTTTAATTGAGCATCACGGATAGTTTCACCAAATGTACACACAAGCTGGTCACCATCAGTTAATGCTGGCAATGGACTTACAGTCAGTTCCACCTGGAAATAAAATTGTAAAAGGGTAATGTATTTAAAGAAACTAACTAAAGCCCAGTAAGATTTTTGGCCAAAGATATTTCAGCTGCAATTTTTCTTTCTGAAGCTGATATTTTGGTTAGTGCCACAGAAGGTGGTTCTCCTTTTCAATTTTTATTTGTTCCTATCTGCTAATCTTTTCTTCTTACCATTCTACTATTTTTTCCAGGCTGGGTATATGTTGAATTGTCTGGTACAAAATCCTCTTGTCCTCTCAATGCATACCATCAGATCAGGATAAAAATGTCTATACAGACACATCCTCAGCCTTTTGCCTTTTGCTGTCCTCAGCATGCAGATCAGCAACAGTAAGCAGAGTGGTTAGCACTTAAATCCTGATGACCTTAATTAAAATCACATTAATCTTAGTGGACAATGAAAACAAGGCAGGATGGGCTGGAAAAGCTGGGGTTTGAAAAGGCTGCAGACAAAAGTGGCTTCCTCAAGACCGTATGTACGTGCAGAAGAAAACTGGGATCTACTGAAGTGGCACAGAAAAGAAATTATGAGAAAGTACTGGTGAGGTTGTTACTGATATTTTCCTTGAGGAGTTTCAGTGTGCATTTGAGAAATTAAAAGCAAAATAACAAGACAAAACTTAGAAAAAAAACAGGAAAAAATTTAAATGAAATCTTGGATGCTGTCCTTGATTTAATTCTTCAGGCATATTAATTATACAGTTTTAAATTTTCCATTTTATACTGTATTATTTTACCATATGTGCTTTGCTGTTAACGGTGGAAATTACAATCACCCCTTTCCCATTGAAATTGGTGCATAATGTTGTGAGCTGCAAAACTTTTGCCGAATAAAGGAATCATGAGGAGAAGTGACATTAGTGATATCACAGGTAGCATATAAATGCTCATTTGAAGTTATGTTTCAGGTTTCTTTTTCTTTTTTCTACTTTGGCCTAAGATCCTGAAATGAGACACCAGAGACTTGTCTACACATACACAGAGATGCTCGAGAAAGTTGATTTGAAGTAAGAAAAGGTGTAGATTTGAAGTGGATCAATTACATTCCACTAATAGTTTTCTTCAACATAGAAATGGTCTTAACATAATGTTGTTCACATCACTTAGAAATGGAATTAAAACTGATTTGAATTAAAGTCTCCTTATTTCTGATTAAGAGAGATTAAAATTTATTTAATAACTTTACTCAAAATTAATCTGATTTTACTTGCTGAGCATCCCTAGGAAGTCTTGAGCCTGCACCAGGTGCTCCATTTGGAATCAGTGCAAGCAATGACACCCTGGTCACACTTTGAATACTGCTCAGCCCTGTTGCCACAGAGCTGTTTTGCATGCTGAATTTACCCTTTCCATGTATCCAAACTTCCCTGTGTAGGGAAATCCACTATTCATTTTAAAGGCATAGCTTCCGGCTTTGCTGTTTACTTCAGTTTATGCTCAAGTGAGCTGAGAGAGGATGTAAAGGCATGATGAAATCTGCCCTATCAATTACCTTTCATGGGTAATATAACATTGTATAACACTTTCACAATATTCAGACACATGTAAGCAGTTTGTCATCCATACTAACATCATTTTGGTTTACAGAGAAGGTCAAAAAGAGCATTTCTTAGAAGAAAACATGAACTGCAACCTGCAAAAACAGCAGGTGAGGAAGAACATTGTGAGAAACATCAAAGACTGAGGATCTCAAAACATAAAATTGTATTTTGAGTCACCACTGAATATAAAGAAGCGTAGATACCCATTTTCCTGGCAGTCAGATCAACATGCTCTAAGAATGTATAGGGAAAGCACCTTCTTGTCATACCTTAGCAGGGGTTGTGCGACTCATATTTCGAGGGTCAGCACTGATGATAGTCATGCACGTTCCACTTGGACTCCACAGCCAATGGTTCTCCTTATCAGCTGTTTCACAGTCTGCCCTCTTTGTGCACCTGATAAAACAGGAACAAAAAGCAACATTATAGCAGGACTCTGCTTTCTCTGAACTATGCAACATTTTCACCATTAGAGACTGAAATCACAAGACAAGATCACAGGGAATTTGCTTTAATATTGACCATTTGTGTTGCTATTAGAGTTTTTAATACTGATGAAATAAGTATTAACATGGCTTTGAGATATCAAAAAGTAAATGGGGGAAAAAATACATATGATATTTTGTACATCACCTAGGATTAGACAATCCAAACCAACAGACAAGCAATATTTAACACAGCATCAGGAAAAGAACAGAGCTTTTGCCAGATCATCTGTAATTAGGCTGATTAATTTTCACTTTGATATATGGTAAACTCCTCAATGAGTGAGCACTGCCTGCTGTTTCTGTAGGTCAGATGTACCAACATCTGTGTGCTGGCAGTAATAAATGCCCGAGCCATGAGAGGAAAAGGCAACAGAGAAGTACTGCTGGGGGTGCATGGGCTTGCAGATAGCTCCTGCAAAACTGCAGCACTAGGGAAGTAGCAGTGGAAGGTTTCATTCACTACAGCCACTGCTAAAAATCTCTGTGCCAGGGCACCATTAGGCTTCCTTAATCACTACAGGAAGGCAACAGCGGCTATGCACCCTCACTAAAAATACTGGGAGATCTTCCCAGCTTGCATTCAGGAAGGACAGAAGGAAGAGATGCTGGAGGACAGAAACTGCACATGTGGCTACAAAGGCCCGGCCGAGTGGGGGGAGCAGTTTCATGCATACTCTTTTCATTCTGTGCAGTGCTTAGGAGACAACTTGCTAGTATTTCTGGATGCTATTACAAAAGACTATCAAGTCAGGAGCTTTAAAACAGTACAATTGCTGCACAGTTCTGTCAACTCTACCCTTAAGGATATTACTTATGTACAAAGCCCACATCCATATAACAAATCTCTAAACACACAAAAAAGTAGTGCATGTGATCACGAGACAAAATTTGGAGTGGTTGAGGAAAACATGAGAAATAACGACTTCTTTTCTTTTGGGGGGAAAAAAATGTAAAAATTCATGTTTGCCTGTTCTCAGAGACCATTAATGCTTCAAGATATTGAGGTCAGTGGTCATATCAGAAACCTGAAGGGAAAACTAGGGAAAATTGCCTTTTGTATGATATATGACACAGCCTTCAACTCCCAGCAGCCCAGGAGGAGTTCAAGTTGCATATTCCAAATCCCCAGTTTTATACCCACGCTAACTGAAGCTCAGGCTTAAGAGTTACAGTATATTACATAAACCTATACGCAATGCATAACTTACTCTGCAGTGCTCAGTATTAGGCTTTGCATCGGGCTGTTAGGTAACTTAATGCAATAGTTCACATTTTTAGAGAGGAAGCTAGAAGCCTGAAATTCATCTGCATACTATAATTAAATAGCCCCTTTGTTCCAACTGCAAGGACTCAGAAACATGAATTCCCAACTGCTCAAGCCAAGGGGTTAATTAACTTAGTAGTCAAAAAGAGAGCTGTAAGACTGCTTTTCCCTCTCCCCACACCCATCAATGCCCAGTGTAAAGAAGAGACATTCCAGAATTGTTCTGTACTGTCCTAGTTTACGTATGTTTGAATATTAATTCAGTTAACTTCCACAGATAAGTCAGTCAAACACCAGTTCTGTTCTGGTAAGAGTTCAGGGTAGCTACACCTCTTGACAGATCACATTTATATAAAATCAGTACTTCAGACACGAACTGTCCTTTCTTTTCTACTCTCCTCTGTACTTTCCTGCTCTACGTAAAATATATGCTATATTTTCTGAATTTTAAATAGGGAATATTCCTTTAATTTCTGGGTGAATATTTGACTGTATTGTTCAGAGAGTTATAAAACATGCAGTTATAAGATGTATACTAATTTTCAGTACTAGCAGAAATATATATATTTTCTCAAACTAATCAAATCTGCAGAAGGCAACAGGGACTTTTTTGTGTGCATACAAGACTGAGAGTAGTGTTTGCTTGCTAAAATTAAATCTCTATCAGGAGCACAAGGCTGAGTACAAAAAGCTGGATTTGAGATGCAAAGCAGAACCCAATGTATGCATCAAATTTCAAACAATATCACACATGAAGAATACCCACACAACTCACCTGCCCTCTCTTACACACCAGCCACAGTAAGGGTCCTTTGCTTGAGCACACTTTTCACAGTCTGAGTACTTGTGACAGTCCTGTACAGGAAGTCGATACACCTAGGGAACCAAAAGCACGAAAAATTGTAGTATGTCTGAGGAAGACACAAGGAGATTGAAAGGTTAATGAATAGGATTGTACAACATTGTTGCCTGCCACAGCAGAAGACTTGACTAGTACTACTAGGATCAGAGCTCAGTTTGATTTTAACAAAGTCCATATGAACCAATCTGCTCATCCCCCCTGCTACCTTTACTTAACAAAATCCAAGTTCACACATTTCCTGCTCTTTTTTACTGCACGTATTCTTTAATCTCTCTCCAAAGTAACACTGGATGTTTTTCTAACCCAGGATCTTGATGTCTTAAAAAACAGTTTTTCAGTTCCTCCAGATTATGTTAAGTTACTTCTAGAAATCCACAGAACAGACACTGCACAAACATCTCTTCTAATTCAAGAAACAGCTGCTGCAGGAGGGATACTTTCAAATGGCTAACTAGCTAGGTCATTTCTTAACCAGAAAATCCTTTTCTCCCTATAGTTAGCACTGTGATAAAATTGTTCGGTAATGCATCCATACATGGCATTTTTGGCTAGAAGCATTTTAGAAAGCTTGCAAGCATATCAATGCCAGGGTGCTCGGGGGTGCTGCACTTCTCCACTCACAACCCTTGTGCCATGCAAAAGATTTAAGAAAGAAAAGAAAGAAAAAGGAAACAATTGCGACGGGAAGCAGCAGGGAAAACAGTGCCATCATTTCTCATACCCTCAATAAATACATGGCTTCTGATTTTGCTTTCCTGTGGTGGTGAGAATAAACAATTTTGTTTCTTTTTGGCATACAGAAGAACGAGCCAGCATACAGTCATCCCTCTTAATTACGCCGGTGAAACTGTGCAAGAGGGAGTGGGGGATGCTCCTCCTGGTGTTATGGATCACTGTTTCAGTTTTAAAGAGCGCAAAAAGTTTAGCAGCATGACCTGTAAGACAGAAGCTTACTTTTTCTACCTTTTTCTTTCATTTAAAGCAGCAGGCAGTTACAAAGTTACTTCAAAAGTCTGAATTTGGCCTTTCTTCCACACTAGGAAAGTTCAGTCTGACTCAGTTAAGGAAAAAGTCAGCATTTGATAGTTTTCATTTAATTACTTAGGTGTTCCTTTTCAACACTCTTCTCCTACTTCTTTTTCCTTCCATAGATTCTTATCTAACTAGAGCTGAGTTACTGGAACACTGTTTCACTAACTGGTACCCCTCTCGTGAGTAATTCAGTACCAATGAATGGCTTTTTTTATGACAAAGTATTTGTTTCATAACTCTGGCAGGCAGAAACAAGCCCTAGAGTCTCTCCAAGTTTTATGTAAACTTAATGGACTTTAAAAAATAGCTGCTCAGTCTTCAGTCAGCTTTGAAATGCAAAGAATCTAACTGTAGAGATTTTCTAATTGACATTCCTAATCAGAGAGATTGGTAAAAACTTAAACAAGCAAACGAACTAGTAACAATGCTAAGTGACTGCCCCAGGCTTCTGTTTTATTCCCAGCTTGATAGCTATCATAAGGAATTTGAGATTCAACCCTTTCTGTTTACTTATAATGAAGTAGAATAAGCAGTGCAGGGGGAGCGCAGTCTTTTCCAATTTCCCCTTGAAGCTGCAAGGGGCTTCTCCTAATCTCTGCATGAGCCCCGGGAGCAGCACGGGGAAGGGAGGCTGACTCGTGAAACACTTTGCTCTCAGCCACCCATGGCTACTGACACAGCCGAGGGAGGCAGAGGAGAGAGGAGGAGAAGCAAAACGGGAAAGCGGGCGCTTATTTCTCTGTGAATCTAACCTCTGTATGATCCTTCTCCTTATTTTCTCTGGATCTGATTTCCTTTAAAAGGCTGCTTCCAGCTATCACCCATCACAACATTACTTTCACTTTCGCTCAAGTGCCTGCAGAGCCCAGCATTTCATTTCTGCCTGCCGAGGCAGGCTGCATCTGCCAGTTAGCTTAGTATTAAGCATGCACATCAGCGCAGCTATCGTGCCCTTTTTCTTGTTTGCCTTTTTCAAATAACTCCAAACCATTTTAACTCCCAGGGCAGGCTTCTGATATATCTATTCCCACAACTCCCGGCTCTTCTTAAAACAGAAGCGCACATTCCAACATTTATTCTTCTCCCTTCGCTTGTGTCACTTTATAGTTTCCAGTGATTAAGGCGCTCATTCTCCTTCCATCTATCTAGTTCCAGAAGTGGGTGGGACGGTTCCTTGTAATTAACTCCTGAAGATGACAGTAATGTAATGCCATTACAGAGCTCCCAAGCTTAGTTATTCATACTTACGCTGAACAGATTTTGTAAAAGAAGACTATTATATATATTATTCAGAAATTGCAGTGGCTAGGAGAACTATTTGGAAAAGATTAAACTGAGTACTTTCTTTGGCAGCAAATTGCCACTCTCTAAATTTAAACATTGTAAGGATAGAATTATTTCTCCAAATTTTCTCTGAAAAATTAGGCTGTGGCCTGCCTAAATGCTGCCCTTTTGGGCAGACTATAACCAGAAAACTTGTCTTCCTTCAGGGTTGCTCCCATCCTTCATGCTACTCAGACACTCTTGAATAGCCTGCTAGGGACTTTGGGGCTTGCAAACAGTGTGCAGATTTGTCAAATAGGGTGCCAGGCTGTCCTGTCTTTTGTGGAGAATTTTGAGATTTGGAGTGCTGTTCCGAATCTGAATGTAAACCAGATTAGAAGTATCAGCTACTCCACAACATGAAATAGCCTCTCTCACACACTGGTGTATTATTAAATGCTTTATCAGTTACTAATCTGGCATGTTTTCCAACATGGCTTCTAGACTGAAAACCTTCAGCTAGAATATAGCATTCCCACAGCAGAAATCTATGAATCCTTCTGTAAAATAGAAACAGAAGACACTTTCCCCATCATTTTCCCCCATATACTCTCCTTTCACAGCCATCATCATTCCCCCTCAGCTAGTGCTACTGGAGCATTTCCCACGTCCCATTCATTAGTGGTGAAGATTGGCAGATGGCAGCAGTCTGTCACCCACCCTGTCTGGGACAGCTGGTAAACAACGTGTTTGAGGCTGGTAGCTCCAGTGACCAAAAAGAGAAGTGTCAGAAGCAGGTTACAGCCAGAGGTGAGGGGGAAATCTGGCATCCCTCTCATTTCTGGTTTGTTTCCTTTCTTTCTTCTTTCACAAATCTCCATTCTGCCTCATCTGCCAGCACAGAGAAGAGAAACCTAGACAAGGCTGTTCCTTTTGCGGCAGACTCTGATCTTTCCTGCTGCACTGATTCAGCTCTAAACAGGAACTCATAACTCATACAAAGGTGTTCCCAGAAGTTGCAGTTCTTTCCGTTGCTTCTTGGCTTTTGACAGTAAGACTCACAAAAACTCTGGGATGCTTTTTTTTTTTAGCATTTACACATGTGTAAATGCTATTACGCCAGCTACCAACATCCTAAATCCTGAAGCGTTCCAGTGCTCCCTAAAGGGACCGATGCCAGCTAGAGCATCCCCCAGCACCACTGCGGTGAGGCTGTGGACAAAGCCTGAGCTCTACAATTGCCCTGTGATGTGCCGTGGCTTGACCCAGCGGTATGTTCTGGCACCAAGTACAATCTGATCCTCCTCATGGATCCCCTTTGAGAACTTTAGGGGTGAACTCACCTCCCATTCCCAAACTCACTAAGGACATAGTCTTTCTCAAAGTGATAGTCCACTAGCTTGGAGTTGAGAAAGGTCTTCATTTCTGGAGAGACCTATCTTGAAGTCAGAAGAACTGCAAACACTAAAACCCTCTTTGCTTAGTTTTACAGGCATCTACAGTCCGATTGCTCATCCCTCATGGAATGAGCCTAAAGTAAGATGGTCCAGAAGCTGGTAAAAGAAGACCTTTCACCTTCTTTTTAAATCCACCTGCTACTGCTAGGACCATTTTCATTTCCGGGTAACATGCTGTTTTCTTTCCCATTGCAAAGGTGCATAAATGAACCATGAGCAAGAGGAGCCACACCAAAGAGGGCAATTTCCGAGAATAACCGTGAGACACACAGACCTCAGGTAAAGTTGCAGAGAAAGTTAAACTTGACCTAACCCTTTAACAGAAGAGGGATACTCTACCTTGTCTGTGGTCATCACGTACAGATTCTCTTGAGTTTTGTCAAGGACCAGGTCTTTCTTTATGGGTTTGTTTAGTTCAATAGTAAGAGAGCTGTATTCGGTTGCAGTGGATGACAGGAAGACCTATTTCATGGAACAAAGAGAGGTGGTTAATGTTACCTTTTTACTGCTTTCAACGATCATTAACGAAAGGCCTCTGTTTACTCAAGTTCACATACGTATATTGGAGAACGTATTTCAGTTTGAAGCATTTGATATCAAAAACAACAAGCACAGAATACAAGTCACAAAATCTCCCACTGCTTGCAATAATTCAAATTTGTATTGATTTTTAAAAAATACTGATTTACTTTAGTGCTGTAAAATTCAGATTCTCAACTTTCAGCCTTTGCACTTAATGGTGTTCAAAATTGTTCTCTTTTATGGTAACCAATAGTGTCAGCTTCAAATCTCAAACCACACAGAGATGCAAAGTCATCACTTGCCTTCAAGCAAAAGAATGTTGTGTTTCAATCTTGGCACTTTAATACTGCAGACACACATGAACATTTAAACTCCATACCCAGCAGTCAGAATGAACACTTAAACCCCATACTCAACAGTCAGAATTTACCAGAGCTCCAACTTTAGGTTTATATTCTTACCAATATTCTATTCATTGAATGGACAGACCAATTACAAAATGAAAAATTGTTCTTAAACTAATATGGGCTTGAATAGAGATAAGAGTAAACCATCTGCTATATTACCCAGGGCTATTTATATAAAGCTCTCAGTAGGTACCTAAACCTTAGAGGAGAGTGCCATTCAGGAGATGCTAATTCAACCTATGTATCAGAGAAGCTAAAGTGCGTAAGAGAGAAGCTGTTTTTTCTTTGAAATTAAAAATACCAAACACCAAGAGAATCTATTCCTGAGATGTGATATTACAAATCACATATACTTTTAGAGTAGAAGCATGTTATTACTACAAATGACAACATTTTAAATACATTCTAGTTTTTTAAGTCAGAAATGTTACCTTAAGAATTTTACCATCCGAAGTTCCCAGAAATGCCACCGTATGCCCATTTTCCACAGTCACGGTAACAGCCGTGAGATTCATCCCTTCTTTTTGTAATACCGGCTTCTCTATAACACCATTTTTACTTCCCAAAAGGTATGGTAAGTGTTCAGAGCCACAGGGGAAATTTTTGCTTGCATTCTAATAAGGAATAGCAATACAGAATGAGGTTAAACATTCAGATCACTAATTCCTAGCTAAGAGTGCAGTACAACCATATTGCCACAATATAATATCCCTTGGACATACAAGGAGAGAAATGGATTGTCTGGCTACTTTCCCAAAGCCAAAAGGCAGCAATCAGAAAGCAGTTTGCTAACTGCAGACTGCTCGAATACCTGCACTTGCCAGGAGAGATGGAGGGCGAAAATGTGTTGTTTTCTATTTCATTACAGAAGCACAGTTCAGAAAGTAAACATTGAAGGCCATCTTTCATTTTGTTTTCTTTCTTAATTGGATTCTATCCATAGAAAAGCAATGCACTGGCAACTGTGTCATGAACTTCAATTCACTCCCTCCTCAATACGCTTCAATCTTAAACTGCAGTGATTTCCACCAGAGGGAAGTTCAGTTACAGTTTGGCTTTCCTGCTGAAATTGGTAATGAGGCTGCTTTCTGATCTGACATCCTCACCTCCTTTTTGCAGGAAGCCTGAGCCTCTCTACTCATCACGTTCAGAATCTGACTATTTGATGCTCACCTCAGATACACAGGGTATTGCAGTGAGAAGCACTGTGGTGTTTGGAAGCCAAAAGTGCTCCTTTGGCTTCTCACCTGTGTTAGACACCTAATGTGTGGGGGATTGTGGTTTCACAAGATGAAGGATGCTGGGCCAGTAACAGTAGAAGCTATTCCTGCGCCCCCTCTCTTCTCCTATTTACTTCCTGAGTAAGCCCTGGGCTGTAACACACCACCTTCTCAAGTACTGCTGAAACATGTGCTTATGCAATTGTGAAGCTTATTCAGTTTGGGGAATTGAGCCACCTTTTAAAAGCTGGTTGAGCTATTTTTAAGTTTATTCTGTTCCTCAGCCTAGTTTAGGATTGGTGCACACAAGTTGGGTTTGGGAATAGATTGCGTGGTACATGCAAGAACACCAAAAAGCTAATAGGAATACTGCAGACTGGCTCTTGAAGCCACAGTTACGAATGGGAGAACAATATTTTAAAACTTGAAACAGTGACCTCCAAAAGCTTTGTAGCCATGGTAATCACGAGCCATAAAAAGAAAAGGTTGATGGCCATTAGGCATCATATGTGGACACATTTTGGGCCAGAACAATATATAAACACTGCTTGAATGTAAGAAACATGCATATTTCCAGTTATTTGAAAATTTAAATCCAAGTGAGAAACAACACTGAACTATAGATATCATCTAAATGATTCTTAATACTGTTAAAAACATCAAAAATATATTGGCTGAGACCAGAATCATATATAGATAGTGATTATCTGGAGGCTGATCATGGGCATAGCAAATCACTGCATTTGACTTAGTAATTTTCATACCAGAAGGAACCTTTTAAAGGAAATACACTTATGAAGCCAAATAAGACAAATCTTTTGGAAGACAACTATTCAAAAGGTTCGAAATTACGATAATCTTGCCACGTCTTGCTTGACCATCTTTGCAACCCCCCAATCACACCCCATTTCCAGAATAAATCCAGCTACTGAGTTTTCAGTAATGTCGTCACACAATGCCCATCTCGCAATACCTTTGAGGTCAAAAGCCTCAAAGTCACCTAACATAAGACACAATATGTTTTACACTAATTCTAACACAGATTCTAAAATTGAGGCTGATATTACCAGTCCCTTTAATCCACATGGGTTTTCTACCGCAAAGAGTTTGTAAAACGAGCTGGTGTTCTGATTAGTGTAGCAATCGTTCCGATTTTTTTCCATCTTTTCATTGATGTGCCTCAAGGAAAACACACACATGGCTGATTTTAGAGAGCCGTTATCTTTGTTCACTTTGCTGTATAGTGCAAGAAGTACTTTGTCATCTGACAGAGCATCTGCAGTTTGTTGCTGTTGAGCCATGCTCTTGGCCAGCTCTTCTCCTGGTGTAGTGACATAAGCAGAATGACAGTGATCATAAGCACCATCCTCATCTTTGCATCCCAGGTCCATTTCAAAGTATGAATAATAATGGGCATCGTCTTTGCACAAACGTGCAATAAGCGTGCGGTTATTGACGGGCTGTTTCTCTTGCTGGTTAAAAATAAAATAAACATAATTTTTATGCTCAAAGACTGCCACAAATTGTTGTGTGCTTGATGAGTGATAAGCTGACTTAACAGCTGCCGAGTCTGTATACATTTCAAAAATGTCTTTCCCATCACTTTCGTAGAGCTGCCGAGTGCTAATTATTATCCCGTTATCATTTGGGCCATTCCCTTTCCCAACAAACAACACTCGGTCATTATTCAAGGAAGTGATCAGTCCCACAGTCCATACATTCTCATCATTGCTTGCTACAAAGGACTTCTCTCCACTACTGTCCACATAATACACAACTGTTGTAATGTTTTCTAGATTTCTGATGGCACAGATTCCCTTAAAAAGGCTTCCACACACCACAATTGTTTTATCTGCCTTGTTCAGCAACAGTAGTTTGTTATAGTTGTCAGTCATTACTGCCTCTTTGCACTGATTTTCATCTATGGGAGGTGTGCACTTTTTGTTATCCTTTTTTGGACCAGTTTCTACAAATTCAAGTTCCTCCATGTTTTCTTTAAGGTGGTACAGAGCATTTACTGCTCCCAAATAGATTCTCCCAGTGTCATTATCCACTGTTAGGTGATTCAGTTCTGTGGCACTCTGAAAATATTTCAGTTCCTCATTTTTGGATAAGGTGAAACAAAAACAGCTCAAAATGCTCAGTATCCAGGTCCATAAAGCCATTTCTGTGTAATACCTAAAGGGGTAAAAGAAAAGAAAAACGTAAAACTTACTTAAAGTTTACATTACATTTAGCAGCATAAACGGGTTTTTTAGTGCTTTCAGACACCAATATATTCATCCTTGTACATATGCAGACATCATGAAGATTACAGAAAGCCTCAAATCACATTAATTGTCAAGCAATTTAATATGTTGGGGAAGGACGAAGCAAGGTCACATGCCTAACTGATTATTATATAACCAACTAGACGATCACCCCTGCTACGGAGCACAGTGAGATCAACAGACAGCCTGAAACAGGGCAGAGTGGCAAGAAGTGCTAGTGCTTCTCCAGGGAGCTTCACGTTTTGTGAATTATTGCACAGATTTTATAAATAAGCCAGATGATCCCAGAGTCTCAGCCGGCTCCCCCTTACTAGAGGGACAGAATCTAAACGAAATTACTCAAGGTATTCAGAGTTGCAGGACTTGACAGGCAAAGGAAAAAAATTCTTCTGTTGACTGCAAGTGAGTCTGGATTGGACAGCTGATGCCGCTACAGAAGGCGCTACGCTAGTCCTTCTCACTGGTGTGAAGCTGAAGGACAGCACAGTCCTTAGGATGTAACATCTCCTTTGACTGCTCGTACACATCACAGTCCAACACTTTAACTCACTAGAGCAGTGAAACTTAATTGTTTTAAATCTGTTTTAAGAACATCATTTAGAGTTGTGTTACCTGCTTTTTCAGACTTTCCACTTCCTAAGATCACCTGGCTGTTTGCAATTAAAAAAACCACCTTCTGAAACCTGTAAGGAGGAGCCTAATTTTAACTCCAGGAGTTAAATGAGGAGGCAATCTGGAACTGGCTTCCTAAGCACACATTTTCAGACATGCAAGTGTTAAGTTATGACAGCAGAAAATAGAGGAAGGCATGCTCGGACATACAGATGTTACGGGTAAAGCCTAAGTCACATTTGGAGGAAATACAGAAAAATAAATGTGATCCACAGTATTTTCATTCTGAAAGTTAGCCATGTTATCTCGTAGTTGGATGAGGAAGGCACCTGTAAAGTTATAAGGAATCTCAAGTCAAATCTGAAATTACTAGGAATCGTGAATAGAATGGGAAACATAAAAACCCAGAAAAGGCAAAAGATACTTTAACAAAGCAATTTATCACAGGGAAGCCTTGTACAAGGATGGAAACAATGTAAAATGCCAAAATAAGGAACTGAAAAAAATAAAATAAAAATAATAACAATAAAAGCCATGCTCCTGTGCCAGGGAAAGCTTCTCTTTTAGCAGTAGCAATAAATTGTGGTGGGATGTGAAAGGGAATTGCCTGAATCATCATTTATACCGGACAACAGTACTTAAATGTCAACCACCAGGCTGCAAAAGGTTTTGAGCAGGGAGGGAAGAGCTGCTGTGAGAACAAACCATCTGCCAGATCCGAAACCCACTGCAGCATCACCAGCAACCCAGCAAGACAAATCTTTCCCACCCAGCATCCACTATTTTTGGCTTCTCTGCAAGGGAATGAGCATGCAACAGGGAGAAGAGCATTACTAACATGACTATATCTTCTAAAAAATCAAAACCTACTAAACGTAACTCAAAATAATAATGAAGACAAAATAAAAAGCTATCTTCAATCTTATTTTGCTAAAACTCTTACCATGAATCAAACCGAGTAGTTAACTGTTAAATGAGGTCAAAGAAGAGACAGCACATTACCAAGGGCATAAACCTAACTTCTAATGATAGGCTGACCTCATACGACAGAGTGACCAGGAAATGTGAGAATTATACCCTATTATTTCTGATATATACTGACTTCAGCACATACTTCGAGAAAAACGAAGTGTTCAGCTTCTCCACAGCAACCTTACACCCGCTCCAAGGAGCTTAGAAGAATTCTTATATTATTTGTAAGGAAATATTCTTTTCTTGCTGTTTCCAAGGACCTCAACCAAAACAAGCTTTGATCCCGGCTTACATTTCAGTGGCTAAATGGCATATCATAATACATGTCATCTAGTTTCAAATATAGTCTCTTACAGTTATTTGCAAGGAGATGAAAAAACAGCTTCACATACTACTGCAATGCTGTTTCCTAAGAGTTGTATCGCTCTAGTATCTGTTGTACAAGGATCAAATGCAGAAAAATTCAGATTCATTTGTTCACATTTTTCCCATAATGTAAAAAACATCTAGAGATTATTGCTATCTCAGATCTCAATCAAAAATCCATAAATAACTCTGCTTATAAACTATGTCTCAAATGAGGGAAAGTAATTTATTGAATTTATTGTACCTTAAATTCCGTACTTAGCTCACCCCCATGTCCACTTTGTTCAATAGAATTAAGAAAAAAACCTTCAAGGATAAAATGTTTCTCTTGAAGACGCGTTACTGAATTGTAAGACAGATATTAGAAATGGATTGTTTAACAGTATTCATCACTTTGAATCTCTCCTTTCTGCAACGTTTTGTCCGTTTGTGGTATCCACTTAATGACACAGTAGCTGAATTTCCAATATACATGCCTTTATCCCACGGGCAGGAAGAATAATCTCACTGGTTCTTGCCAGAGCCTGGGTTTAAGGAAGATGAATACATTTTGCACTCTAAAACAGATTCTTATAAACAAAGCAGTTAATCTTTCTGTGTAAAATAGGCCACACTTCTTCCGTGCTATTTGCTTTTTTGTTTACTTGAGAATTAAGATTTGAGGGACAAGGACAGCTTCTCACTAACCATGTACAGATCCCACCTAGAAGACAACAATTCCAGTTTCATTTGGTACTACAAAACAAATACCAGCAAAAAAGTAGTGAGAATTTTATCTTTGTTAGGAAGATTATTAGGGCCATGGCATTCAAACTCTACTTAAAAATACTAGAATAAAATGTCTCTTGCAAAACTAGCCAGACAAATCCTGTCAGGCACTAGAAAGAAAAGTTTTTTTTTAAATTATTCAGAACTACATTAATTCTCCATTAATTCTGCTTTTTTTTCTTTCTTTTATCTTTATTTCTTTATTTTTCTTTCTTTCTTTTCTTTTTTTTTGGGGGGGGCATTCAATCCCAGCCATGCTGGTCACGGCTGAACATGGTCAGATTATTACAGACTTCAAGGCAAGGTAACATTTCTTCCTTCTCTGTATCTACTGATTTCAGCTTTTTCCCTTTCATCAAAGCAAACAACAAACAAAAATTAAATACACTATAGAAAAAATTCAAAATTAAATCCCCATACACTTCTAAAAGATCAGACTTAACAAAAGAAAAAGCAAACCCAAACGAAATGAGATGTACTACAACCACTGCTCATTCTCATCTGCTCTTAACTCAGCTAAGCAGCAGTTGGAAAAATTCTTCCATGGCTAGTTGCTTATGGTAGGACCTACAGGGCAGCTATTAGCACAGATGCCTTATTCAGTTAGGTGCTGCGGAAATGTATAAAGAAACATTTCCTGCCGCAAAAAGCTTCTGTTTTAAATGAAAAGTCACAGGGAAAAAAAAGGAACAACAAAGAAAAGGAGCAAGAAACCCAGGGAGCTGAATAGTGGAACCCGAGACATTCAGTACACAAACGTATTTCCTGTGAATTAATCCCGTAACTACACATGGGCCTACGAGGTTTACTCAAAGTCCAGCCCTAGTCCTGAGAGCTGATGTACGCCCACTGACCCCAGCCTGCATTTAGTTTTAAACACTTGGTACAATCAGGATAAAAGAAGCCCAGTAGAGCAGCTGGTTTTGATATTATCATTCTCTTAACTCTCAAAGTCCTGTCTCTATCCTGTTTCTTGCTCTACACCCCGATATTATTAAACTGACATCTATCATTCTCCCATCAAGATTAGCTGAACTGCATAATCACTGCCTTTTGAGCAAACCCTTGGATTTCTCCCTTTTCCATCTCTGCCTTCCCCATCTCTTCCGCCATTCCCAAATACACACTCCTCCTCTTGCAAAAGCTGTTCTGACTCTTCTATTTTATACAGGGCTGAAAATCATTTCTATGAATTTCCTGGAAGGATGGTAATAATAATAAACATATTCCCAAAGCAGGAGAATTTTATTATAAAAATGTGTATGGTAATTAAAAAACCAGTGTGGATAACATATAGCCGCTCTCCAGTCACTCTGAGACTTGGCAGGTGACAGCATTATTTGGTGATAAGGACAATGTGAGATTAGCAGCCAAAATAAACAAATTGACTGAAACTAAGCAACTTCCTTCTGCTTACAAGGAACATGAAACTCTACAAGTTATGTGCAGGAAGTGCTGAGTGCCCAGGAGGACATTTTCATACAGCGGAAACTATTATAAAGTGGCACTGCATGAAATGACACAGTTATCAGCACTCTGTCCTATTTCTGAGCAGATCAATTTAAATTTAAGTACATACATGTTTTTTTCTCAGACAAGACCAATAACCTTAAGTAAGTCAGTTCATCAAAAGATACGCAGAAAATAAAGAGCATCTATAACCCACGAACACAAACTGAGCTTCAAATTGACATCATATTCCTCATGTAAATATACTCCAGAATTCATAGAGAAATTTATATGGATATGTCTGTAGTTTTCCCTCCTTATTGTCCAGTCCTCTGCTGTACCTGCATGTATGAACCTTCAACTTTTCAGCCACCCACGGTTCTCTTTTTTCTGTCTTATACAAAACTTTAGCTTTATGTTACTTGATTTCTTCTATTAACTTCAGCTGATGTGAAAGCATATCAAATTTTGCCTGAAATCTAAATAACTGTAGACTAAAACAAATGATATTCCCAAAAATGCTGAACAAGAGAGACCTTCTAGTGTAGGAAAAATAGTCTCTTTTTATCTTCTGGGGTGTTTTTGTAGAAAAGTTCTTTGCTAAATCATACGATATTGAGTTGAACTGTTACCTCACCTAGTCTAGACAAAATTTTTTTCCTTGAAATTCTGGGTTTGGAGATAAACACTTCTGCCAACGTATTAGTTTGCAAAACTGATATGCTTTTAGAGTAAGCAGTGCAGAGAACTGTGGTTCCCACTGCAACCTTTCCCCTAACCAGGAGGAAACTCCCTAGATCTTGCAACATAAAAAAGGTAAAAGTCCAAAGGAGCCACCCAAATGGTTTAAAGATTTTTGGAAACGAGAAGGGAATTAAGAGAAAAGAAATTCTCTTCTCCCTCATTTTGGCTAACTTTGATTTTAGTTTCAGATAGGTTTTCTACAAGTTAAAAATAATCCAGTCTTCATTTTGAAGCTAAAATAATTCACAGAAATCACAGAACCAGTGTTAGATAGAAGATGAATAGATATTTGGTTGGGATTTCAAAGCCGCTAATTTCTGTGAGAACTGTAGGTAAATGGGAGCAGTTCCTGCCTCCTTCCACCACCACTCTTGTTATTATTCCTTAAAACCCATCAAAGATGCAGTTCACTGGTTCAGAGAAGGAATCACCTAGTAAGAAACTCCACAGGATTCACATACATTTCCTAAGAGCGAGGCAACATCCTGGAAAAGCTTTGGAAGGAGAAGAACAACTTCTTTTGTAGACTATGGCATAGATCCAAAAATTTCTTTGTGGAAACAACCAGAATAGCGACTGCTGTGAGGGCTGACTATCCCTTTAGTCGTGATGGTTTCCTGTTAGATTGTTCCCTCTTCGGGAGGTCACTTTGTGGAAAACAAAAAACCAACATCCATTTCTTCAAAAGACGTGATACCCTTTACTGCTCAAATGTAAAAGGACTCATCTTCCTTCTCTTTCACTGATCCTCAAAACACAATTTGCCAATATATAAGGCATCTTGGTATGGAACAAATCACATCTGGTAAGATTGCTAGAGAAGTGGCAACAAAAAGGACTAATACTTATAATACAGTTATATTCCCAATATGGAAGACAAAAGTCAGCCAGATAAGGTAAATCTCAATCATTTTTCTTAATTTTTAAATGAGTAATCATCAGTAATATAATCTTTATTCTTTTTTTAACTGACACAGATGACAGATCTTCTTTTATAAAGAGCATTGCAAATTACAGATTTGCAAAGGAAATGGTACCTTCTCCATCCCTGTGTGTTCTGCAGGTGTTTTGCTGTGATCTCTGGATAAAGAAAATGGACAAAATATGGAAGGATAAAGTGAGGTTTCAAAAAATGAGTGTTTCCTATGCAGGGGTTCATCTGTTGGACAAGCATGTGCTGTGCCCAAGGGCTCACAGAAGAGTGAACCCATCACTTGCATCTGCGTCTAACCAGAACAGTCCAACGATGGCTGGGAGACGAGCGAGCATATACCAATGGTCCACTGGGAAGAGAGATCGCTGTGTGTCTGAAGAACCTTATTTTTCACAAGTTCTGAGGTATCAGCAGCGGTTCTTGCAAAAAGAGCTCATATAACTCCTTTCCTGAGACAGACCATTAAACTGAATGGACATTGTGGGACATCCCATAATATGGCTAGCTGGGAGATTACAGGTTCAGAAAGGATGAAGCAGTGTGGCGTATAAAGGCTGCCCAAAGAAAACTTTAAGGACATTTTTTGGCCTTTACTTCCAAGGTCATCCACATCTCATCATCATCAGATGAATCTGAGAGTCTGTACCACCAGTCATGGCACCAGAGATCACCAAACCTGCCACCTTCTTCATATCTCAGTCTCCAAGGAGGGGAGAAATCAAACATCAGACATGGAATTTCATCCAGCTCTCATATCTCCGGCAACTACTGCAAATTGTATTCCTGTATACAAACAGTTCGTCAACCTGAACAGTCCATCATTTCAAAAATGCTTCCCTGTCCCAAAATGGAAAAGACTTCTCAAGGCTTTGCAGCTGAAGCATTAGCTAACAGCTGTGCAGCACAACTGCTCTCCACAGCAGATCCTGAATCCACAAGGATCCCAGGGTCTCCCCACAAAGGACTCTCAGACTCAGTGAAAAACTGGCAGAGTTGAGTGAAAAATTTAAAGGAGTCAAATTGCTAGCAAATTCAGAGTTCACATCAATAATTATGCCATTAGCTTCAAGCTAAATTAATACATTATTAGTAGTTTGAATGAAAATTTTCCATCCAAACACATCTAAATTCCAAAATCTTTAATATTCTGATCCAGATCCAAATTCAGACCAAAAGAGGGGAGGAGGAGAAGGAGGGTAAGTCTCAATTTTTCAACTAGGACTCATTCAAAAGAGCATTAGCAGCAGTTAAAAAGACTCAGAAAATGCATACTTAAATATTTTGCAGTCCAACTCAAAATTTTCCAGTAATGTGCTGTCTTTGCAACATCAGCGGGTGAACCAAAAAAGCAGCATTTCATGAATTTATACGAACTCCCAGAAGTAGAGCTGTGCTGCACACAGTGAACTCTAATGAATTCCCTGGTTTATTACAGCCAGATCGGCTGGTGTTTTGATTTCTAGAATTTCTTCTATCATGGATTCTGCTACAGTCCAAAAAATTTTTTTTTTGAGTTCACAGGAATTAAAACAAGAATTTTGTAAATGAAAATGCCTTCAGAGTTTGCAGTGCCAACTGGCTTAAGAATAAACAAAAACAGCTACTGCGAAAAGACCTTATTCCGTAGCATTAGATATTAACAATTATGGGGTGTAAAACACCCTGAGATATGGGGAGCTTATGCCAAAAAGAGCTCTTCAAACCCAAATTCTTATTATTCTAATTTTTATTCTGCAGACAAGTGTTTATATTATCACCTCACACAAGACCACTGCATATGCGTAGCTCCACTCCCAGCCCCGCGCTCAGGAGCACCCATGCAAAGAGGAGCAAACACACCATCAGGTCTACACAGTCCCTACAGAAACTGGCCTTTCTGCATCATATCTCATTTCAGTTGAGGCTTCTGCATTCGCCCCGCCCATCTGTTTTGTTATTTCCTCGGATATTTGGTAGAAATGAAACCGTTTTTATGAGGCCTGGCTTTCTTGCTTTTCTGCAAGAAAAACAGCCAAGTGATGTGCTTCACGGCAGGCAGCTGCCTCGGCAGCAACCCCAGCCAAGAGACTCCCTGGTTGTGGCAAAACCACAGGGTCTCCCAATAAAAAAAGAAAAGATTTTTATTTTTCCCCCAAACGTCATGGAGCACTGAGCCCAGAGCCGCGCTGTGGACCGGACACCCAGCTGCAGCCGGTACTCGCACCCGGTCGGCACAGCGGTCTGCTGCCCGGGCAGGGCCCGCAGCGCCGGCCGGCCGGGGGCGTCCCGGCCGCGCGGGGCACGAACCAGCGCCCGCTGCTGCCAGCTCCGGGCGAGCACCGGCTGATTTTACCCCTCCTGCAACTCGAGAAAACTGGCTGCTTTTATCGGAGGAGCCGGCAGAAAACGACAGCTTTAATTCCTCGGCCTTCCCCGCGCTAACGAGGCTAGTGCAGCTCAAGGAAAAAAAATGCATTTGTACTGATAGTAAAAGGACTCTGTGTCACTAGCTCCACGCGGCAACAACGAATTGCTTGTTTCCAGCGCTAAGGTCATCTTCAAGGACTGGTTTCGGACTTCCCCGGGAAGAAACAAGAAGCGGGGGGTGGGAGGGATTTTTTTTCCACAGCGCGAGGGAATCTGAGCATGACCGTGTGGAAACAAACACAAACTATTCCGGCTCCTTCCTTGCCAGACCCAGTCCTCTCTCCTAATTAACCATTAATCACACGCACAAAACGTCGGCTCCAAAGGACGACATCTCCAGCGCGCGCTAAGCTCCCCTCTGCCTCCGACGGGGGCAGCTGAGACACGCCGGGTCACCCGCGGGCAAAATCCACCTCCCCCCGGGCCGGCCAGAGGCGCTCCGCGCGCCGCCGCAGCCCCGCGCGCCCCGCCGCCAGCGGACGGCCCCGGCTCAACTTCAGCAGGGCAGGAGAAGGCCTCTCGGCGGCCAGGAGCTGCCCCGCTGCGTCAGAGCCGCGGCCGGCGGCCAACGGCCTTCCCCAGCCCAGTGGTGTTCGGGCCCGGCGCAAGGTAGGGCCATAATTTGTTTGGTTTTTTTTCATTTTTTCCTTCCTATAAAATTACACCACTAGGAGAGCTCGATGATAAGGCAGTCTGAAACGTATAAACTCATAAATCAACTAAAGCACAAATATGGCAAGTAATTTATTCAGCCCTACGCAGCAAAGTCTTCTTTCCCTAATCCTACCCCTCATTTGACAGCGTTCGCTGCGTGATTTTCTGTCTCATCATCGTACTCTTCTGTTTCTCGTTATTTAGGTTTCCCTTTCGAGTTTAACAGGTTCCCGCATCCTTCACTTCAATGCGGTTATCTGGCTGTGCTCATGATTTAGCCAGGGGGTTCGGAGAGGTGGGACAGCAGCGCGATGGAAACAGGAAGCCAGGAGCCGCCCTCAACGGAGCACCGTGTACGTACTCTGCTTCGGCAGCTGAAAATCCAAGCCCAAAGAGAGAGCGAGTGGCAGGGAAGGACAGGAAAATTCTTGAAATGGAAAGTTTATTGAATGTCAGGAGCCAAGAAGCACATAGCTGAGGAATGGGGAATTTTCCTGGCTTCTGCTCCAGCTGGAGATAAATTGCAAGATTTTGTCTATTTTGTCTTTCTTCAAATTCCTTAAACTTTCATTTGCACTATTCGTATGTCGTTCAGTGTTACTCATTTTGTTTACTCTGAGACTAAAGATTTTTTTCCTCTCCCTTAAAATTAATGTCCATGACACTAGTTAAAAATCCATTTTACTTTTCCTCCCTTACAGATCTTTTCATGTCTTCTTACTGCTCTTCCATCCCCCACCTTCTTTTTTTCTCAGGCACAGCATCAAAGTTTTCCTCTCCTACAGTTGCTACTATTCCAGCTTGAATACTCCTGTGGAAAGTCTCTGATGACAAAGCAGGAGGTAGAAGGAAAAAAAGCGGGGGAAAAATCCAAGAACCTCAGGTGATTTTCAGACCTCATTATGGAAGTCAGATACGCTCACCGCCTCATTGACGTTCTATCTTGATTCATACCTGGTCTGGAAATCTCTCTTTTGTTTCTCAACTGTATTTTTGGTTTCCCTCCTTCTGCCCTCCAAACAGAGGAATGAAAAAGAAAATATAACAATAAATACTTAACTTCATGGCACCTGTTCACTTTAGATACTTCGCTGTGGGCGAAGGAGCAAACACATGCAACGAAGAGATGGTAAGTAGGTGCTGCACTGGAACACAAGAGGCTGAAGCAGAGGTGCACCGTATGGGTGCGACAGTGCAGCAGAGACAACCCCGGGGGCAAGCTGCTCCAGGAAAGGTGATGACTACAAGGAGAGTGGGGAAAAGGACAGGAGACGCATGGCACCAAGGCCGGAACAGCTGGGATATGCAGAAAAAAAGTGTGGCAAGAAAAGGCACTTGGTAAATATTTGGGGAGGCTTTTAACTTAGCTAGGAGATGAGTAAAACACAATCCACAAGACCAAAGGCTTGCAGCAAATCAGATGTGCTAGAATAAAGATCACATGCAGTATAAAGGGTTAAGCAGCAGAGATACAAATAAATACAGAACAGGCTGCGCGTTATGGAGTTGCATTTGATTGCATTCATTCATTTATCCATCATGGCTTTCTACTGCCACAGGCGAGAAGGCAAAACAGAATTGCAGCATTTTGACTTGTATTTACCTTTTGCTTTTTCAAACACAGGAGGATAGAATAAATGAAAGGAATGTTCTTTGTTCTAATGGAATCACGGCTGCTTGTGCACATCCAGTCTGCCCGCACCGAAACTGGGCGCGCTTGTTCCATGTTTCTATTCATTACATTTCACTCCAAATTTATATAGCCAGTTAACCAGTAACTTGCACAGATCTGACAGCAGCACCTACCCGTACCGATTTATTTAATGGCCTGTCGGCAATACCATTATAAAATCCTCTTTTTATGGATGCATAACACAGTCATAAAATGTGTTTTCCTAGCTTCAAAATTGTCTAACATGATTCCATCTCCAGGAGCACTTTATTTTTAAAAGTAGCACGGTACAATGTGTGATGAAAATATATTACCATACATTTCACATTGATGCTTACCTAACTCCTTCAAAACAGAGGTCCTTCTTTTAAAATTACAAGTCCTCAGCCACACTGAACACAAAATTACAATTCTGGTGTTGCCGCTCTAGTGCACGTGGGACAGGTGGGAATCAAACCAATGAGCTTATATGGGCTCAGGACCCACTGCGGTAAAACCAGCCAACCAGTTTCAAAAGGACCAGGATGGGTCAGAGCACTGGAACAGGTTGCTCAGAGAGGTTGTGGAATCTCCTTCTCTGGAGATATTCAAAACCCGCCTGGATGGATCCTGTCTGACATGCTCTAGGTGACCCTGCTTGAGCAGGGGGGTTGGACTAGTGATCTCCAGAGGTTCCTTCTAACCTCAGCCATTCTGTGATTCTGTGAGTCCCAACAGAGCATCTCTGGCTGCTTTTTAAGCAGTTAAGATTGACCATCCATCTTTGTTTCACATGAAGTTCATCACTGCAGCATTTTCACCCTCCTGTCCTAATAGGAGCAAATAGAAACAAACAAGTGCCACTGAGCTTGGTGTGCTTTCTACTGCCAAGCAGGTGCAATTCATCCCCACTGAGAGCTCCCCCTGCTCAGTCCAGGAATTGTTTATGCTCTGTGTTCAGGGCTCAGATAGGATTTAGGTGATGCAGAAACTGTGCACAGGGCTCTCTGCAGGGTGCATTTTTTACCTGGAAAAGCTGCTGTCCAGTAAATGCATGCATGTGTATCGTCTTTCCCTCTATACCCTGAAACTCTCCCCTAGACCTTAATTTGTCCCCACATTTATTAGTCCCAGATTTACCACTTTCTCCTATCACATATTCTCTTTAAAGGCATTCAAGAACCACAGTTCATGTCCCTAAAGATCACAAAATGGGATTTTTAGGCATATAGAAATAAAAAAGCAACAGACAAACAAACCAACCTTTCCACTCCTACCAATAACAACCCAAGGTTTGGGGGATATGTTCAACTGCCTTCTGATCCTGGAGACAAAACATTCAACAACTGACAGACTCAGAAATGTATCTTTAAAGCAAAAGATAAAAAGAAATAAAAAATTAAAGTTCTTCTTGCTGTAAATAGAACATCTGGTTTCGTTTTCCTAACACCCCAGAGCTAACCCTTCATAAGAGTTGGTAACTCTAAACTCTCTACTGATGAGCTGGGCTAACGATGGTCCAATTAAGCATTTTCATGCTATTGGCAGCATAATGCCTTTTAAACCTTTTGCTTAAAGAAATGATCCTAAGGTTCCCTGATGAAAAACACATGATTAGGTATGTTCACAGTGACGAATGTCCGTGTGAGCTGGGGCCATTTGCTCCCAGGCGTTTTAGCCACTGCTGGGGCACTGCATGTCTGAAACCCAGCTGCAACCGGGCGAGTTTCTCCTGTGCATTTATACCAGGATAAAGAGGCCACGGCGAGCGGCTGTTCAACAGCTGGTGGGAACATTTTTTTTTCCCTGGCTGGTAAGTATTTCTGAACACACAATTTAGTACAGCCGATGAGGGTCACTACATTATCAGCGACAAATAGAGAGCAATGTAAATCCTCCTACTTGCTCAACTAGTTTCATCCCACATGCCTAATTATTCAGGCAGCTTTTGTTATGCATCTTCTTGGCTCTTAGGCTAAATGTTTCTTTTATGGCACCCACTGATGTGGTTAAAAGGTCTAATCCAAGTATACTTTACAATGTTTGCTTTGTATATAGGGTACCTTGATATATGTATCTCTCAAATTTGAATTTACAGTGGCTGCTCCATATATTCAGAAATTTTGTACAGTAGATAAACTCTAATTTGAACCATGGCCTGCACACATTCTAACAGAGAATATATTTCAAGAAAATTCTTATAATATGATCGCCATGCATAAACACTTTTCTGAACTGTTTGAAAGCAAATAAGTTGAAGATTTATCGTATTGCATTAAGACAGAAAGTTTATAGTGCTGATGTGAATGTGTAATAGGAACTGTGCCTCAAAGCATGACATCACTGAAAATAGAATCTGCATTTTCTTGGAAAGCAATATGACAGTCATAATTAAGGTGTTTAATATATAGTTTCTGAAGCATTCATTTGGATAGTTTTATTTCCAAGTAATGAAAATTGTCTCAGAAATACTTCTGACTTTACACATGGTGCGTAAGGAAATATTACTGTAACAGCCAAAGAATGTAAGGTTTTGTACATACTGTGTATTTTATGAGATAAGTCATTGCATAGACTCAGGTAAAAAGTAACAAAGTTATGGGCCAGTTTGCCCTGTAAAATATTCTCCCTAATCCTTGTAAAGATATGCTTCTTGTTAATCCTTCTGCCTGAAAACATTTCTGTGAATAACTCTGAACATTTTTATCACATTTTATCAGCTTTAAGCTGATCTAATTTCTCTAATTTTCACCAGGTTTATCTGTCCAGATATCAGACTTTTATGCTTGATCTGATTTTGTACAAAACCCTCAGACTATTACATTTTAATTTCTAGAGCAGACATTTGTCTTCATCTGCATCTTGTAAAGTACTAAGCACCTTCCTGGTCCTTAATTAATTAGGAGCAATGACCAATGCATCAGGTAGTAATAGCATCCAATTAGTGGTAATGTATGATGCTTGCTTAAGTGTTATGAGTCACATCATAGCGTAGAGACATTTGCCTGTTCATGCTGTGTGCCATGGATGTGACGTACCGGCTCTCTGCAGCCATGACACAGAGTGCTAGCACAGCCTCTAAATCCCAATCCCTTGCCCTAGTCTTTAGTGTGAATATCTAAATATACTTAGATGCTAATAGTCTGGGCATTATAACCATCATCAGAAATGCTACATCTCCCAGTTTTAAATATGCCTATTCATCAAGCTTGTGACAGTAAGATGACCGCATAGGTTTGTTAAAAACATGAAGTTACCAAGTATTAGAAACTCTTCTGTGGAAGAGTTTTCCTTTCCAAAACAAAACTGGAAACCGACCCAGGAGGCCAGAAATCCCATTTCCACCAGTGGGGTCTGGAGTCTCAGTACCACTGAGTTCTCAACAAGAGATAAATTTTCGACTGGTTTCTGCTGTGAGCTTACGGATCCTGTGGAGTCACATCAGAGGAAGCTTCACTCTGAGATGCAAGTGACTTGTATATCCCATGATGTTCTGCAAATGATTTGTTAACACAATCTACCATCAGATAAATACACATCACCTCCCACAGAAAACAGTGGGAATTGTTCACATATATCTGAGCACATTTTTTTTCCTTGATAGTTTTCTATACAACTTAAGTGATGATATAAGGAAAACCCAGAGGGAAGCTCAAGTTCCGTGTTCATATGATAGGAAAAGAGTAGGCATGAACCGTAAAAAAAAAAAAAAAAAAAAAAAGTAAAATTGTGAAAAAAAAAAGTTGTAAACAAAAGTAAGCATTACGGAGACATTCAAAAATTTACTAAAGTACCAAAATGTGAGGATGTCTGAGCTAAAAACATGTTAGTTTGCTCTGAAAAATCAAGTAGTTGCAGTTCACCATGGCTTTGTCTCTGGACTAGTTCTATATCATCATTGGTAAACAACTGGAGGCTGAGTACACTGTCATTTGATATAGCTATTGTCATCAGAAAGTGAACTCCTAATATTAATTCAAAGAAAATGGTATAGAGAAGAGTTGGCATTAAGATGGAACCACGCTTGACAAGAGGATCAAGCAAGCAAGCTACTGGGCCACAAATTTGAGCACGTTTTAAAGCATCGGCGCTTCAGGTTCCAGTATACAACACTAGGGTATATTGTTTTTATTCCTCTGCAAAGGAAATGGGAAAAAATATTATACAAAATGAGAACTTACCTCACGAGAAGATTCAAAAAACAAAACACGCAGACAGCTTCAGTACATTGGTAGAACTTAGCCACCCTAATAAACTTTCCTTACAGGTAAACTTCTTCAGACAGAAAATCCAGATTATTTCAAACAGAAATGTGTCTCCCTATTCAGTAATTTTTGAAGTCAGAATGTCTAATAAGTACAGTCCTTTCTGTTTTGCTGGTCCCTGGTGGTGGGGTCTACGGGAAGTCCTGGAGTACCCCATGGCATGTCCAGACCTGCTATGTGGTGTGAAGGATGCTAGGGCCATGGTCTCTTCACTTGCTCTAGTCTCCTTTCCAGCACGACCACATTTGTTTCACGGTCACGTTGTGGGCAACATTTGCACACAAGCAAAACACGGATACCAAATGCTTTTAATGACAGCCTCTTTGCCTCAGGTCTGACCACACACGGTGGCTAAAAAATGGTAAGCAGGAGCATTTCCTACCTACATTTAGAAAAAACTACAGCTCTGCAGTAGGAAAACTATAATGCAGATTACTCCGTATTTCCTAGTATTTGCCCAGGAAGTTACAAGTCATACTACTCTGTCTGCTTACTTGATGTTTAAAAGCACCTCTAACCACCAAAATATCAGTAAATTCTCATACAATCTCATCCTACAAAAAATCTTCAGAAGTGAACCACTGATTTTAATGAAAGCAGAAATGCCTGCACTGAAAAAGAAGACAATGTTTTAGCTCCAGCTTTCATAGCTTTGCACTGCTTTTCCTATAGTGTGATATCCAGCAGATGAAAAAGCACACAATTACATGATCAAACTTTTTTTAGGTTTTAACTTTGCCTACACTCATTTGTCTTATTTGGTTTTTAAGTAATTTTTAAGTCAATATTTAAAATTCTGATTTGTTTTGACTCAGTATAAATATTTATTTCAACACAGTTACACTTATGTCAAATAGGACTACTCAACTACATTAATATAATCAGACATTTAGTTGTATTAATCCAACTTGTGGATTCAGGCACGTCTTTGAAAAATAAAAGCATTAACTGTGCACAAAAATTTGCAGAAAGGAATGGTACGAGAACAGGATGAGAAGAAATAATTTACTCTCTAAATGTCTTGAGAAACTGACCATCCTCTGTGATAAAAAAACACAATACAACAACCCAGAAAATACAGCTATTGAAAAATTGCCTATGAAATGGAATAGCGATAAGAATGGCTTATCTTTGGCGCTTTTGTTATTGCACTGAAATAATTGATCCCTGATGCTAAAGACAGCAACACTCATGGGATTCAAATACTCCAGACTTTAATGAAGTCTCTCTCTCCAGCAATGGATTTAAAGTATGCATATTCCCACTGCACAGTGCCTTCAGCAAAAGAGTCAGTGGTTTAATATTAAAGCACTGCAAGTATTCAGACTGAGGAGGTTATAATTCAAAGAGCAAAGCAAGGTCACCTTGCAGTCTCACCAATATGTGAAGTACACTCACTACAATGGTCAGAGAAGAGGGCCAGATCCCCTATCTCCATACTAAAAATAAAAAAAGTCCAAAGCAACTCTGAGGTTAAAAGACTTAGCCACTGATTTCAAAGGCCACTGATTTCCATCCGGAAAAAATGCACTAGGCCAATTAGGTGATTAAACAAACATCTCCCCCCTCAGAAATAGTTCTACTCAGCAGGAATGTTGTTTGCTTATTTGAAAAAGTTGCTTAACTTGTAGCGTCCTTTTCATATCCTTCCAGTCTAGGTCAAATCCTGAAAATAGGTTTAATAACTGCTGAAAAAACAATGCAACATTTTTGTGTCAGATGGCTTTAGATTTCATTGTTCAGCCACTTGAAAGCTCACGCTCTAACTACAATGGAGAGAGCTGTATCCCTAAGTCTCTCCTGCACAGCAAGTGCTGGTTGCAGTGCTCTAGGAACTAGGTGTCTTTACTGGTGTCACAAATTTAGTGTTTTATTGTTTACAGTAGCCTTCAAGTAGCAGCATGACAATAAAAATAACCCATTCATTTGGAAGCAGTAACCACCTTTGTCCAGAGTAACCAATGGTCGAGTCCCCTTCCCCTTCCAGCCCCACTTCCAGGCCTCAGCAACGAATGGCCATAAACCTGCGGTAGGTGCATCTGGAGAAACTTCTTAATTTCTAGTGCAAGCCAGGCCTCTCTGTTTCATACATTCTGGAGTGCTACACTAATAAGCATATATGACTCCCACAGTAATCTTGTTAGCCTGACAGGGATCAGCACTTTTATTAATAACGCTTTGTTTAAACTTAACTGCAACTGCTGTTTGATTTATGAAATCCTTTGCAAGCTTCTGAGTGACTTGCACAAAATCACTATGATCTGCACACAGGAATTGCTTCACCCAGCACTGAATGAGGAGGTGACAC
Source organism: Rhea pennata (assembly GCF_028389875.1). Classification (NCBI taxonomy): domain Eukaryota; kingdom Metazoa; phylum Chordata; class Aves; order Rheiformes; family Rheidae; genus Rhea; species Rhea pennata. The sequence goes on from NC_084663.1 coordinate 22,252,830, forward strand.
AGTACCTATTGTCCCAGCATCAGCAACCCTACCCAAGAACATCTTTTGACATATGACCTCCTCCAATTAAATAAACAGAGCAATTTGGATAGGCAGAAGGTAATTATTAGGGCTGGAGCCTGGCCAACTCACTGAAGAAGGAACACCATTCTTTAAAAAAAGCTTTATATTGTTTAGCAGAGTTTAATGACTGGAAGCTTTCAAGAGCGTTGCACCGCATTGCCCCCACAGCGATGGGACATCCAAGTGTAACAGCGCTCCCTTCGTACCACCACCAGCGACAGCTGGGAGGTCTTGGGCAGGATGGCTTGTTTCAAAAAGATGGTTGAAAATAAATGGCTTCCTACTCCACTTCTTTCTTTGCCCTAACCTCCTATATCTTATTTGCACCCTATTTGTTTTAACTAAGAATAGGTAAATGAGAAATCAGGACTGGGTGTTGCTTTCGCTTGGGGGAATTACCAAATCTTGTTCTTTAAGGAAGGATTTAAACTGCTTTCATGTATCACTAACTTCTTTTCCTTTCTTTTTAATGGAAGACAGAGGAGGAAAAAAGAAGAGAAACATATTGAGAGATAACTTCCTAATTGCTACATGACAATTGTGAGAAGCACTGCAGTTCTACATGGGGACAGCCTTCATGTCAGTGTAGTGACAGCAGAGGGAGGAAAAAACCTCAGCCCTTCTAAATTGGGTAGTCAAAGACATTTCCTTTTTGTGTAATTAAACTCCCATCTTTTTTCTATACAAGCCATTTCCAATTCAGATTGGTTTCACCAAGCCCATGCCACAGCCCCTCGATCCCACCCACCCAAAGGACCTCCAACATGAGAATTGCCCCGACTTCTCCCAGAGAAAACGGGATGCAGCAAAAATGAATGAAATACTTGTAACGGCCTTATCCTCTTTGAGTGTTCCTTTCAAAGCCTAGTCCTACACTGGCCCCACACTGAGCTTTTTGTTGCTGGCAGGTTTGAAGAAGGACTGAGTATTAGTTTTGCTGACTCAAGGAGGTTACTCTTCAAATTCCTTTGTCAGTCTACCTAGTTGCATTCAATCTTCTTTGTTTGGATATGACATCAGGTTTTTGAATGATACTTCCTTGTTTCTAATAATGTTCCTTACCTACACTTCAGCTACTCCTTATTTTTACATTTCTGGCCTTTCTTAACAGTTGGTGCACGCTGACCCTGTGCTTCCAAAAGTTGTTTTATCTCGGATGCACTTCTGGGGTTTCTAACTGCCCACATTAGCCAACTTGTAACAAACTTCCTTTTTCTTACATCGTTCCCTTTTCTGAAGCTAAACACAAATATGTAAGGCTTTTTTTTTATCCTATGCTGGAGAAAAAAAATACAGATGTCAAAAAAAAACTCCAAAAAACCAACAGAAACTCCTGCAAGAATGGCATACACTTCTTGCAGCACCTAGGTTCAGTCTAGTACCAGCTTCCTCTGAGGCCTTTAACTACACAGCTTCAGACAACTATTATTTTTACATTGTGATAACTAGAGGCTCAAGGGTGATTCAGATCCTGGCTGCACCAGCTACCATGAAAAGCAAACAGATACCGCCCTATCTTCAAGTTTACAGTCTAAACCAACTTGTTCTTAATTGACAAGTAACTGCTATACTCATGCTCTTGCAAAAACGTCTATTGGTGAGAATCTTCCTTAAAGAGAAGGCAAGTTTACACATTTAATAACAGCCCAGTATAAATGAACAGCTGTCAGCAGAAAGCATCCTATTCTGAGTCTTGAAATTATTTCAGTAAACTTTTTTCAGTGGTTTGGACTAATTAGATAGAAGCTTCCTGTTCAAACGAGCAATCTTTCCCATTCAATTTTCATACCCGCAAAGAGAATATTATTTAAAATATGTAGATACTATTACGGTTTAAGAGTCCATCCAATTAAACATCGATACAGGAGGAAAATTATCCTTTTAAGAGATTACTAACAGCACACTGGTTTCTGTTGTCCACATGGGATCTTGAAAATTGACTGGCTGCACGGAGCTTGACATTTTATACTACTTCAGTGTAGAAATGGAGCAGAATTACAGAACAATTATTGATAAGTATGCAACTGTGGCACCATAAAAGCCCCACGGGTAAGACCAATCTAAGGAAAAAGAAATGAAAAAAACAGCTTCCACTTTTTTCTTTTTTTTCCTTGTTTGCACAGTTGGAAATGTATTCCCTGCTGTTTCGTATTTCCTATTCTGATTAAAAGTGTTACCTACTGCATTATTCTCTTCAAGGTCTGGGTTTTCTAGGTGAAAGCATCATTAGAAACTCAGAGGCAAGGGAGAGAAATGGGGCTGAATTGAAGAACTCTTTAACTATACAAGAAATAAAATGTATTTTCCAAAATGACGCTTTATACATGGCAGAAATTGCTTTTCCACATCAAATTCAAGCCACATTCAAACAATATAAGAACTTCAAAGACAAGTAAGACATTTATATTTTTAGCAACAAACGGGTTTGGGTACAACACTGGCTATTAATCCTGGTCAGCACCCAAGCTACTCTTCTCAGAAGGCTTCTTAAAATCTTTTTACCCCTCTTTCTCTGCAGGGCCCTCAGGGACGGAGGGAAAGACTATCGCATATCTTAAGGGACACCTACATCTTAGCATAATGAAAGAATTGGATGCCTAACCTTTTTCAGTTAAATCTCTCACTTTCTGATCTAGAAGAATTTTTTATTTATATGTATATATATGTATATATACGTATACATATATGTGTGTATATATATATATACATATATATATATAAAGCATGAGTTGTCTCACTATTATTCTAGCAACTGTGTTTTAGAGGTGAAAGAAGCAGGTTGATTCTCTGATAGCTTGCTTTCTGGCCTTCTCCTAAGTGACTGTGCCATTAGTTTGTTTTAAAATGTAAACAACCTAATTATAGTGATAATGGCAAAGGAAGATAAATACACTGGATTTGATTAATACTGCTGCTGGAAGTTGTAATAGGAAGTCAGCACTTCTTAAAACTTTCTTCATACTGAGATTCCATGAGCTCCCATTCGTTTCATCCTGTTTACATTAGGCATTCTGGTACAGCAGTGACCCACATAACCCTCACATTCTTCTTTCAGACTTCCAGTCTGAGAAAAATAGGGCTCAGGTAAAACATATTTTGTCTTTTGATGTTCCTGCCAACTGCATTCAGAGTCCAATAGTTGCCTATAGCCACACCACCACCAAAATGTATCTTTTTCTAACATTAAGTTTTTGAAAATCTTATCAAGCTGAAATCTTGGGAATGAGATCCTTCCAAACTAAAAGACTATATTTTTCAGTCCTGTTTTTAAAATATGAATTTTAAATTCCTGTTGGAATTTAAACAGGAATTAAACAGGAATTTAAAAGAATCCATGAACCTTGCTTCTCTTCAGTGAGTCTCCTAAAGGCTGCTACAGTTTTTGAACAGCATTTACAGGATTATTTCAATACCCTTTTATCAGCTGAAATTTCACTGTCTATAAATGGAGTTAAATATGTGGCATACCTTATAATTTTACCGCTTCATTCAGAGGGGTGTGTGAGCTTGTTATTTAGTTAAATGTCCTTAAAAGGAAAATGGCTAATTTATTTTCATGTTGATGTTTGCATGTTGAAACACTGTTCTTAGTCCTGTAACTACAAAAAAAAGGAAGTACCATTCCTAAGGTTTAATTGTCACGCCAGAGTTCGATTCTCATAACTTTTGCCTATACAGACACCATTGGTCTTCTATGTTTTTTGCCAGTCAAATTCCCAAGAATTCCGGCTTCGGCAGAAATCAAACTCCTTTCACCTTGTCAGAACTCAGCGGCTCTGCTCTTTTTCTCGTGCTCAAGCCTCTCCAGGAACCTCAAACTAAACATTATCACATTCTTCTCCAGCAGAGTCTCAGGCTGGGATGCAGAGCACTTAAACAGCAGTGGGGACAACTGCACTCAGATGCCACAACCACCTTTAGTCAAAAGCAATACAAACTCTCAGCTGGAGGGAGAGGAGGAAAGAGTGCACACTGTTAATGTTTCAATATCAGAATAGCAGCTCTGCAGCTACAATACTTGTTTAGGAATTGAGAAATCTAGAGTTGACGCTGCTGAGAGCATCTGTACCCCTCTCTTTACTGCTTGGCTACCAGATGTCTTTGCTGAAGGGGGGCTCTTTGCTCCTTTCACTTAAAAAATACCCCTGCTGTACGAGAAACAATTCCAGATTTATGGGAACAGATAGAAGGAAACCTGACTTTTAGGGCACTGACTTGTGTGGGTGCAGGAGCAGCTTGTGCTTTCTATCCAATGATTAATTCAAAATGTTGAAACCAGAGCAAAGTCTGAACTCCTGCCTTCCCCTTGGCTCAGCCAGGCGGGTGCCTCGTCCGGCCCTCCTGTAGACATGCACACTCTCTAGGCCGTGAGGCTTAATGCCTTCTACTGCCAAGTGCCTCATGTTCATTAAAGAGGGTGAGGAAGAGGAGGAGTGGGCAGAGTCTTCATTATGCCCCTGATGGGAAGTCAGGAGATGGATTTGTGTCTCCATGCCCATTTCTAAGGCCAAGGAATGCAATGAACCCAAACCCTACGCTTCCTGAGGGGCTGCAAAGGAAAGGGCACGATGTTCTCACCATGTTCCTTGCCCAACTGCATTTCAAAGGACCAGAGTGAGCCTTGCCTGCTTTTCTCGTAAAGAACAACTCTGGGAGCCTGACTGTGCAAGAAGGGTGGGAGCTGTGAAACTACGTTTGACGTGGGTACTGCTAGGCATCCACGAATGGGACTGCTAAAACCCCAAGACAGGAAGAGTTCAAGATAAATTTTTTGTAAGCTTTTCTTGCTATTTTGGGCATCCCTGCTGTGCATTCTGGTTGCTCATGAATCCTGCTCTGCTGGGCTTCACGCTCCCCATGCAATAACTGGAAGCTGAGGCTCCTTATTCAAGGCTGTTGATTACACTTGAATTAGTCACTGCTCTGAGCAGTACAGGCCTACGTCCTCCTGTTGGTCTAGCCTTATGTCTGGTGGGCTGAGATAGTACTAAAAAAGAAAGAATCCTCCCTGTACCAGGATATGCTGCATTTCTAAATTCAGTAACATAAAATAAAACTCCACTGTCACGTGTCTGCTATCAGAACATAACCCGGAGCCCCTAATTCTTGTCCCAGATGGCAATACACTTTCATCCAGTTTTGGTTATTTCCTGCTGCTGGAGACAATTCATTCTTTTACAGCCACAGCTGCAAAATACTCCTCTATAAAATAACCCTTCCTTAAATCTTTGTTTTTTTTTTTTTTTTTTTTTTTTTTGAAAAAAAGATTTGGGAATAGCAGGGATACAAGCACTCACCTCTTTTAAACTCAGCCACACAATCTATATGACATGTTTTACCATCAACTATCTTTAAGCTTTAACCAGGATAACAATCTTTGCCTTTGCAAGGGCTCCCACATCAGTCTGGAGTGAAAATGGGGAGAGCTAAGACATAAGAGACTAACATTAGAATTATGTGGAACAAAACCAGACAGTTTGCAGTGCACAAAGGGAAAGCTCAGTGGCAAGCCATGAAAATGCTACATGCAAAGTGCTGTATATCAACGCACAGTATCAGCAGAGTGTCTCAAATCACATCCAAAACATGGCTAATAGGCAAGGCACACCCAGCTCTTGCTCAGGGACTCCCTCCCTCTCCCGGCTCCTCCGGTAAGTCTGGAAGTCCGCAGACCATCCGAGCTCTCGCAGGGACAACAGCGACGCAGCCTTGAGCCTGCAGTGTGCATTTTTCTAAACGTTGCCATGGTGATCTCCAGCACGCTGATCCCCAGAGAGCTCAGCTCAAAATTCAGAGGGAACCAAAGCAGGACAAAGAATTGACACCCAAGTGAAAGCAAGAGGCAAATTATGTATAATAAGCATATATACCCATTTTCATGTGAAAGCTTTCAGAAAATGGATATATTTAGAACAGTCATGTGCTAAACTCAGCAACAGGGTGGTCTAGTGGATAAAGCCAAGAATTTCTATCCCTGTCTTTTGCAGCTCATTATTTGGCAAGGGGTAAATTCTCAGCCTCTGTATTGCAAAATCCTTAGTTTGTGCAGTAAGGACAGGGGACAAGGGATAACTAGGCAGATAAAAAGATAAAAATGTTTTTAATAGCTTAACACTGTAGTGCTACAATATTCACTAGATAGCCAAAGCCAGACATTTACTTTTCATAGCATTACTTCTCATAATTCCATGAAAACAGTTAATAGAACAAATCTTAAATATTTGAGCAATTTAAATTTTCACCAAGTACTTCATGTAAACTCTTGGTCCTTATGGCAGTCATACTCTCTTAATGCATTCTCGACAAAAGGAATTAAATTTGTTCAAACATGAAAGCAACACTCTGCCAAGGGATGTACAATTTCAAAATGCTATTGAGAAAACTGAGGTATGGTCCCTTCACCCCTAGCATACAAAAATATAAGCTTGCAGGCACTGTGATACAGTGGCGACACACACAGAAATAAGCCAGCAAGGAGAGACACCAAAACTCCCGATCTGGGCTGTGTCAGATATGCCACAGTCCAGAAATAATACTAAATGAGAGTCAATCAATGTTTTGCCATTAGGCAGCATGTTTCAGTCAGAGCTTATTATCAGACACTGTCAGGCACTTCTGTGCATAAAACAACTCTGGGAGCGGTTAATCCCACATAGCTTTATATTCAGCCACTTGTGTACAGTAGTTTCTTTTCCAAAAATATACAGAATTGTTTTTGTTCCTACCTGGATGTCTTATTATTGTTACAATGTTATTCTCAGGCATCTCCATGGCACCACCTATTAGATCTCCATGTTATGGAGAACATGTTAAACATGTTATGAAAAGTTGCCTCCCCCTAAATGAGCTTGTATTTTTTCAGGCGGTTCCACTTCATTTTTCACCAAATCTGTCTGGCGTGCCCCAGTACTAACCACTGTTAACAGCCTTATTCTGTCCCTCATTCACCAATATTAGGCACGTAGTCTTTTGCTCACAACTGCAGGCACCACTTCACCTACCACCTTTGGACTAACAACTTATTCGGCACCAGCGCATCATACTAAGGCAAGTCACCACAGAGGATCACCTGCAGACGTGATGTTCAGAAAAGTTTGGGTTCTTCAATATATTTACATTCTCATAGTTCCTTTAAAATTAAATGAGGAAAGGGTCATGGAGAATAAATTCCTTCAATATCCATTTGTATGATGCACAATAACAGTTTACTTAATGCTAGTTTTCTAGTATTTCTTAGTTTTAGTCCCTCTGTTAGTCTTGTTTTGATATCCAGGCATCAGATGAAGTCTTTGTGCTTCCTCAAACAGACTGTTACCTTCTTGGGTTTCACTTCAGCACACTACTTACCAGTAACTGCTGAGTGGAGGAAGGGTTGAAGGAGAAATACATCTATCATCTATAGTATTTATTTATCTTTTTATTTTTAGCCCTTTGTCTCCCCAAAGATGCTGACATCAGCCTTTAGCAGTCTCCCTGTATTTTAAGTTTTTTCCTTTCTGGGACATGCACAGGATAAAGCACAGAAATGGGGTCGTCCTGTGGCCCTTGCCCGGGTGCTGCCTTCGTGCTCCTCCCTGTGCATGCTCTTCCCGCAGCAACAGCTTCTGCCGTTAGGGACACGGCTCCTGCAAGCAGGGCATGCCAGGACCCGCGGGCGTTTGTGGCTATTGCCATTTTGGGGATTACACTCTCCACACCTCACTAGTGGCCAGCACAGCCTCTAGGCAAAGAGGCAACACAAAGCCCATCGTTACTCCAAGTAAATCCACTACTTCTTGCTGTTATCTGCAGGTGTCATAAATGTCACTAGCAAGTGAGCCAACTATGCTTGATGAGTTGATTTCTCTGTTGACCATAAGCTCTGCCTTTTCCTTAAACAGAGCTTCTGAAACACTTTTTTATATGCTTTTCCTGAGATTTTCCAAGCTGTTGATTTCAGAGCCAGAGTGCTATAACTTTGGGACATAACCATTCTTGATCACCGTTAACAGTGTCTGATCTACCTTCTGCATATACTAGTATTTCTGCTCTATTGCAGGTAAAAAACTTGAACTTTAATAAGCTCCCTACAAAATCACCAGTTGAGGTAGGCATAATATTATGGCTCTTATTCTCTCATACCTTGATGCCTTCAGGGAAGAGGTTTTATTTACCACGAATAAAGATGAAGGCTGACAGACAGCCTTCAAATTAAAGCACAAGCCAGAAAATGTCTGATTATTCCCGGAAGAAGCATTTAACAGCTTAACTTAGTCTTTATTTAGATATTATTTTGCATATTTTGCCCATAATGAAAGCAAACTTGTGAACAAAATCATTTGCTAATCTAATTTATCAAGACCACTAACACACTGACAGACAAGAATTTTAATAAAATTTGCACTTGTGACAACAATTTCTACTAATTTATGTCTCTTAGATACTTATGTATTTTCCAAGGCTGGTGAATGGAGAGTAGACCCTAGTGCAATTTCAAGCATTTCTAGAAAACAGAGTTCTATGCTATAATGTGTATCTGCTTAGGGAGATACTTGAAAGGCTGTACTTCCTGTACTATAACAGCATGCACTATACCATCCACTAATGGTGTATGACAATATTTTACAGAGACACTGCAAACCTTTAAAGTATTGGGATGAATTAACTACACAGTGGCTGTCAGATATTTACTTGAGAAAGAACATTAGATGTGTTAGATTAGTGCCAAAGACAATAAAAGAAGTTCAGCTTTGGTAACAGAGCTGGCAGAACAAAACTAGAAACATTATTGCAGAGATACTTGTGTTGAGGTCATCAAACATCAAATGTGCCACCTCCCTTCTCTGTCCTTTACTCTCCCCACTTACTCAGCTGCTGCAGTCACAGGCAAGGCTGCTGTCAGCTGCTTAAAAGTCTCAAGAGGAAGATCATCGCATGCCTCAGTTGGGACACCTTACTCCCCTACAAGGTCAGCATTTCAGTTTTATCTAGTGAATCAGACAGCAGCTTGCCCTTCTCCCTGCATCTTGTTCTGCTGTTCAGTTCAAAGAAAGAACCTGAGGTAAATTTTATACTTTGTCTAACATTTGGGTAACTGATAACTAGTTCATCACTACAGAGGAGCTATGTTGCCTCTAAGCGTCCTTTGCTCTCAGGAAAAGTTCTCTGCTTTAGGCTGATTCTGGCATGCAAGAGATGGCATCAACACACTCATGGGGCTTCTCCAGTGGGAACAATCATCTTTCAGTTCCTGGCCAGATTATTTTCAGCTCTCTGGTCAGACATGCAGTTTGAGATATGGGGTTTGATTATAGCCATGCTTATGCCACCAACGCATGTGGCAGAAACAAGCAGCTAGGGGAGATGTGAGGACCAAACCACCTTGTTCAGTGACAGTGTGGACTGGTACGCAACAAAGTGACTGTGTAAACATGTCCTGACACAATTCAAGTTATACAACTTGAGTAGGAGTCCTAGAATTGGAAAAAGAAATACTTCTCATGTCATCAGAGAAAACAGACCAGCTGCTGGGTGAGGAGTCTTCTTTTGTGAGAATGAATGCTTGCTTTTGTACAGCATGACTATTTTCAGGGTACCACATTTGCTTACAATAATACATAGGCATAATCAATTTTGTCATACAAAATAGATGTACTGAGAACATTTTCCTTTCTTATTGGTTTCCATCCCCAGTCTACATCATTTACTTGTTCTTTTACTTCTGGTCCTATATATACTTCAGAGACATATTTTCAAATAACAACTTCTCTCAGTTTAGCTTGCCCCCACAGCTGTAAAAGTTTCACTCACATATACCTCCCTTCGGAGAGTTAATTTTGTGAGGAGCTCCTCTAGGCAACATCTATAATCATGCAAACAGGTTGAACATTCCCATTTGCATAGCTCAAGAAGGAACTGTATATATCTTGCAAAGCAAACCCGGGGCAGCACCACAAATAAATAATTATACACCAGATAAAATTCATATTCTGCAACTTGGACCACTATCAGCAAATGCTATCCAATATACCTTTCAAGCTAATCAGCTGAAGAGTTGATACATGGATCGATGCCCTGATTTGAGTTTACTCAAGGATATGAAAATCTCGGAATGCAATGAATCAGCATATCCCCTGGTTACCTACCACACACATCTTCCCTTCCTAGCACTACACTACTCTGGCTTTTGAAACAGGATCTCCTTGGCTTCGTGACCAAGCGGATCTCTGCACCGTCGTTCCATCTCCAGATGCTTCTGGTGGAATTGAAGCCACTGTGGAGCAGAGAGCAAGCAAGCCCAGATAGTTTCTCCTGCACACAGCAAGATAGCTCATGCTTTCTGAAGATATTGGCTGTAGGAAGTACTAAGGACTTTACGAATCTACTCCACCACCTTTGATGTCAATGTCACTGTATGTTTTTGCTCACTATAATGTTTAACATCTGAGGAACTTGAACTTCTACCATCACTGGATCACTACCATCCTTGTATCACAGACAAGAAACAGTGTTTACTGCTTTCACTTCACCTATCTCTTCCTCTCAGATGAGGCTCCTGCCCTCTCTGCCTTCAATTTTAGGCGGCAGCTCTCTGCTCGACTTTCAAAGGAACAAAACTGCTGTTGATACAATGGGTCACCTTTAAAGTATTATGATCCTCTTTCTCCCCTTAGGACTAGGGTTCTAGGGAAGGACCAAATGGCAGTGCCATTTGGTGGAGATTTCTTGATGTGAAACTCAAGCAGAGGATGCAGAAGACAAAACCAACCGCCAGCTTTCTGACCTCAGCGACAGTTCGCTCAACATTGCCTGCTTAGTCCTCATGACTCCTCTGATACACAGAAACAGGATCATAGCACGAACCACCTCTGACACGCAGAAAGGAGAAGGTGTTGTAAGAAGAGGTGGCAGAGTATGAATCCCCGTAACAGAAACCACAGTTTGTAAAGTCATCACTTCCACAGAAAATAATAAATTTTTAAAAAGATTCTAGAAATAAAGTTAAACACAGCTCTCTGAAAAATAAATAGCCAGAGTCCTCAAAGCTGTGCACACCTTCTGGCCCCTCAGTGCAACCAGCATTATCATCCCTTCTCCAGCTTCAAAAAAAGAACAAGCTCTAAAGGATCTTTTTTGAAAACATGTATCTAGTTTTGAAGAAGATCGTGGCAGGCCCTTCCAGTTGCCTGGAAATTTCCAGACCTGTTTTAAAGAAAATACTAGCTATGTATAAACACTAGAGCTACACCATTTCGCAAGCTCAGAAGTTCCCAGAAATTGATTTAATACAATTCATTTAACTAGTCACAAATTAAACTGATGTCATTTTAAGGAAAGCTAGCAAAGGTAAACAAGAGTATATTTTGTGTATCCTGGAAGACTTATGTTTACCAAGTCATTAACTTAGCGACAATAAGAAATTTGATACCTAAAGCCGTATTTTTTTTTTACTTCCTGAAACTACTTTATGATGCTGTGCTTAATCAAATTAAAAGCTACAGTAACAGGACACTACATTATTGTCTGGATATCCAAAGGAATAAATATTTTTAAATATACTGTCTTTTGCATGTATTGCATTAACTGAATTAAACAAAGGCTGAGATATGCCTTGAATTTAGTCTTTAATAATTATCAAGCAGACAAGTTTTTAATTCTTACTTTCAGCCTTGTTAAATCCTTTAATTAAATATAACATTAATTGGACTAAAGATTATTACAGGTATTAGTTGAGAAATATCTGTTCAAGAGCATTAAAGTAGGGAGGAAAACAGAACAAGAACACAAAACAGGTTTTATAAACAGATTCAAATAAACAGCATTAAAAAGTAACACCTTGAGAGCACAGAGCACGTTTTTCATGTTTGTTAGCACAAAAATAAGAGCAGAGGTTAAGAGCAATGTAGGTGGCATATTCCAGACAAATCAACGTTAATATAAACCATTTCCATTTAAGCAAAGCAACCCCTATGAACACCTGTTCATATAACACAATTGTTTAAAACAACATCATCATCATAAAGGAGCAGGATGAAGTGCATGAACAGCGCAGAAGCCCTCCCGCACACGGCACTTAAGAGTGGCAGGCAGGAACGGTGCCACACCTCCTCTGCCGCACGGGTGCTCCTGCACCAAACAGGGAGAGACTAGCAGCACCAGGGCTCGGGACAGGCTTTTGCAAAACTGCGGTCCTGGCCGTGGACTGACAGCCCTGTACAGGAGGCTGCAGTGCAGCAGAAGCTGTTACTCCAGCCTGCAGGGCAGAAGCAGGGGCAGCGCTGCCCTGCAGCACCTCAAGGAGCTCCCAAAGCCCCTGTTCTGTGGGCTTGGTGAGGTCCTCAAGGGATTAGACTTGAAGTGCCTCCTAAAGGCACTTGAAGAGCCTCCTAAAATCCTTCATTTATTAGTAACTGCACAGTCATTATAGGTACAACATTCAGATACTTCCCCTGCACCAACAAGCAGACAACAGCAATTGTATCATGAGTAAGAAAAGCAACAGTGCCCTTATCAGCGCTTGTTCACTCTGGTATCATTTATTGATTAAGAAGAAGGTGGGCTGAGGTGTGAGGGGTGTCATTTCACTGACTCAAACATCAGTCTCATGAAAAGGCTTGCTTTGGCCAGGAATCAAATGTCTGTGAGACACAGCTACCATAGGATCTGAGAGTGACACTAAAAATGGTATTTAAACTCTGGAATCAATGTTGACAACCACTTTGCAATGGTTCCCTAAGTCTGTTTAACTCCACATTACCTTTCTATTTCTGAACAGGGACATAATTCTCAATTTCAGTTGCCAAGAGACAACAAGAAACCTAGTGCCAATATTGTCACTTCTGTGTCCCCTAAATAGGCATCATAATCTGCTTATTCTATGAAATCCTGCGAGCTACACAGCACTTCTTCATGGGTGACTGACATAGCGAGTTAACAGTGTAACAGCCGTCCGCTCTCCGTTCCCACTGCGGGTTATGAGAGGAAGGAATCTGTTACATTGTGGATGACAACAAAGTAGATGTATGCAGCAACATTTACAGAAGAAAAGGAAATATCATTTCTGCTAGAACCTTAAGTAGAAATTTCTCAGTGAGCCTTCTCCCCTCACTTATATCTCAATGGAGATAACCACAAAACTTCAACTTCAGTAGCACAAAGAACTGATATGAGACCTTACGCTACAGCACCCAGCTTTTCTATTCAGTTCCACTAGGATTGGGCAAACTGCTTTTTCGCTTTCTCTTCATCTCCACAGGATGCAGCAGGGCTTGCCAAAAATAACCACATTTTAATTTTCTTTCACAATTCCTTTGAAGAGGACTGCACTGTTTTAATGCTGTAGCATCACATAGCCTTTTAATTCCAGCCTACGCATCATAACATTTCAAACACATGGTTATTTATAAACGAAGAGCCATCAGGGCTTTGGTAAGGTAACGTGGTTTAGTGGGGAGGCCTGGGGGGGAAGGAGGGAGTGTGAGTCACCATTTTCTGTTTTTAATCCTTCATTCCTCCTCTGTTTTGGGCTTTGTTGTTAGCAGTAGCACTTTTTCCCTTTGAGCAGGGCCAAGGCAGCAAACAAGTCCGCTCAATTTGAAACCTAGACAATGCCAGCTACTAATTCAGCTGTGCATGCCTGCTCTAGGCTGCTCAGCCAGTTGAGACCCTTCTTTGTAGCCTAGGCTTTCCCCCGCTTGAAGTGACAAACCCCTCAATCAAAAGCTGTTGGCTGCAGTTTTGTTCATTCCCACCTGCTCCTGCAAGAGTGAGAACAGACTGGAACGAAGCGACGCTGTTCGTTAAGTTTTGTGCCGCATTCAGCGCTGGGCATTGACACACTGAACAGAGCAAACAGGTTACAAAAACGAACTGCAGAGACAAAGCCACGCACTTGAAAACCAGCACCACTCTAACTAAAACACCACTTGGTAACATGTTGCACTGCATACTGAAGGGGACACAGCAGTTGTTCAAAATCCCCACTCTTCTTTCTGGTCACTGCTGAACAGCATGGCAAAAATTTGTCCTCCAGCCCAATCACACCACTCTGCTGATGGTGCAACAAAAGGAGAAAGAGCCACGAAAGAAATAACAAGGTAACCTGCATTTTTAATGAAAGAAGCAGCAGGAGGTGGAAATAGTAACTGCCATCACAATTTTTCTTCCCATTTCAAGCACCCTCTCTCTCTAAATAGTCTTCATATATGGACTTTCTTGCAAAAAAAAAAAAAAAAAAAAAAAAAAAATCTCCAAAGGCCAACCCTCCCAGGCCTGTCTGCACTTCATACCTTTTGCAGCCCCACGGAGAAACTGTCTTTTGCTTTAAACTATGAGAGTGCAATGCCTGAACTCCAGCTTGGGAACATGCAACTTTCAGTTCGAGACGTTTTACAGGTGCTCATGTTTGGAAAATGCCCAGACCCATGGCCTTAAGTGTAGCTGTGTCAGGTTCAGCTAACACATCCATGTTTTGGTATCAAAATACTTGCATTTAGTTTGAAAAGCATGCATAGTTCCAAGTGCAATCTATGACAATGAAGAACATATAGAACCTCTGAGAATTAGACTAGTTGTTTAGATAACTTAACTGGGCAGCAACTTTGAAAATGCTGATGTTAGCCACTATTTCAGCTTCCTGGGCTATAAATGGATATAATTTTTACTTACCTGACAGGTGTGTCATGAAAATTAGCTAATATTGACACTTCGAACTCTAAAGTGCTTTGCCAAGTATTAATTAAGGAAAGATCACTTTGCATTTAAGGTAGCTAATATTTTGAACTTGAATTCATTTTCATCCCTCTCCTAAAATGGTAAAAAATCTACTGTTTGCTTTTTTATGCATTCCCCAAGAGATTATTTTGGAGAAATATGAGAAACAGAGACATGCAGATAGATCTATGTTTCAAAAAGGAGGAATGGAGACCTCAGAATAAAATCTTGTCAATGTTTTTTTGCAAGAGTGCTTCGCAGAAGCATCTCCTGTGGATCTCGTAGACAGACCTCTAGACTTTAATGTTACTGAATATAGGGAAGAGGGAAAAAAAAACAGAACTGTCTTATAATTCACCTACTGGTATTTATGACAAGGCAGGTCTCAAAGACACACATAAGAAGTTCAGATGCATTGCAGACATGCAGGTACAGTAACTACCTGTAGAGCATGGTCTAATTTCTTCACAGAGGGAAAGATGCCAACATATGTGCAAAACTCATTACAGTTTTATCTGTAGCTATTGGCATGAAACGCTCAAAGCTGCTGGTCTGTTAAAGAAAAAGTCTGTTAAAATGCTCCCGGGGGAGGATGGGGAGCCAAGGCTTGTCCATGGAGCTTTTGGAGCCAGCCTCTCCCAGTTGCTCCTTGCTTGACAGCTGAGCCAGGAATTTGGCCATGGTCCTTCTGCCACAAAAGCCTGAGAGCAGAGGCTCTGGTCTTTAAAAGGCCCGGTGAGTATACATACCCAGATTAGAAAGAAATGCAAGATCATACTTGATAAAGTATGGGAAAGTAGCAGCAGAAGTCTCCAAATGAGCTGCTCTGCGCACCCAAGAGAGATCATTAAGCGAGACATTCCCGTGATTGCTGCTGCTGCTGCCGATTACGGGCTGGCCTGGGGTCAGAGGCTGCAGGTGGCAGCAAAGAGTGATCACCTCTTCCATCCATCCTCACGGTCGGCCAGGTGACACAGGGAAGATGGGGGCAAGGGAAAGAAAAATAGGCAGCCAACAGGCACCAGAAGGGACCCCAGGAGTACAAGCCTGAAGGAAGATGTAAGCGCTGTGTGTGCCTCCCCACAGCTCTGCTTAGAGCCTTGGGCTTCGCAGGGACGACAGCAAAATTTCTGTGTGAACGTTTTGGGAAGCCCATGTCTCATTCACACCTGGTGCCGAAGCCACACAGAAGACAAAGAACAAACGTTGCCCGTCATTTCAGTAACTTCAGTGATGGGAATCTGTGCTAGGGATCCAAAGATAGATCCTGCAAGTGATTCTGGGCACTCAGTGTGATTCATTTTCACTCAAAGTTTGCTACTTAAAAGAATCTAGGAACATACTGATAAAACTGTATTAATATTTCTGTAATGTTGCAAAGCTAAATTCTAAAAGTACAAAAATATTAAAGTTCCTTTTGCAAATCCTTTCTGACAGCCCCTATGATGCAAGACTATTTTTTTCACAGTTCCCCTGCTTCACTTCATGCACTGCATAGACATTACTTAATGAACTAGCAACTCTTCAATATTTATTTTTCTCCTCATTATTCAGTGTGTGGCTCTGTGCCTTATTTACCACACTATCCAAAGGCTGCTGAGAATTATTTATAGCATTCCTGATATAGTAGACAAGCTCTTATAAACAACAATTAATTTTACAGTACCCAGTTGAATCCCAAAACTATGTCTGACAATTTTGGGATGGTCACTGCTTTTGAGCAAATACTTTATAATCCAAAAAGTCTAAAAAGCAGCTCTGCACAGTTTCCACAAAGAACCTGCTTGCTGACAGGCAGAGCTGAGTGAGAGCACATGCCATGATGTGGTCCTCACCCTTCAAAAGCTGTGTCGGGACCAGGTTATTTATGGTGTCAGTGCACACGTTTTACATAATAACTACCGTTGAGAACAGTGAACGAAAACCTTGGTGCTACACTAAGAACTTGTTCCAGGAATCTCAGATTACAAGATGTACAGCAAAAACCTAATTTTGGTATCTAATTAGGGCTGGGT
The DNA here is from genome assembly GCF_028389875.1 of Rhea pennata. Classification (NCBI taxonomy): domain Eukaryota; kingdom Metazoa; phylum Chordata; class Aves; order Rheiformes; family Rheidae; genus Rhea; species Rhea pennata. The sequence continues at coordinate 22,269,599 of NC_084663.1, forward strand.
GTTCTCTTCTCCTCCCCACGCACTCGACTGCCTTGATGGTACCTTCTCCTAATTCCCTAGGGCACGCACTCCCCTTCCTTCTAATCACAATCAAATACCTTAAAATTATTGCAATACATCCTCAGCATAACGCAGTACAATTATCAGCTTATCATCCCCTCCAGTTCTTTTCGCATTTTTCCCAGCCTTTCCCTACTACATAGGGCTTTTGTTTTTAATTTTTGTGTTCTCTCCCCATCTTCTCTCTCTTCTTCACCAGCTGAGAAAACACAGCAAAGCAACATTCCACTGTATCCAGCATCCCAACTTCTGTTTTCAGCTCTAAGAAAGCTCAGAGTGAAGGTCATGGAAAAGAATGGGAAAGAGGAGATTTCTTTAAGTTTATTCTACTTTTGAGCTTTAAGGGCAACCAAAGCCCAAGTGCCACTACCAGCTACCCTATCAAATCATTATAGTATACAAAAATCCCAACTTTCAAATTTCATTTTCAATTTTACTGAAAGCAAGTCATTCTACTCTATGTTAAAAACGATGATCAGAAGAGGAGATGCTGGATTTCATAGTTTCAGGGCTCTCTTTCTAGCTCTGTCACCAGTTTGTGAGTGACCGCAGGTAAAATCATTGCTCTTCTTGGTTCTTTTTCTTGTAAGTGCTTTTGTTCCCTCTCTCTCTGGCTCTGTCTTTTAAAAGTGAATGTCTCTAAAGACATGAGAACTCAAGCTACTTCTGTAATATGTCCATGTCTAAGCGAATAGGAGGATATGAAAAAGTATTTTCTCCTCTCCTTATGCATTTCTTTGTTAGCTACTCCAAAACTCCAGTCAACATGAAGCCAACTGGTTTTTGATAAATCATTCAAGTTTTGAAGGATAAATCTCTAATTCTAATGCCTGATAGCTGCAGGAGGCAGATTAGAAAGAAGCTAGACCTCAGTCTCCACCCACAGTTAAAATATCAGAAAAATACCACCTTGGTATGAATGTGACCACAAAGGTCACATTCATTTTAATATCAAGGACAAAGTATAGTAATCACATGTTGTCAGCAGTCTACTACTTCTGAACTTCCTGAAATACAGCTCAATTTACTGACCATACATGCATTTTATTTTCACATACATACATACGTGAAATAAGATTTTAACTGGGCAGTTATTTTTACAGTTCAAGTCAAACCCAAATGGATCTCCTTTGCTGAACAGTCGTTCACAAAACCAAACAAACAAGACCCAAACATTCTGCTTATTTCATAATTCTAAGACAACTGAAGCACATTTTACCACATTTCCCAGGAGAAACTGTTAAAGTCTGAATTAGTGAGAATGATGTGAAAGTAATTCAGAAAAAGTCTGACATATACAAACTCATCACATACAGAAGGAACTGATCAAGAAATGCCACTGGCTAAAACAAGGTCACTCCAGAGATCTAATTCTAGATATTTTGGAGCAACTAAAATGACTATTCTCAGTAAATGTTTCAAAAGGGCCCCTTTTTGCACACACTGGCAGGTTTTAAAGATTTGATTTTATAACATACAAGCTTATACAGGTTTCACACTGGGCCCGATAACAATAAAGCACTGTGTGGAAAGATAATGCACAGTACAGTCTGTAAATTTTCAGCTTATGTACAATGTTGTCAAATCTCAGGACCTTCATTTCAGAAAACCTAGTATCAGTAGACACAACTATATATAAAACAGACAGCATTTCATAATGTTCCTGTAGTAGCTCCTGTGTCCGTACTATTGGTTGGTTAGTGATTTTAAAAGACAAGTTTACAAAAGCCCAAGGCCTAAAATTAGAACTGCCCCAGCTTGTAAGATATTTAAAACAGGATCTACATCTTATTTGTCATCTAAGTTATGAATTTGGTACTTCATGCAGCATTTGGAAAGACTTAGTTGACTGCTTCCAGACTCATCAGGCAGACTCTGGGAAATGGAAGGTGAGATCGTGGGAAAAATGTAGTCAGAAAAAATGCTGCGGCAGCTAGAAGCTCACGACTATCACTGCCCTGCAAATTGGAGCCACTGAGAGCCTCCTGGGGTAAAATACAGGGGTATGATTTGCTAAGATATGTGTCTGCTTCACACACAAATACATATGTACATGTACACACACGCACACAAACACTTTGTTATGGAGTTCACATTATTATTATGAAATACAACTAGGGAAAGCAATTACTTTAAGAAAAATAATAGGGTATTCACTGGTAAAGTAATAGTTTCAAAAGGGTCTAGAGAATGAACCAAAGCTCTTATTGTTAGAGAACTATTGACTCCAGGTTTAAAAAATGACCTCAAGTGAGCAATGATGCACTTAGCCTGGAACTTTCAGATGCTGTATTTCATTCTAAATTGAATTGCCAATCCACAGTGCAATCTTTTTCTACTATAAACTCACATCTTTTGGGCAAGTATACAGAAAAATACTATATACTGCCTGTTTTATTCCAAGTTAGACTAAGTCCTTCTGGAAATAGGAAATGTATCTATGTTACAGGATTTAAGGATCCCCACAGGTACTTATACAGAGGATCGTGTTTTTTTTTTTTTTTTTTTTTTTTTTTGTTGATGTTTTTTAAGAGCCTTTAGTAACAACTTCATATTGTCATTTTTCCTGCAAACAGTTAGGAAGCATGCAAATAATTAGCAGCATGTGTCTCTGCTAATAGCATTCAGGTATATTTAGCCTACAGACCCATATTCAGAAATATATGAGATACTTCACACAGTGTTCTGATCTAGCATCCCTGTTATACCATGTTCAGTGGTAAATTAGGTCTTCAATTCAGCAAAGTCTCTAAAATCATCAAATAATGTCAGTGGTTTGCAAACATAAATAATTAAGTTACATGCAATGAAATACTTACATTCACTTTTCCACTAAGTCTTCTTCACTGCAGTCAAGTTATTTTCCAGGACGGTGCTTAATCTTCTTTTTTTATGACTTGCTAAATAAAAGAAGACAATGATTACAAATATATGCATATACATTAAACGTCACTCAATCATCTAAAATTTATGAACTCTAAAATACTGATTTAGGATGGTCTATTATGTTCCATAAATCTATAATTTGGTTTATATATAGCCACTTCTATTTCATTTTAAATACAACCTTAGCACACCATAACTTTCAATCCTGAGGCTAAATGGAGCAATTTTCTAAATTTCAATAGTTGCTCAGATAATAAATCAGATGGACAGTTGCTCACAGATGTACAACTAATTACCAAAGAACTGAGAGCTCAACTGATATATTACCAGGAAGAATGCTTTGCATTACAGATGGGGTATTGTACGATCTGGCACTCTTCTAGTGAGAGCTTGAACACTCTCATATCAATGGCAGTACTCAGCACCTCCCACGATCAAACATTTAAGAATGGAAGAGAAACAGTGTCTGTCCTGTCCCTCTAGGGAAGGATAATATACTGTCTGATACCATTCAACATTACTCTATATGCCTAAAAGCGATAGCACAAGTGCTAACGTAGATTGTTCAACTTGAATATGAAGATGACAACTGTCCTGGAAAAAATATCCTCATCAACACATGCGGTGACTATTGAACATCCCAACCTGCTTCTTACACACAGATATTTATCAGTTGCCTTTTAGTAAAGCAAGCCATGTCCACTCAGTTTGAAGCAAATGCCAATATACACACTAAAAGACCACAAAATGACAGCTCCCAGGGGAAAGTGACTTGAACACGTAGCAAAACCCACCATCTCATCTCCAGAAGTTCACAGCTGAACCTGACTTTGAGACTTGCCTAATGCTGGTTCCACAGGGAGGGAAGAAATCAACATCAGCAGGGTTTTTCTTTTCCCCTCCTGTTTTCTTGAGGGCTGCCCAGTACTAAAGAGTGTTTATTTCGTTAATGTTCAATGGGCCTTAAGTTCTTGTTTGCATTTCCCGTATCTAGTTGCTGTGGTAACACATTCTTTAAGACTACGTACATTCATCTCTTCCTGCAATCTCCTGACAATATAAATTGCTTAGCACCATATAACATACCAAGGAGTCATATTGGCAAAAACAGAAAAAGATCTGCAACCCAAGCACACACAGGAAAATGAAATAGAGAAGTAAAAGGAAGTGACAGGGATGTGAAAGACCATGATATTGTCAACAGCAGTCAAGAAGGAAGGAGGTGGAGGTAGTCAGCAAAAAAAGGTTTCATCCTGCTGAGGAGTTCACTTTATACTTCTATATTGTCTCTCTTTTTTAGAATCTTTTTGCAAACTTTAAGGAATTTATATCTAGGCATTTCTTGCACAGTTTGTTAACACTTCAACTTTACAAATGCAACAACTGAAATACCTGGAAACCAGCATTTGGCCGAGCCTGGAAAAAAGACTTAGTGCTGTGAGCTTTGGCTGCTGTGGTCAGCCAGTTTTACCCTCAGTGATGAAGCATGTGCCCTGCTAATAACATCACAAATATATTTATTAGGAAAATTGCTTCAGCAACAACTCAAGAACCAGTACAGAGTAAGCAGACTGCTTATGTGTCTGTTCTCCAATGAGCATACACATTGGGCACCTGGACATTTTAATCTATAGTTGGTAGCAAGCTGTGCCAGAGAATGATGCTTCCTCACGGTACTTCATTTTCTGCATTATAACATAGAAAGTCCCTTTCATAAGAGGCTTGGGACATGAGCCAGAATTCTCACTCAGTGTCTCCCTATTTATTCAAACTGAGTCATCAGATTTTCCAGGTTTCTCCGCTCTCAGATGGCACACTGCTTTGGCTAGGTTTAGATGGACACAGGTGGTACCATCTGCCATGAGGCTTCCTTGTTTTGTTTCATTTTGTTTTTTTCCGTTTACCTCCTGCTCATATCACAACAGCTCTTTTTAGTATCTTAAATTGTGCACACAGTGAAAAACTGTTTTTTTGTCGCACAGGTTTGGCCAGCTAGCCAGTCAAAACGGAGCGCTTGAACAAGAAAAACTAAAGTACACATCACTATTACACGATCTCTGAGAGCTGGCAGCTCTTACAAGCCAACCTGAAGTCAGAAGTACTAAGATAACATGGGACAGTTGCTCATTGCATGAGTGGAAACAGAGCAAGCGTGAGATGGGGGGACACTCACAGATGCTAACTTCAGTTTAGCAAATTTGATCTTTCTGTTTCATCCCTCTTCACTGACTAGAGATGTAGGTTGCTGCTATGAGTCATCTTCTGGAAGAGGCATCTATCTTTCTTGAATTGCTTTTCTGAGCAATGAGACTCTCCCTCCCCTTCACATAACCCACAGAGAACGGTAGGGAGATTGGCGTCATTAGACTAAATTTAGATTTTATCCTGCCCCCCACCCCGAGCATACCTAACTGCTCCCACCTTTTCATATGACACAATTCTTGCCCTTCAAATTAAAGAATTTGGTGGACAACTTGACCATGAGCCAGTAATGTGCCCTTGCGGCCAAGAAGGCCAATGGTATCCTGGCGTGCATTGGGAAGACTTTTGCCAGCAGGTCAAGGGAGGTGATCCTGCTGCTCTAGTCAGCCCTGGGGAGGCCTCATCTTGAGTACTGTGTCCAGTTCTGGGCTCCCCAGGACAAGAGAGACATGGAGCTACTGGAGAGAGTCCAGCCTAGGGCTTCGAAGATGATCAGAGGGCTGGAATACCCACCCCATGAAGAATGGCTGCAAGAGCTGTGCCTCTTTAGTTTGGGGAAGAGAAGACTGAGGGGGGATCTTATCAATGTCTACAAAACGTTAAGGGAGGTGTCAACAGAATGCTGCCAAACTCTTCTCAGTAATGTCATGCAACAGGACAAGAGGCAATGGGCAGAAATTGAAGCACAGGAAATTCTGTCTGAACGTGAGGGGGAATTTCTTCCCTGTGAGAGTGACAGAGCACTGGAACAGGTTGCCCAGAGAGGTTGTGGAGTCTCCTTCTCTGGAGATATTCAAAATCTGCCTGGACGTGATCCTGTCTAACATGCTCCAGGTGACCCTGCTTGAGCAAGGGAGTTGCACTAGATGATCTCCAGAGGTCCCCTCCAACCTTACCATTCTGTGATTCTGTGAATTTCATTAGGACAAAAGGGTGAAGAACAAATGATAATGATGTGGTTAAGATGATCAAAACAGGCAAATAAGCCAAAAGAGCCAGGAGAGCTGCAAACAAACTCCAGTTCTTACTGAGAAGCTCACTCTCCCCCACAAGGCAACCATGCCACCGTACCTAACAAAGAATACATTTGATACAGTCATGTCAAAAACATAGTTAACTCTCAGGCTGATCAAGTGTGTTGAAACACAATCTTTTGCAAGTGGACAGCTCGCTGCCATGTTACGGCGGTGCAAGCAGGAACTACTGCTTCCAAACTTGTCAAGGAACAAAATGCAGTGCTTACCCTATTCAATCTCTGGCTAACACAACCATAACTAAGAGCAACAGAATATATGCAGTGCTTTTGGTTTCTAGAGTTAAAAAACAGATTACAAAACACATTTCTTTGAGTATTTTTTTTTTCTGTTTGCAAGTTAGAAAGGGCACACAGCAGGTCAGGGACAGAAAGTTGTACTATCCGGTTCCCAGAAACTGGCCTTATTCCCTTGAGCCTTCAGCTATACACAACATATTGAGTAAACACTTTTTGTATAGGCTTTTATATGCCTGTAGAACCTTTATTTGGCTGTTTGGCTAGCAAGTCTGGTAGACACTTAATAGGACTAAGCATGCAGGATAATGTTAATTTCTTCCTAAATTTTGAAAAATGATCTTCACGTTTCAGAGCTAGGAAATCTATGTTGTTACACTGAGGTCATGTCCATATGAAAACAGGTTATAGAATGCACCAGTAAAAATTTAGGCTGATATTAAACATCACCTTAAGACCCCAAACATCTCTAATTAACTTTATGTTAAAGTACTACATGCCAATATCCGGCTAACCCAGTACCTTCCTTCACTTCCAGCTCCCAATTTTAAGTTGCTCTTAGTCATTTCCATTCTGCTGTCTCCAACTTTTTGACCTCAGCGACACCTACTCCACTTCTAGCATAGGATCTCCAAAGTTTTACTGATGACTTCTTCTCTGTCTCCTCCACATGGCTATCTCAAGTTTAGTACCACAGTTTTCCTGTGTGAAGATACTACACAGTTATGTCTTCAGTTCACTTAAACCTAATACTGCTCAAACTTTTTTTCCTTTGTTTTCCAGTCACTCTTATATTCTTTCATCCTCAGTTTTATGCACTGTGAAAAACCCTTGATCTCCCCTGTGCAAACATTTACATAATATTAAAATAATGATGGAAGTATTTAATACTGCTCGATATACCTCAAAAGAACAAATATTTTTACTTCGCCTTTTCATTTTGCTCTTCCTGCAGTTTGTTGGGGAGCAGGCGTAGAAGCCCCAAAAGCCCACATGCTGGAGTCTTCTGTTCATAAAATTTAAGTTAAAGGTCTAAGACCAACTGAGTTTTACAGATACAATATGAGAACAAAACCCAGCATAACCCAATTCTGAAAAATGAGAATATGTGCTCCATAGCCTTTCTGAATATCCTTCACATTAGTCTCAATTCTTTACCTCTCTATAGACTTTCCAAAGGTATTTCTTGACTACTTTATTGAAAGTACCAGCTACAAAGTTACTCTCTTCTTTCTTGTGCAGTCCCTTCTCATCAGTCTAGAAATCCTATTTGCTCTTGCAACAGTATTTTACCTCACAGATGAAACTGGAAGAATATGCTATGAACTGCCAACAGCTTGAGATCTGGTATCTCACAGATTATTAGGGCAAAGATACAAAATCAGTATCAGCAGGGAGGAGTGGTGAGACGCACCTTTTCCAGTGGGAGAAACTACATTCCAGCCACTCCAGATTGTTATTTATCAAACCTAACAGTTGACACCAGGCAAAAACATTCACTGCCTTATCACTCAGGTCAGCACCAAAGGCTGATCCACTAGCACTTGATACTTATTAAGTGGACAGTGGCCCGTCCACTTGGCATAAGGATTTAATCTTGTGCAAAGCAGCAGAGAAGCAACCCTAGTTTCTCAAAAGCTGTTTGAGAAACTCTGAAACCTCATTTCCTTTTCTTCCAACAGCCTATTTCACTTGGATAACTTTATAAGGGGAAGGATAACAAAAAATATTATCAATAAATTTTAAACCTTTGCAGGAAAAGCTATTTTAGAAAGGACCCTCACCTATGAGACATAAAAAGATGTCCTGATAGTGAGCTGCGTTATATAAAAGATTTGATTGGTATGCATTTTGGATGGCCAATGTAACTCACTATTGATTTTTAGTTGCAAGTAATGCTATTGCCTTAAACTCATACCATAAAAGGCATGCTATACAGTACTTTTAGTTCTGTTAGTGCTAAACTAACAACATCTGCAAGTGCTAAAATAGCAAGCAGGAGAGGAGAGCCATATTTTCAACACAATTGATGGTTGCACATTCTTTTGGTCATGGAAATTAATCTTCGTAAATTTGATGGTAAAATGAACTTTAGGTTGTGTTTCAACATACCTGTAGCGAACCTGGTCAGTCTATGTCACAAGCTCAATGCTGTACGTGAGTGAGAGAACATGTTTTCTTTGTTGTTTTGCATGTTAGGCATGTTTTCTGTTAGGCAGATCAATACACATTAGAAATAACTATACTTTTAGTTTTATTTTGATCTCCAGCTACAGTCCCAGGGCCCTAGTTACTATGATAAACTCAAAAACATAAACAGTACAGTCTGTGCCTGCAACTTTTTAATGGCATTTGGCAAATTACTTTAAAATGAATCCTATGAAAGGGGCTTATACCACAGTCCAAGAGGTTTGCACTATCCAGTGTAGCTATTGAATCAAACTGGCAAGTTTCTCTAGACTCAATATAGTCAAAGGATTTCTCCTTGGAGTAGTAGGCTCTTCCAGAAGGCAGTGGAAAGTGTTCTTTTTTTTTTTTTTTTTTTTTTCCTCTTACTATTGGCTAGAGAGGCATCCCAGATGCTCATGTTAAGTCTCTAATTTGGTAAAGTGAATATCCTGGTTGTGTAACAGAAGAACATCCTGTTAATTTTGTGACCTCTAGCCTAAAATAATTAAAAAAAACCCAGAAGTCAAAAACTAATCAATGCCCTTACCTTGGAGTACTCTCCATAAACATACAGTGACAGTCAAGAACCTCCCTGTAGTAGATCGTCTCAGTCTTCTGAGTCCTTAAGAAGACCTCACACTCAGATTGTCAACAGTCTTCTTATTAGCCTTCTCTCTAGGCATTTTGCCATCTCCCTTTCTGCCAGACGACCAGGTGGACTTTTCTGAAAATTCCTGAGATGATAGATCTTTCACTTGCAACTGAGTTTACTGAGTAATACAGGCTGCCTGGAAGCAGGAAATCAGATCTCTGACTATTAAGTAAACACTTGCCTTAGACTTGATATTCTAGCTGAAGGTTAATCATCAAGCAGTTTACATGACATGGGCTAAATTGAAGACCAAAAGTGAAATCCTATAGTCACTAAAATAAATAATAGTTTCCATATGGCCAAATCTTCTGTCCAGATTCCCTCTGTGCGTCTGTGTGTGTGCACGCATGTGTGCACACACGCTTGTGTGTGCTTTAAAAAGTCTGTGAACTTTCTAAAGAAAAGATTACAGATGCAACCCATGTAATCTCATTCAAAAGGTTGGAACTGCTGTCATTTCCACTCTCATGAGCCAGTGTGCCGCACTGAGCCTTGCTCAGTTATGTATTTATATACATCTACCCTTGGCGAGGACTCTATGCTTAAGACCCCAAATAGGCCTCTATTTCTTAAGGGGAAAATACATAAATTCAAACACTCACCATGCTCACTGTTACCTTCTTGGCTGCCTTTAGGGGCTCTTTTATCAGCATCTGGGAACCCTAAATTTTGCTCTGACAGCAGACAGGGCCAAGGTTAGCCACTGTGGCATGCTGCCACGCAAGCGGCTTATTTATTTGACCTAACACTCCTCCTTGTCAATGTAAGATGCTCCCGAAGTCACTAGCATTGCCTGGAGTAGATTCCAGCATGCAGAGCGGCACAGAGTGAGCACTACTGCGGTGCAGAACGAAGTTCACCGTTAGCCAGTTTTCCAAGAATTCAGCATGATATTGGTACTACCAAATACTCATGCATTCAAAAAGCTGAGGAGTTGCTTCACTTTCCTGTCCTTAAAAATCCTAAAACGATCTTGCTGCCTTGCTCCCTTCCGAATGCTTAGATGACCATCCTCCCCTGTGGCTTCAAAGGCTGGGGGGAGAGAAGTGGCATACTGAAAAGGAAGCAGACACTACCAGCTACATTTGTGCTGACTGTAAAAACCTGTATAAACACAAATCAATTAATAGACTAGTCTGCATTCACTACAATTTTCAAAGTGCTAAAGTAGCATAAGCACTTCAAAATACTAGTAAGTATTTCAATGACATGAGTTAGTAGGAATTTTGTGTTATCCTAGCTATGTTTAGACTTACAGGTAGCTCTGCTGCAGGCACAAAATATCTACAGCTGCTGCTTTGGCCTAAAACAAGCCCAGCAACCACCACCCCTCCTTTATTCTCTCACAACACAGCTGTTAACCACTAAGTGAAGAACACAAAAATTCAACAAAATTGTCCCATGATTATTACTGCTCAATCAAGGTAAATTGTGTGACATCCAAGGACACTGTTTCAGAGCCTCCCATCTCAGAAAATCAGTATCTGCTTTATTACGTTTCCCCCCTTTCATCTTCATGCAGTTGAGGGCATTCCACAGACAGTTTTATTTCTGAGAGCACTGATTTTGTATCGATCTGGTCTGGCCTGGATTTGAAATAGGATACTACATGAAATTGGATCCTGGGAGCCTCAAACATGCCCAGGCTTGCAGAGGAGGTTAAACAAAAGGAAAAAGAAGTTTTTTAAACACACAACACTAGTAAAACTAATTTTAAAGTGTCCTCCATTTTTCCGGACTGGAAGTAATATATTACCTCTATAAAATGTTTTATATCAAGCTCTTGAAATGCTTTATTATTTATATAATGCCATTGGCGCACATATTGCCTTAGAAATATGAAGCTTAATAGTCAACCAAAGAGACCCAAACCACTAAGGTAATTAGGACTTGTTTAAAATTGACTTCATGAGCAGGCTTCTACCTTTCCCCACACATGCAAGAAGCTGTGGGCCAGTCCTGCAGTCCCTGAATCATGTAGTCAGCAGGAGCACTCGCACGGGAATTCGAAGGATTACTCCCTAAATTATAAAATGCAGTCTGCCTTATTGAGAAAAGAAGCAAGCAGGCTTGACTGTGGGAGTGTGAAGAGGGAGAGGGGGAAAAAAGTTACGTGTAGGAAAGTAAAAAAGAGAGAAAACTGTTAAACGGGGAATACAATATGGAAGAGAGACGGTAAGTGACATAAGGAGTTAGCAGCAGAGGATGCAGTGGAAAACAAGAGGAAAAGCGCAAAGTACGGAAAACTTATCCTGAACACTGTAGGATATTGCTTTAAACGCACAGAGAGGAAGGGCAGGAGGAACAGCTAGAGACAGCAAATTTGAGTGGAGAGTTGAGAGCCTTTCAGAAAGTAAAAATCACGCAGGCAGCAAGGTGAGCGCGCACTCTCCCCTCTCCATCCTCCCCCCCCCCCCCGCCGCAATGCGAACTCCTCTAGAGCCGAAAAAACGCTGTGAAAACTCCTGGCATGGCAAACACTGCCAGCCTTGCCCGAGCGCAAGCCACAGCGCTGGTGGAGATTTAGGTGTCCTGCCTGACTGTGGCTGATTTTTCCCAGGACAGTACATTGTATTGCAAATTTTATTTCTTTTGTTTGTTCCTACAACGGCAAAAGGAAAGCAAATTGCTACAAAGCCTCGTTTGAAGCTTGCTGGAAGTTTTCCCTTCCCCATTGAGAAGCGTGTAAAAATCAGAACCTTCTTGTTAATATAACAGTAGCCAGCCTGTGCCTCTTGCCAGCCACATCAGAAAGTACCACAGCAATCTAGGTCTAAATACCAAAACCATCTCCTTTGTCCATCAGAAAAAAAGGAATGAAGCAGCTCCGCCTAACTAAGAGCAGTACAAGAACGTTGCCCTCCTTCAAATCGGATGAGAAGGGCTCCTCGCTGCCTCCAGCACCTCTTGGGGAATCAGCCTGCTGCTTCTGAAACGCCTCCCGCTTCCTCCACGGACTCTTCCTAACCTGGGACCCTGCAAAGCTGTGGGCTGTGAGTCAGGCCCCCTGCGTTGGTTCCCATCATCCGCACTTATTTATGTTGGCAAGCCAGACCAGCTGGCTTCTGGCTACACAGGGGGCCCATATTCTCTTAGAAAAAAAAATAAAGGCAAGAAAGAAAAAAAGAAAAAAAAAAAGAAAAAGAAAAAAGAAAACAAAGAAAAAAGGAAAAAATTAAAAAAAAAAAAAAAAGGGAAAAAAAGTCTGGGAGGGCTTTGCCCGCCGGGTTAAGCGCTGCTGTCCGTGCCGCGAGCTCCCCCCGGCTGGCTTTGGGGCAGGCAGCCCCTGCCCTCCCAGGGCAGCCCGGCGCTGCGCGCGGGAGCTCTGGGCTCGGGGGCCGCGCGTCGCGGGAGCCGCCTCGCCGGGGCCTTCAGCCCCGCGCGCCGCGGCGGGCTCGGAGCCACCGCGCCGCGGCCCGCTCCGCCGCGGGCGAGCGCCTGCGCCGAGAGTAATTCAGAGGTATGTCTGGGTCGGGAGAAGGAAGCATTTCACGAGGAAAGATAGATATGCCTTCTTTTTTTTTTTTTTTAAACAGGAACCACTCCGAACTTAGACATGAGCCAGGCGCAGAGCGATACTGCCCTATCTTGCAGAACAAGTCACAACAGGTTCTCCAATCGCCAACTCTGCAAATAGCGATGTAACCTCCCCCACCAGCACCCCGCCGGAGGAGGACGCGCGTTTGCCGAGCGCTCCTGCAAGGAATTCCTGCCGCAGAAGGGGATGCAGGAGCTCCCCGAGAGCCAGCGTCCACAGGGAATCACCAAGCAAACGCACAGCTGATCTGACGGCCAAACTCACCTAGTTCAGCCCCTTTCAGGCTAAGAACCTGCTCTTTTCTCATCTTGTTTCTCAGGAAACTTCTCTTTTGTGTTTACACACGGCATGAGCTAAGGAAGAAAAATGCCTGCTGTTCCGTTCAAGCACTTTTTTCACCGACTGAGGAAGCCACTTTTGGTTCCACATGAAGGGAAAGACAATATTTATGAAGGAAGTTCCCCCACTTCCCGTTCAAACAAATCACTCCTTGCTGTTTTTGCAATCATAGCCCTACCGTAAAGGGGAGGAAAAAAAGCATCAAGCATATTATTTCCTTTCAAAGTTACTTGTTAATGCAAAGGCAGCTTCCAGGGAGGAAAGAGTTAAGCACTTGGGACAAACTGTCAAGTTTTCAGTAACTAATTTACTCTTCGCATAGGCCTGGAGGAAATCCACAGTGGCCACAAATATTCCATGCTCACTTCAGCACTACTCTTTGTGAAATGAATTTTAATGGCCAGCCAAAGCGATCCAAACCACAAATGTAATTAAAGCTGTGGAAAAACTTCCCCAAACGCCCCGGCCGGGGCCGCTTGCCGCTCTCCGCCGGGCGGCTCCCTCCTCGCCCGCCCGGGCCCCTCCGCGCAGTGGCGGCGGCACGCGGGACGCGACTGCAGCGTTCGCTCTCCCCCCGTCCCCGCCGCGCATCCGACGCGCTGGGCTGCGGGGCGGCTCCTGGCGCTACCCACCGCTCCCGCCGCCCCGACTGCCAGCGGGCGCGCGGGGCTTGCTTCTAACGCTACAACCTTAAACGCTCTCTCGCCCGCTGGAAAACTATCTGGCAAGCAGCGCTTCCCTCCGCACCCAGCAGCCGGACGGTTTCCACCTCAGCTGAGGCGGCAAAGCCGGGATACTTCCTGACAATTCGCAGTAAAGCCGCTTCCTCTGCCATTCCCGGCTTCCATACCTCAATTCCCCGCGGCAGCGAGTCATCGCGGCTCCACGCGGAAGGCAGGGGGGCACCTGGTGCTGAAGTCTGAATTACCGCCGTTCCCAAGAAAGGGAGAACATACTTTCGCAAGACAACTATCCAAAGTGTGGGAGGACGGAGAAGCAGCGCACTTTGCTTACTGCCTACATTGCATGCAACACAAATGCATACATTCCTGCACACTTTGCTGAAAAGGGCTGTCGAGATAAAAGATTTGATCGCTACGGCACTAACCTCACCCTCCTTCTCCCCTCCTGTCCCAGCCCACGACAGTGTGTGCTAGATTTAGGGAACTCCCTGTCCCTACCTTGCATTTTTTTTCGTGTTTAATTTTAGACTAGAACACAATTGGATTTGGACTTAATTAACCTTTTACCCAAAGAAAAACATATACTTTTGATTTATTAATTTCATTTGATATCAGCTGTACAAAAGTAGCTCTTTCTCTATTATTACATCTCTAGTAACTCTAAATTTTTAAAGTTAAATGATTAATTTAGCAATTAAGTAATTGCTAAATTCTGTTTTCAAGGACCAGCTGCCCAAAACAAAGGTAAAAAAAATTCCCTAAGCTATTGTATTTAAATTATGAATTAAAACCACTTGGAATATTATGATTAAAATCGATTAGTTTGTGCAAAGAGGTCTACAAACCTTAAACTGAGTTACAGTGAAAGAAATTCATTGGCTGATGAATAATTAATACAACTCTTCATTTGTTTCACCTTGTGTGCCAAGTAGTACAACAGAGAAGTCATTAATATGAGTAGGTTGTAGAGCCAAAATAGAACATTACACATCTATAATCACTGAACTATCTAGGTGGAAAGCTTGCAGGGAAAAAAGGCCCACAGTATCAAGCTCAGAACGAAATAAAATACACAAATTTGTTAATTTGGATGAAAAAAACAACAAAGAAAAGAAAAGCAGAGCTGTCTCTTAGGCTTGTGTGCTGTAGGTAATATCTGTTGTCAGATACAAGAGTTAGGTGCTCCTCAGAAACCACTTTTCTCAGACCTGGGACTAAGATTCATAAAAGAAGATGCTGCCCTACGAGCCTCCCAAACAACAGCACGGGGCCAACTCTCTGTTTGCTTTCCATGAAGGCATGTACTTTCATGCACAGACATATACACACTTTTTCCTCTCAGACACTGAGAAAAGCATGCTTCTGGTCTTACATTTTACAGGTCCCTTGGCAAAGCACATTTCTTCTTTAAAATAGTGGGTTTTGATAAACAACATCAGATTTCCTGGGGATTACCAGAACTACATACCTCTTGTTAAACAGCACTACAGTGAAATAAGATGAGGTCAATAGGGAGAACATCATAAATGATTTATTGCTGTACAATTAAAAACTTTGCATGTGTTACTTTATAACATTTCTTAAGTTTATTATTTGGGTGGATGGGTGGGAATCACCCAGGTAATCGAGAAGCAAGCGAACAGTTGAGCCTTTTATTCTACTTAGCCATTTCTCTCCCATTAAATCTTTACACCATTTTGATGGAAAAATTGTATTTATACATGTTTATTTTTCTTTCACAAGGACTTTGAGAATCTCTCCAAAGAATTTTCAGAGATTAAAAGAATACTAATAGTTGGAAAACATTCATTGCCTTTCAAGTACTAAATTACTGCAGAAAAGTTAAGAAATGACTTCCTATGATAGGAGATAGGTGTTTTATCAAAGAGTTTCCTGCATGCTCTGTTACCAAATCCTCTGCTCAAGGAAACAAGCCCTGTAGATATCTTTATACTGTGAAAACACAGACTTTGTACCACATTTCTTCTCCAAATGGGAAGCTGACCTGCCTCCATTCGATACATAAAGCATCTCCTCTTTCCCTCATTAGGTTACTCTCTCTGCCCTCTATTTTTTGTACTTTGCCCCTGTAGCCTTTCCTGAGTGTCCTGTCTGCCTAAAAGAGAATGTGCAGCTAATAGCATTAACGTTGAACTTTCTACCTCCTGATATTAGTGGACTCAAAAACTAGACAAAACAAGCTGACATTCCATTTCTAGACATTGTCTGTGGACTGGTGTTAAAACTGAAACCCTTTTTTGCTAAGAAATGATAAATGATACGACTTTGTCCATGATAAATGATGCAACTTTCTGCAAATGAGGCTCAGCCAACTGTGTCACATGCAACCTTCCTTGCTTGGGACTGTCTCATATGTACATAAATTGCAGACACAAAACTTATCTTTCTTTTTGAGGGCAACTGTGGTTCTGAATGAAGAGGTCACAGTCTTAAGTACAGCAGCCCATTCCACAGTGACACAAGTTTGGCCATCTCCTCTCTCCTGTCCCATTTGCAGTATGTTCATCATGGCTTTCTAAGAGTTATTAGTCTGAAAATGTAAATGTGTGGTCCCAAAATAAGACTAACATTTGCCTAGTACTGTTTTATGGCTATCGGCCTTGCCTCTCAGCTAATACTATAGCAGTTATATGGCCTACAGAAGCAACTTGCTTAGCGCTGCTAACACGGGAATCTCAGCTCTGTAATACATGGCACTGTGCAGGCTCCCCTAGGGAAAACTACTGCAGTTCTCCCTCTACCTGATGCAACCAGACACATCCCGTCCTGAGACAGGTCCCCTGGCCAACTGCTGGATACAACAGCTATCAGCAGTTGTGATTCCTGAGACTGGCAGTTCAGTGGATGCCGAGAACAGGATTCTCCCTCTCACTTTTTAAAAACAGACAACTGCGTTTACGCAGGTCTAGCCTTCCAGGTTAGCTCTGTCTGTTTTGCTGAGAATGTGGTGTATGTACAATCTGCCTATCATGCCATTTGCAAGGTTGCAATAGCTCTTTGAAAATCAGAGGTAAAATCCAGCAGTGTGCATGGTTTCACTCCCTAAATCTTTAAAGTCATATCTCAAAGGGAGTGTCATCATTTTCCAGGAATTTGCAGGGCAGGAAATCCCTCATAAGGTACTGGAGTTCTAGGATTTTCTGTTCTGGGGATAACTTGCTCTCCTGATAGCATTTCTACTTGCTGGTTCAATACGGGCACTTACGCTCTTTCCTCAGGAGTACAGGGCTTCAGCGCTCCTTCCAATTCTTGCTTCCCACCAACATATGCTCTGACCAACCAATTAGCAGATACCTTTAATATACTTCATACAGAATAACAGATCGAAATTTGGGGATGAATCACACTCAGCTGCAGAATCTTGAAGGCAGTCCTAGGCACAGTGGTATCAGCAAAGCAGACAAGCAAAACAGACAAAACAGACTCGTTTTATATGCCCAGAAGGGCTTGCTCTGCTTTTATGCTGCTGAAGTGCTTAGGGCCAACATTGTGGTTTAAATATTCACAAAGCAAGACAGACTTTTTAAAACGCAGCATCACCTTACTCCACTCTAAAAGTAAAAAGACCTCAACTGAGAAATGCCTCCTGCTCTACCTCATGCAAGCCCCACTAGCTGCAGGAGTTTGCACTGGAAGTATGAACTGCAGAAATGCCAGAAATGGTCAGAATGGAAATGCAGTGGTCTTACTGGCATGAAACCCGTTTATCCTGCAACATATGCCTAAGAAATGCCAACAGACATACTATGTTCTGCAACATGTCTGCATAGCCTAGCATCATACACTGGCCAATTTGATTACTGGGTGTAGGCAGTAACCAAGTAACTAGAAGCAAGTATTTTTGCTTCTAATTATGGAAGATTATAATGCAATGAGATCCTGTGTAAATTTGACATTTTTTTCCTCTATGATGAATCTGCAGTTTTTCTGAGCAGTTCCTTTTTGTAGAAACACCATGTTGAAATATCGCTCATAATACAGCCCATTTTCCTGTGCAGTATGACATATGCCACCCCACTCCCAAGCCACCTGTAATTAGCCAGTGTATCTGCTTATTTCACCTTTGAATTAACAGAACAAATGAAAGCATTAATCCACGTTTTTAAAAATTCAGGTCATTTAAGCAGAAGGTCAGATACCTAATGGGCTGTCAAGTTCAGACAGCCTTTCCGCCCGTCTTCCCAGCTCCCAAGGTTCCCGGGCCTTGACTGACAGTCCTCGGCAGCTGGGTACTTTTTCTTCCTGCCAAAACACCATGAAGGCCTGAGCTGAGGTGGCTGCATAGCAAATATAAACAGGAGCTATATATTCTGGCTTCATCTGTTGCAAAAAAAGAGCAGCCATGGAAAGATACACAGCAGGACGGAGAAATATATTAAAGCTGCAATTAGTTTGTGCACCACTGGCATGCTTTAATCAAAAAGAATAGACATGACTTCGCTATATTTTCTGAATTGAATTTACCATGTTTACATCAATTTTAGGCTACTTCATAGCAAGGATAACTATATGTAAAGGCTGCACGGCACAGATAAAGGTAATGTGCAAGGTTATATGCCTCTAGATCTTTTCCTGTGCCACACACTAAGGAGCAGCTCCAAAACTAGAGTCTGGAATGCAAAAACTTTGCTAATGCTCCCAGAAGTTTGCAACAAAGTATACAAACAGGAGAAAGGATTTTCCATATTCATTTAGCTGTAGCCTGCTGTGCATAGTTTCTTTTGAACAGCCTCGTAAAACTGAAGCATTTTTTTCCAAACAGATCACAGGTCACGTAAGCTTCCCAAGGGACATATTGGTTACAGATGTTTTCATGTAATAAAATATTCCACCCAACTGCAGTATTTCTAACTGATAATGCTAAAGCTAAATTACCCTTGACTAATGGTTATGTCCCCAATGCACTCCTTACCATGGTAAATGTTGGCTTATTTGTTACCATTCAGCCAACATAATATTTAATATTTTATACGTAAGAGCATGCCACAAAGACAATGTATTTCAAATTTACAAGGAGAATTACAATGTGAAGTTTGAATTTTTCAAAAATATATTCAGAAATCTCTTTTCTTCCCCATCTTTGAAGTTATAACTGAAGTTCAGAATTACAAAATAGATTTGCATTTTTAAAATAAGATAATTTTAATAATTTTCCAAGATTTCACTCTTAAACTTGGAACTAATCTTATTAAAAAATATACTTGATTGTCTGAGCGGCATGATGAAACATTCAATTTGACTGCCCTTTGGCAGAGCAGTTAGCAAAGGAAAGTTTGTTGTCATGATATCTCTGAAATGCTTGAGTGCTTCACAAATAACAAAAAAAGAAAGGGAGTGTTGAAGGAGGAGATGATCACTTAATTATTAATATATGCTTACATTAAAAGACCAACATGGATGCCTATGAACTTGCTAGTCTTTTACCCTAAGAAGAAGCCCCTTTCAAACCAGGGAAGCTTGTGCTGTTGTAGTGAACCATATCGCTATGAAAACCAACCATGTAGCATTTTTATTGAAAAAAAAATAGAGCACTATGCTCAAAACGTCCATGCCTCATTGCTCTCCATAACTGACCACCAGAATATCCTGTTTAGATTTCAAATACCACCATTAAGAATAACGGAACAAAGTGATTCTTGTTGTGATATTACCACTTCCATGCTGACACTTAGAGGAAAAACCGAACCCACATAATTATGTGTTAGAAAGACTAGAAATCTAGTGGAAACAGAGCATTCTCTGAGTAGAGAGACGTAACCTACTTGTGAAAGTTACTTGTATAAGTTACGTGAACCACCGAGCAACACAACACCTCTCAAGGATAACATTTTGGGTTTGGGATGAAGCATCCCGCTGCGATTAGTTGCTTGGCTCCTGCAAAAAGCGCAATGCAGTTTTTCTAAGCATGTGATCACACGTAGAAAACAGAAGGCCCATCTGCTGATATCTGAAAAACGTTAACTGCTTATAGAATTAAGGGTGTTGTGACTAAGCAGCGGTAAGAGCAGTGGTTGCAGTGCATGTGTGACTTCAGAACACAAAACTAATCTTGCAAACTTGAATGGTTAAACAGTGTCTAGTACGGTAAATGCCAGCAATGTGACATAATTCTTTTAAGATCTTGCACACTGGGAAAAGGACCGGTGTTCTGGAATTAAAATCACTTGCACTCAGGAGTAGACATGACCTCCCCATGTTAATCCTCGGAGCTGTTTTGGTGCCAGTCCCAAGCCAATACTGGCCACCACGGAGCATCCTGTAATTTTCCCTTTCAAGAGGAGGCCTCAGTATTTGTATTGGCCACCGCAGAAAACTCTTGAGCTGACGTTACTTCCTGGGTAGCAAATCCCTATTTTATTTTAGTGCGTGCATAATGCAGGTAGCAGCAAAAGGCACAAACACAATATCCTTGAAGTTCACCTATTGCATGGGAGGGCAGTGTCTATGCAGAGCAAAACTCTTGAGATATTCTGCAATTTCTGATGCAGATATGAAATTAGTTTTGGACAGTGCAAATTATTTTGAATTATTTTTTGGTATGTTTTATGATATCTTCGTTCTGTTTGCTTTAGGGCAGGAAGCACCCAGAAAGCACAGCAAATTTCTGTATTTGGAAGAACAATATTTGTCTGCTGTTCATTTATCTGCCTTCCCTGTCGCCTTCATCTGTGCAGTCAGTATCACATCCAGAACTGCTCACCGGCTTCCCTGAATGTTTTACTTTTTACATAAATGCCTAATTACCTCACCCTTTATTTTAAACACCAGTATGCAGCAAAATGCTCCAATTAAAGATGGAATGTCTACTAATGTAAGCCCAAAGGTTCCATTAAGGCAAGTTTCATGAATCCTAAAAATAGAAATGCATTCACATTTTTTTCCTCACTTTAATTAGGCTTTTTTGGGGCTTGAATTTAAATATCCCTCTGCAGTATCTTCAGCTGCATTGCAGTAGTAGGAACCCCATGCAGAACCATAAGATTAAAGATGACTCCTGATTTTAATTCTTCCACTCAGAGACAAGTGCAACGTGGTGGCATGCATCTCACAAAAGAGAAGTGTTACAACTTATTAGGAAAGACTTTAAAAAGATGGGATTCCCAGATCTAAATGAAACTTCCAGTTATTTGTGTACAGAGAGATCTTGGTCCTTTCCTAATCTATAGTCTTAAGAGACATGGAAGAAAATAGCATTGTGGCAGTCAAGGTGAAGGTGATGCGAACGGTAAAGCAGCAAGATTAAGGGCAAGTCAGTTCAGAGTGAATTGAAAAATATGTTAAACTGGGTGCTCTGAACAACATTACTTATAAGAGTTACAGAATGCAAGGTTATGCTTCTACAAATACAGGTTACACTTGTAAGATGGTGAACTAGTGTGGAAGTAGTGACTTGGAGAAGGACTCTGGGGTCACGGCGAGCAGCAGTTAAGACTCTGGCAGCGATACAGTGGTTAAGACAATTAATGAGCTCTTTCGATACATGAGCTAGGGAATACAGAAAACAGAAAATATTGTTATGGTACTTCAGAGAGACATTATTAGGAACAGGCAAGGTTGGCAGTTATCCAGGGCAATGGGGTAGCTAGCAAAACAATGTCTTTAAGTAGTAGTCATGGACCGCTGCCTACTTTGCCTGTGCTGGAGTTGCTCTTCCTGCTGTTACTGCTGGCAGACGTGGCCACTGCAGGAGATGGGAAGCAGCTCCTCCCAACCCTGGCCCCATCTGTCTCTCTCTGCTTCCTCTTCCACAATTGCAATAGCCTGCCTAGATCTCCAGGATGAATTAATTTCACCCTTGTTCTTGCAGTGGCAAAATTCAGTTTCATTAATATTGTTGAGAAGCCCAGGACTGGTTCCGTCACTTTACACAGCTTCATGGAAACTCTAAGAAGAATGCATGTCCGTGGCTGGCATCTGCACTTTACAAAAGGTGTTAACAAATTGGAAGGGATTAAGGAAAGAGCTGCAAGAAGGATTCAGAGTCATGAAAACATACCTTAAAGCAAGAGCCAGAAGTAATTCAGTCTACTTAGCTTCACAAAGAAGAAGTTGAGAATGTCTTGATCACAGTCCATAAATACTTACATTAATGACAGATATTTAATAAAGGGTATAACAAGATACAAAGCTGAAAATGGAACTTTGAAACAAAATTCAAGCTAAAAATTAGGGGTAACTGTTAGAAGTGGCTGCAGTTAAACCACTGAAGCCATTCACATTCGCATACAGTAAATCTCCCATTCACATGAGGCCTTTAAAAAAAACTAGATTGGATATCTTTTTAGAAATGATATTATCTAGCTCAAGCAGAACTTCTAGGCTGAGTGAAGCAGTGAATTTGTATAATACTATAACTGAGCAACCTGAATAATCATAACCATCATAAACCTATCAGCACATATGTAATTCTTAAGTAGGCCTAAAAAACTCTGTTTTTCCTGAATCTGCTTTAAATGAACGTGCCAGCACTGCTGGGCCTGATCTGAAACCCTAATCTGTGCCCTTTGCTGTAACCTTGATATATATTCAGTTTCCTTCTCTCTTCAGGCACCATGAAGAAGTAATCCTAATACCTAAGGCTGAGCACGAGTGAACGCAGCAAAAATACATAAGGCTGGAGCATGAGTGAACCTAGCAAATCTGTAAGTTATATGGCAGCTCCCCTAACCCTGGAGCCTGAAAGCATGGGATTGCTTTCCAAGTGTATTTCAAAGCAACCTGGGATCATTCCAGCATGTGGGAGTAGTTGGAGCGCTGGGGCTTCCCAGCCGCAGCTCTTTTTCCTTGCTATGCTTGCTATGCTAAGCAGAGCAGTAGAGGAGGGACCTTAGGATTTAAAACACTTGTTAGCCACCGAACACTAAACAGTTTTGCTGAGAGCAATGCAGAAGAATGGGGTAACACAGGAGAGCCAGGATATATCCAGGTTTAGCCTAGCTAAACCCCATACCTTTAAAATCAACTGCAAAGCTACTACATCTTTAAGTTTAATTAAGGTATTAATATGCAAGGAACTGTATTATGCTATGGCAGTATTTCCTAGCAGTACATTAACTTGAAGAATCATATGTTTATATGGGCAGGAGACAGTCTCAAAAAAGGCACGTCCCCCCCTCTCTGGTTTAGTTCCTCTGCTAAATTGTTTGCAAATCTATATTCCTTTCTTCTCTCTACCACCATAAGAGGCATTTACTATTTTTACAAACTCAGGATGGAAAAATATTAATCAGAAGCAGCAGCAACAACTTCTTTTTCTTCTCAAATCTGTGTGGCATTAAGTATAATTACATAAATAACTGGAATGGCAGAAACAGACAATTGCTGGCTTTGTTGAGTATTGGAAGAGATTATACTGTTTTTATCATGTCCCTCAAATAATGGGAATCTTCCAAGTCCACTGTCAAGGAGACTATTTGCTGCTTTAATGCTGATATGAAAATAATCTTGAAAAAATACTGAGAGAGGGTCTTTCCACATACTCTCACTGTCAGGAAAGATTAGTTATATAAACCATTTAACCTGCTATTGACCTAAAACCTAGTTACATAAATGTTTTAAAAATTACTCATTCATTTTGAGTAGATAAAAGTAATCTAGTGAAGCTGAGGATAATATAGGAAGTCCCTTATGATGGTTGCACTCTCTACAGCCTCTGTTAGCACATGACTTTTCTTCTGGCAAAGCAGATACAAATGAACTGCAAAAATACTGGGATATGGTACTTCTTACTCATTGTAAAAGCCTGGAAAGAGACAGATAAAAGAAGTTTAAAAACCTAAAAAGTGTTCTTAGGAGGGGACACTTTTCATTTTTCCATCATTTGTAATAAACATAGCAAATGTTTAGTACTTTTCCTCTAATATTAAAAATGAATGAGCTCATATAGAACGTGCATGTAGAGGACCTGCATAAACCTGTTGTTCCAGGTTACCGAACACTCAAAACCTACTGAGACAAACTGTACCCAATTCAGGGTGCACGTGCCGGAGATGCAAGCTGTTCTGGCCATCCCACAGCAGAGCAGGCACAGGCGACAGCACGTTCGCCAAGCCCAGCTAAGGCTCTCCCCGGAAAGGTAGACGACGACGCCTTCCACCAAACGTCCCCGAGGCTGCGCCTGGCCCCAGCGGCGCGTGCCAGGCACAGAGAGCGGCATGCTGGCAGCCTGTGCGGCGGCAAAGGGAAAATCTGCCGTGGACCCTCGGGGAAAAGCACAACCCGCTGGTGCTTCATCCTTGGTGGGTACAAAGCAACTCGTCTCTGTTCTGCTGGGTTACGCCAGATGCAAGTTTTGGAAGACTTCAGGATTTCATCCGACAGAGTAAATGTTACGCTTTTTTCATTACTAAACTAGTCATCTGCTCTGCTGCACACTTTTGCCACCTGTTTCTCTCGGGCATGTGCAACAGGCTGCCTGTATTTCAGTGACTGTAACAATTGCTACTGCCGACACGCACGTAAAGCCTTAGCAGCAGTGGCATTATCCAAACCCTTGTGTTTCTCTACCAAACGGATCCCACCTTCAGCATCCTTCCTCCTTAGCTTCATGGAAGCAGAGCCTTTTCTGACCAAACGACAACTACGCACAGCTGACAGTCCGGAGCAAGTGTTAACCGAAAATTGCCTGGATACGGTGAAAATTGCCCATGCAATTCGAGAGACCCGTAGGCATACCAAGCACCCAGGCTGTCTGCTGGCCGTGTACCTGCTCAAACACCACGGCGCTGAACACCGCCACTTCTTCGCGCAGACAAATCGCCTCATCTTCTTCTTCCTTTGGGAGGGTTGTATTAAAAAAAACCAAAACACCTCTCATTAAAAAATTTGTAATCTCACTAGCAAAATAGATTTCCACCTCCTGAAGTGTTAAAAGAAAAAAAAATCCCCAAAACCAGCTCTTGGTACTTCTGTCAACAGAGAGCACACTCAAGATCAAAGGAATAAAAATGCTAATTACAGTGCACTCTGTAACACCTCTCCGGAGCCAAGGGCTCTGATTAAGTTAACCAGCCTGCTAATTATAATAGTGTTTAGCACAGCTGGGGCCAAAGAAAAGCCACCTTCTACCAGAGCACGCTTACAGGTCTCCAAACGAGATCAACATATTGATAACCTAAAAGAAACTTCCGCACAACACACAGAAACAGCCGCAGCTCACTTCAAATGCTCAGAGCGTGATGCCTACCACAGGTTCTGTTCGGTTTCCTTTTTCATTCAGAGAAATTGGGGGCATTTAAAAAAATTGTTTTGTATGCCATGAAAAATAAATGCTGGAGTCAGAAGCTTATTGCCCCGAAATTAAGTTATCTGCTCCTAAGGGAATGTACAGCAGGATAATACAGCTCTCCAATTTAAAGGGGAGCCCACTGTCCTGCCTTTTCTTGGTCAATACCACAAGACTGTGAAGTATCCTGGTGATGAGAGAGGAAGGCCACCATACTCCATGTTTTCATTTAAAATGGAATGAAATAGCAGGCAATTACTGGTAAAACCACCTGCCACATTTCAGCAGCACGTTTGGAGGGGGAATGGGGGGACAGTAGTGGTGATAAATGGCAGCTGAGTCTAAGTGAAAGTTAATCCTCCCTACCAGTTCCATGGAGGAGGGGAAAAAATTATAATAAATCAATAAATCCCTGCAGCTCAGAAAATTGCATCTTCTGTGGATGCTTACAGTCTTCGTTGCACAAAGCATAATTGGAAAAAAGATTTTTAAATGGTTATGTAGTTATAACCATCTATCCTATTCATCATTTCCCTCCTTGCAGAACTCATCAGTGTTTACTGGCAGCACCTTCAAGTGTGCCTAGTTAAAGTGCTATTTGCCATGAAAACAGGGAGCTAAAGGTAAGAAAATTACTTTCATTTCAGTATCACTCCTCAGAATGACTGTTTTGCACTACTCAGTCTCCCTGAAATTTTGTGTAGCAGCAAATGAACAGACTGTTTTTCAGCATGAATTCAATAATTAACTCTGAATTAAGCAAGCCCTCTAAACACAGTGATGCAACTAAATGCTCCAGAGGGGATATGTACTTTTCAAATTCCAGACCTGTTCAAGGCACCCCTGTCTCTGTGTCCAGACGCAGCAATCACTGACATACTTGTGATGTGCCAGCAAGGAGGTCAGTAGCACAGAAACCCCCAGCTCCATTTCACACGCAGATCAATGACTCTGTGGAATATTTAAAAACTTTCCCATTCACCTTTCATGTACTGAATTGGCCCATTCAATTAAAAGAAAAAAGGAGGAGGCAGAAAAAAGTATGCTATTTTATGGAAATTGGTAATCTTTATCTAAATTCCTTACTGTTTTGACAGGGCAGTAAGAGTTTAAGTGACTTTAATCCACTGTTTCATCAAAGAGGCTTATTATTGGTTTTATTTGCAAAGGAGACAGAAGAGATTCTTAGAAGGAAAACCCAATATACTGGTTAACCTGCTTGGGAAGGTGAAAGCCTGGGAACAACACCCCTGAAGGGGCAGAGAGTACTGCACAGTAACATCCCATCACTGCCAATACCACGATCAAGAAAACAGGCATCATCACACCACGCAGTATTAAACCTTTTAAACAGGAGTCAGTGCTATTTCAGGGGTCTGTGAAAGGAGCTTGGAGATCTCCATGAGGGATTTCAATCTCTCTCTCTCTTCCACATACACACACACTGGAAACTATAGCAGTAAAGTGAAGTTCAGGGCATTTGAATCCTCTATTCTTTCTGTGATGTCCTTGGATGTGTGACTACTTAATCTAGCATAGTCCCATCTCCTGCTGCCTTCCTGGGATTCACGGTTCCTTCTCCGCATGGTGCTCTGCCCCAGCACCTTGGACCCCCAGAACCTCCGTGGACGTTCACAAGGGTGCAGAGAAGGAGGGGCACGAGACGGAAAGCAGAGGGGAAGGCTGTGCCTCTAGTCTTCTTCCGATCTCTCCTTCTCTCAGCTGCTAAAGAACAAAGGTCAGGCACAGCCAAGCTCTGTGGAGGGAATCACGCTACTATGGGGTGTGAGCAGGGCTGCGCTGGCTGGCAAGGGGTAACGCACAAGGCTGGTTACTGACTAATGATTTGGGTATCAGTTGCTGTTGTGTACATTTAGGACAATGCCACTTCATATCTTCCACTGCTCAAACACTAATTCTTATTTACTGTTTGCATTTCATGCCAAATTAATTTCCACCTTATGCAGGCATACCTCCAGGACGGGCGAAAAAAAGACTATGGAATAGATACTCATGTACCATGGTGATGGGCATATGGGAAAGCATGGTGGAAGACTAGAGGAAGCAGGAGAGTAAATTGCATACTATAACATTACGACAGGTAGCTTTATATGGGGTGTTTGCATTGCTTACACCCTAAATATTCAGGAATTAAAGGTCACATCTTATTGCTACCTCTTCTATAGCCCATTCCAAAGCACCATGAAACTGTCAGTATAAAATGCAAAGCAAACTAAATACATTTTCTTGCTTGTTTTTTCTTGTGAGTTTTATTACAACAGTGCTTTCTGACTGAGAAAGAAATGGCGCTGTTATAATCAATACTGCGATATACTACCTAATTATTTCCATTTATCATAGGGTAATCTGAGGAGCTATTAAAGTATGGTCACCAAAATATTTGGTTTTGGCTAAGTTTTAGACTATTAGTTACACAAACTTTAACTCTTGAAAGAATATCAGCTAATGATATGTGCTTCACTTGGGAGTTAAACACTTAAAGTAAAAAGCTGACAAATTGAAAGTAATTTCACATTTGAAGTAAATTAAATGAATTTCCCAGATGTTGCTATAGAAGAGACTTGAGAAGGTGAAATGAAAGTTACTGCTGATGCATTCAGACACTTACCATAAAGTTCCCAAGAAGGAACCATTTTAAAAGGAAACTGCAAAAAAAAAGGGACAAATTAGAGGTGGGAAGTCTAAACTTCCATTGACAACCCTCATCTGAGTATCTTGTGCTTCTGTTTCATTTCAAAGAGGGTGGTCCACATTTGTGTACAGAAAATGCTATGAAAACACCAGCATGAATCGAAGGTGTTGACAAGTCAGAAGGAGCTGCTCATCACTTCCAGGTGAGGTGAAATTAAAATGAAAAATACACCTGTTATTTAGAAATTAAATGAAGATGTGCAGGCCTATCTTTAATACCACTGATAGTTAGTTCTTAGCACCTTTTTGCAGCTGATCTCAAAGTACACTTGGGATTTGGAAATCCCAGCCTCTCTCTCTAGGAGCTATCAGCATCTTTGCGTAAAACTCTCAAAAAGATCTTCCTTTCTTCTCTTATTCAATTACTTACAATTCCACTTAACTATTATCTCCTTCTACCATATCCCAAAATGAGTAAAAGCTATATGAGTTTAGCAGGATAGTCAGAAAAAGGCAGTCTATAATTCCCCTATATTGTATCCTGGAGAAGCCTATATGCTCCCTCCTCTCCTCTACCACTTGCTGAAGGAAGGCAAAACACACAGGGAACAGCAATGCCCACAGCTCAGACATGGCTGCTGTTTCAGGCTGATCAAATCTTTTCCATATTTTCTCCACTTCTGTCTCTTCAGTTAAATTCATCTGTCAATATTTTCCTCATCCAGTTCTTCATTTTGATTCCTGGAGGTATTTGGGTTACAGTTCCCTCTAAACATGGGAGATGTGTAAGAGAGGAAACTCTCTTCATATTTGACTCCTGTTTTCCACAGATAAGGATTTTGCCTTAGGAATTTGCAAGACCTGCTCATATTAGAATAAAAACCTGGCTAAATTCACCTGTTACTTTTGTATAATCATTATGTTACATTTTCCTTAGACCCCTCCTCTCCCCCTTTTTAGACATGTTCCATTAAATTATCTCCCAATAAAGCAGAAAATTTATTTCACTAAAAAGCAGTGATTATGTCAAGTTCATCCTCTTATTAGGATTACAGATTTTCTACAATTTACTTGGATTCACTTTGAAATCTGCTTTAAAGCACAACAGATGTTGACTTTTCATGCTAGACTAATAAATGCATCTATTCCAGTCTTGTCTGGTGACCAAAGTCAATATATTAAAGGATAAAAAAGAAAAACACTTTAAAAGAGGGTCTAGTTTCCAGAAACAAACCCCCAAAGTCTATAATGTAACACCATGGAAGAAGAAATAAATGGTTATAAAATCCCAAACCATAAACATCTTCACTAGTCATGTAAAAAGCTCAGTATTTTGGTCAGACAGTTCCTGTTAGAACAGTTCTGAAAACACTGCTTTGAGATTCTTGGGACATACCAGTTTTACTCTCTTAACATTTGAAAGACTGATGTCTTTCTAGATTTGGTATCTGTAAATAAAATATAATAAAATAGACCCTAAACTTCAGATGTGTATTTCAAAATACTGGTATGCAGCTTACAAACTGCCCTATAAATTCTCTACCTGGGCTTTACACTGTCTTTCTTTGGGTATGACCAGTGGTGTAACAGCAACAACATAAACCGTAATTTTGGAATATTATACCAGTTCCCTTCCTTCAACTAGATGAGAAAATTAATTCTAATGGAAAGAAATAAGTTTTTTGAAACACATATGGTAGTAATTTAAATGTATTCCGAACAAAGCCTCACCAACAACTCAAAACTCCATAAAAATCAGTAATTATGACTGGTATTGTAGGAATTTCCTAGGAGCAACATCAGTCCATTACTTTTTTGCTTCACATTGCTCAAACATGAAAAAAAAATTACTGAGATTTGCAGCTAAATTTATCTTATACAAGTAGGCAACTTTAGCATTCTTCAAGGGACAAAGGCAAGCAGTCAAAAAATTCACTGAAAAGCCCTCCTTTTTAAGATATTTCAGGAATGTTCCTCCTAACAATGGATAATCTAATTTAGAAACTACTTTTTTGGACAGCTTTCCAAGAAACAAAATTTTACCTAATAACACTGGATAACCCATCTCTGTGTGGTTCTCTTTTAACATTTTTAATGAAAGAAGCTAGAGTGTTTCCAAATATTTCCTTCCAATTCAGCTATTCAATACAAAATACATGAGTAATTTTCTCTAACATGATCTTAAGTTGAAGAAGAAGCATTTCTGAACAGGAAGAAAACATACAAATATGTTGAAAAGAAATAAGATAGAAGATAACCAGTCCCTTAAAACCGTAGGGTTAGAACCGTAAAAATCATTTTTCTTTTAACCCCAAACTATACAAAACTGGTTACAAAGCTGATTCAATCTTTGTGATAGTTTACAATGCCAGCACTCAATAAATTTATTTATCAAATATGATTATTCAAAACTCCTACAAAAGAAAAAGAGAGAGAGAAAAGAAACTCCATATTTATGCCTTCCGGATGATGTTACTGCACAACTACTCTTTGTTGTCATAATTTAAAAAAACAGAAAAATCCCAATAGAACATGTCACTGAGCAAAAGTAAACCTAAAAGTGAGCCTTCTTTCGAGAGCAACTTTTTTGCTTCAGTAAGGATGAATTTCCCTTCATATTCTTATCTGCAAGCTACTGTGAGTACACTGCTGGGCTGGATGACAAGGTGACCTTTCATTAGTGAATGGAAACAAGAAAACGGTCTCTGGTGCCAAGGTCCATCAATGTGTTTCCTTGCTTTTAGTTGGCTATACAAAGTTCACATACATAAAGGGAGGACATTATTCTCAGATAGCAGAAAAAGAAGAAAAAAAAGCTTAAAAAAATTGAAAACTTTAGTGAAAACTTTAGTCTGCACAAACAAGGGTCTCATTTTTACCTCCAAAAAGGTTAAGGTCACCAGGCTAGCGTTCACAATTTCTTACCAGGGGCACAAAAGAATGCACCACAAAGCAAGTAGTGCATGTATCACAATTGGCAGCTGGCTTGAAAAATGCTGGAGTTCAATTGACTATGAAGAATGAATTAAGCTTATGCTTGAACAAAAAAAAAAAAAAAAAAAAAAAAAAAAAAAAAAAAAAAAAAAACAAAAAAAACAACCTGATCTCGCTAGGCCAGAAGTACAACTACATTCCAGGCCTTAATGTGTGGCAGCACGCAGAATGCAAGTTTCAATTTATTCTGCACATCTGAACACACACAAAAGCCTATATGGTTCTCATTAAAATAAAAGATATCTCTCCAAACTTTTAAAAGAGCACAGGATGATTTGGGTTCCTACTCTCAAGCAGGAGAAATAACTTATCCTACCATTTGTTGTGCTTCCTCCTGCAGCTGGGATTTAAGTCACCTAAGTTATTTTCATATCTATAAACGACCACCAGTGGATAAAAGATCTTCCTTATTTCCTCAGCTCTCTCTCTCCCTTTTTTTGTTTTTAATGGAAATTTCTTTGACAAAGGGCAACAAAGCTTTCTCCCTCAAAGAAAGAGCACTGTAGATACGCACCACTTTCAGAAAGGACATTCAGACACAACTCTGCAGAGTTTACTTAGATTAGCTTAACGTTTTCAAAAAGGAGCTATAAGCCTTTCAGGAAGATTACGCTTTAGTGGTGGAATAGGTTTAACAAGTTCCTTCGTTAATGACTGGTGTCTTTGGGGACCGGTTCGGCGGGCCCTCTGGGAGCAGGTGTTCCCACGGCAGCTCTGCTCCCTGCTTTACACGCTTGCTGGCACCTTCAGTCAGCTTGCTGGGCTCATCCAAGAAGCCTGCATGCTTCACGGGCTGCCCGGCGCTCCCAGGCCAGTTACGTGCCCAACACAGAGACAGAAGCAAGAAAACATCTACCAAAAAAGAATTTGCAGATTAGTTTTCTCCACATTTTTCCACGTTACGCTTACTCGTACGTATTTCTGTGGAACTTGGGCTTAGGCTTGCAGCCTAAGTGCATGTGCTAAGGCAAATGCTGCAAGAGTTGTGTCCTATGGGCTGTATGTAGGATGAACGAAGGCGAAGTGTGAACAAAGGCTGAAGGAGAAGCAAGAAGAATATAACCATTTACTATCGATTAACAAAAAAGACATTGAGAAATTAGAAGTGGGCCGCAATTTAAAAGGTTTAATGTGACCTCTCCCCCCCCCCCCTTTTTAAATTTTTATTTATTTATTTTTGCTTAGACCTCCTACTTCTGAAAGCTTCTTCTAGCTGGAATATCATTGTGCCTCTTAGTGGCTGCTGACTGAGGGTGACAGTGACTATCAACCAGGTTTTGATGTATTGTGTAAATGAGTCAGAAGGTTCTGAGAGAGAGTAGGAATCTAAGAATGCAATGAATTAAACATAACTAAAATGTACACAACAGAAATAAACAGTACATTTGCATTAGCTGTAGGTATTTGAAGGAAAATTATGTCAATGTTGTGCATGTTATAGACAGTATTCTGGGTTGATTCATAATTAAAGAGAAAGCTTAATGCATATAGCGCATATAGCTACTTTAAAATTATGTACTTGCAATTCATACAAACTATTGCTTTATTTTAATTAAAAGCTAGTGATTTTATTACTTTGCCAACAACAAAATGAATCTCAAAGAAAAAAAAAACATGTAGAATTAAATGAAAATTGTGCTTTCTCATTCTGCTTCCCTCCAGCAAGCTTAATTCAAACACTATTACAAGGTTTTTGCTGACATATCATATACAGACAGGACAGAAAGGATTGAAAAAATGTTTTGCAAGAGGGATAATTAGCCCTAGTTAAATCAAAAACTACCAAAAATTGCACTTCTAAAAATTAAAGAGACCATTTACTTAGTTACCAATTTCATCAGGAAGTATTTTAGTGCTTGCAGACTGGAACAAAATAGAATAACGGCACATTACAATAATATCAATTTTCACTTGAACTGTTTTAATGGGTACTTTTTGCTTGTTTGTTTCTCCAAACCTTAAATCTTGAATTGTAGTTATATGATATATCAGTTTCTGAAGGAAAAAATCGTATGTAAATGAAAGCAAAAGGAAATTTCTAGCTAGAATTTGTCTTCCCACTTAAAACATCCATTTTGCCTTAGGAGAGGCAACAGCAGTGCCACTGGCCACATTACCTATCATTAACTTCTGAAGATTATCTTGCAAAATAAGAATACATTTGCCAGTGACAAAGACACACTAGGTCTCTCTTCAGTAGTTATATATATAATATATAATCTAGTGATATTATAGGAAATCTATATTCTACGAGATAGTTCACCGCACCTAAAGACATGATTTGAAACAAAACAAACAAACAAAAACTATAGGGAAGCAAACACGAACTAGCAAACAAACTACATTGGAGGATGTAGAAGAAATACTACAATCTCATGCTGAGCCAAAGCAACACAGCTACTCCATCCGGGAAGTTTAGCACTGGCTCTGATTTCTTTCCAGCCTTTCCTTCATGTGGGTTACTACAAAACACACGTTGCATTCCAAAAGGTACTCACTGACCTTTTTCCTTTCCTTTCCTTTTCTTTTTTCTTTTCTTTCTCTCTCTCTCTCTTTTTTTTTTTTTTTTTTTTTTTTTAAATAAAGGACACAGCACCGCTTTCTCTTCCCCTAGCAAATAGCTCTGAGCTGGAATGCAGAAGAAATGTCTCAAAGACTCCTCTGTGCTGCAGGGCTTAGCAGAAAACCAGCAGTCTCAATATGAAACAGATGTGCTGCAACAAGTTTTGGGTGGGGGAATCTGCTCGCCGCTGGTATCGGGCTGCTCCGGAGGGACTTGCCTCCTACAATAGCTGGCGCACTGAAACAGTGCAGAAAGGCAGGAGCAGGCTCCGCAAAACTTGCCAGCTCCAAGACTGATGCTGACTTTCTTTAAAGCACTACAGTCCTACAGCAGGGCCCCAACAACATACACAGCGTTAGCTTGTGTTAAATCCGTATCTTCCCAGCAGAGTGTGATGCCAAGAGTCCTACGGACCTTTTAAGTTTTACGTGACAGTAAACAGGGTAAACTTAACGATGCACTATTTTGATAGGAAAATTTAGAGCACGTTCAAGTTAATTAGGAACTTCAATCTGTTGTGTTTCCCTCCGAACCAGAACACAGAATCTGAATTTAATCTTGGATAGATACATCTCACTAGCTACAGGTTGGGTTTCACACATAATTCAGAATTATTCTGTTAGGAGGTAGACGTGCAAGGCACTTAAAGAACATATACCTGCCCCAAGCGATCTACGAATCTAATCTAGACACAATTAGGAGTGGGCATGTACTTAGGGAAATTAGTCATTTGCTTGCAAATTCAGGCTCCTGTCTCTCAGCTACTCGCCTCCCTTTTGTTTAGTTTCCTTTTTTTCAGGCTTTTGTGGAGAAAGAGTTTCATGTGTAGGAATGATGCAGAAATTTGGAATTCCCTGGCTAGATCATCCCACAACCATCGGTTTTGTTAGGTGATGCAGAGAGAAGAACATGTTTGGAAAAAAATATTTCTAAAATGAGATAGAAGCAAACTGAAAACTAACCACTGAGAAAAACCAGAAGAGCAGGAAGACGCTCAGAAACAAAACCAGCTGTAAATCCAGGGCGTACGCAGATATTAAGGAAGAGAGCAGGGAGAAAGAAACACAAATGTTTCTCCTCCCCCTACCCACCGGTTCTGAATCTCAAAATAACACGCAAATGAACACCGGTTCCAGGCAGCACCATGAACACAAGCCCACCCGTAGCACATAACCTCTCTTTCCAAAACCTCTCTGCCCGTTTTTCAGGCCCCAAACAGGGGAACAGACCATGCAGCAAAGGAGAAGCTCGGTCGGAAGACAAGCTTCTTAAAAATCCAGCTGTCACACGATGCAACACGCAACTGGGGCAGGATCAGTAAGGATGTTAAGCGATCAGAAGAGGAATGTAAAACCACCGCTCTGCTGAGCTGCAGGCTAAACTGGACTTTCTTGTCTAGTCTCGGATACGTCTACCATCTCACATTGCAGCGTCCTCCGATCTCTTTTTTTTCACGCTGGGGGAAGCTGTAAAATGCTAGGGGCGGACGGATGTGTCTGGGAGAGCCCCCTCGCTTCCCAGGAGGTCCTACGTGCGGTCGGAGGGTCCTTACGCGCTCCAGTAATGGCAGCAAAAATTCGAGCGGCGCTCTGCAGCCGGCTGCGCGCGCTTGGCAGACTCGGTTTGCAGCGGGCCTGCGAACCCGCGCGGCGACAGCTCGACCTTCCAAAAACCCAGGAGCCAGGTCCAGCTGCGCAGGGTGACTGGTAGGCAAGAGGCAAGCCGTCGAGCGAGCGCCCGGGGAGGAGGAAGGCAGGGCTCGGCGGCGTGCCTCAGGCCTTCCCGCCCCGAGAGCAGCCCGGTCCGGCCGCGCTGGGCACCGGCCGGAGAAGGTCCGGGAGGAGAAGTTACGGGTCTTGGGAAGCCGAGACCCGCCGGCAGCGCCTTTGCTCCCTGACGGTAGGTTTTGGGAAGCAGTCAGGCAGCAGGCGGCGTGCCGGCTGGTGCCAGACGCGCCAACGCGTGCGCGTGCTCCGACTCCGAGGCAGCCTTCAAGCTCACTTCATCCTTCCGTTTCTGTCAAGCAAGCTATTTATTTTGAAGGATGATCTGGAGGTTAAATCAAGACAGACACTAAAGAGTTTGGCACTGTCAAGCGCACGAGTGATATCCGAAGCATTTCTTAAAGGGCTAATGCCGTGCAGGCCCACAGCTTTCGCTCACGCGAGATGCGTTTTCAGTCCTCATGGCCCCAGTTAATGTGATAAACGTGGTCCCGACGGACACTGCAGGCTCAGGAAACGGAGGAGGTTCCCCAGGCGGGCCATCGCACCGGCTTCGGGCCATCGCCACGCTCCCCGCGCAGGGCGCCGGAGGCTGCGTAAGGCTCGGTGCGGCGGGTGCAGAAGAGCCCGCTTCCGTTCGCGACCATCTTGTGCCAAACAGCAAGGAGCTGGGGTGCTCGAAAGTGCCCCCCAATCTCCTGCCTGCTCACAGCCCTCCACCTATCCGCACGTGTATCGAGCAGTCAGGAAGTCCCCAGGGCCGCCCAGAGAAACACGCTGGAGGTGCCCTGTGCCCAGCCGAGGAGGACAGCCGACGGTCACTCCTGCCTGCAGGCCCAGGTAACACGAGCCACCACCGAGGCACCGCTGGGAAGCTTCCTCGAAAGGGATGAATTCAGCTCGGCAGGGAAAGCTCTTAGCTGCTGGCTGTTTCAGAGGACGATAAACTTCCTACCTAACTTGCGACTGCACATCTTCGGCGTTTCTGATCAACAAAGCTTGAAGTAAAACTAAGACTCAAACAACATGAATAATAAATGACAGTGACTTGTTCTCACAGACTCCGCAAGACCCAGGGGGAGGGAGAAGCGGAGCCACGCTTCGACTGAAACTCCTTTTCTTTCAAATACCGCATCTCTCTTCCTCTCCCTCTATATTCCAGTACAGGCTACATGTTTTTGCTGTGCCAGAGTATAAAATCTTTTCTGACGGCTTGTGCTGTACAGAAGCACTTAGGTGCATGAGGCAGGCAGAGTTGAGAAAGTTTGCAAAAATAAATCATAAAGGACTGCATTACAGAAAAACTGCAGTAAGCTCGCTTAAAGAAATACAAGTACTGTTACCCTGCTGCAAAAACACCTGACGTGCACACTTGGATGCATTCTCCAAAATATCCACTAAGATCTGCATCTTTGTGACTTGAACCTCACTAGCCAGGGAGGCTGAAGGACCGAAAAAAAAAACCCACAGTAGGTGACATAGGAAGGACATTTATCTGTCTATCCTGGCAAATGCTGCTTCAGAATCACACCATTTCTCAAGTGATTTTAACTGTTGGGGTAAGTTATAGCGTTTGATGGCAATACTTCCTATACAGCTTTAAGTCTAAATACAGCTTGAACTGGGTAGATGACTAGAGCAGAAGCAACCAACAGAAGCAACCAACAGCAGAAGATCAGGGAGGCAAACTCCTGCTAAAAAAAACAACTAGGACCTGAGAGCACTAGTTTTATGTTAAGGGGATATATTTGCTTATAAGACTATAGTGCAGAGTAAGAAAATGCATGGAAAAAAAGATTATGAGCAAAAGAAAAGTGAAATAGGAAGTGGAAGAACAGGTAAAACCAGATCTGAACAGTTTCACTTCATTAAAAAGGAATTCAGCCCATAGCTGGAGGATAAATGTAGGCAGCATAGTTGTATTTTTTTTTTTTAAGAACTGTCTTACTCAAGGAATCAGCATGTTGACTTTTCACTCAGCCATATGGGTATTCAACATTTTCTCAGTCTGACAAATAAGTTTGTTCAGTGGGTTTAGAAAACTGTCAGATTTTCATCTTCTTTTTGGTCAGATAAAATTATTATTATATTTTTCCAGACTGTGAGACTCACTCTTAAATCCCTACGTCCTTTTAAAATATTCCTAGCACAAGATGGGCAGGGACGGAGGGAGGCGGGGGAATGTTTTGCTCCATAAAAGACTACCCAGAACTATGTAAAACAAAAAAAAAATAAAATAAAATAAACTGTCATGACAGGAGGACCAATTCACTCCCACTATCAACAGGGATCAAAGAGCTGCTTCCAAAATACTTTTTCTCTGAGAGATTTACAGTATTTGTCTTATGTATACCATATACTTACTCGAAATGGCAGAAAATCTAGAAGTAGTGGAGGGCTCTCAAGGAGTATTAATAACAGTAAGCACTACAATACCCTGACAAATATTTACGTATGAAGTAAAAGATCTTACTTGGAGAAGTCCGCTTTTTAAGTTGTCCTCGTTTCAGATTTATAAACAGAGGCTGCTCAGACTCAGCAATAGGGACTCTATTGTTGCTCCATAATCTAAACCAACCTTCTATAAAAGCTAAGACGGTTTCAATAAAGCTCTGAAATTCTATGCTGAATCATAAAATAAATGAAATGCAGTGCTGGCACTAGTCAGTCCTGTTCAGACATCCCATGTGCAGCACACACAAGCGTGTCCAACCTACCTAAGTACATCTGGACACCACACAGGGCAGATATTTAGGCGCTCTAAGAGCAACAGCAGCAAAAAAGGTGAGTTTTCACCGCTGCAGCTCCAGATTCCCTCCTCTGTGGCTGCTATCACTTGCTCCACTCTGGGGTCTGTAACCCGTATTCCTTGGAGCGAGTATTCGCACCATGAGCGAGCTGCACGAGTCGGCTATGCGGAGGTGTCAGGACTCGCCAGGCAAGACGCTCTTTTGAGGCCAACCTACTTGTTCAGACCTCCACTGTGAACAACAGCAGAGCCGTGCTGTGTGGCTGGGTTAAGTCGCAATTATCCCGCTCCAACCCAGCCAGCGACTGCACCGCAATGTTTCCAAGCTTCGCCTCCAAGACCTTGTGCTAACCCAAGCCGTTTTTTAAACAGGAAATGATGAGTTTTCTCAATGCAAGTTTTCATCTGCAGAATGAATCAAAACAATCTCATTTCTGACCAAGTAAAAGATGAACTTTTATCTCCTGAATTGAAAAGGCTAGCAGATTTATTTTTAACATTTACAGTGACCGCTGCAAACTGCTTTAAAAACAAATGCCTACAACAATCTTTGTGTTAACAATGACATTTCCATCTTTCTTTTCATATAGGCACTAAACAAGATTACTCAACCTCCTAACAGCTCAAGTGGGAGAGCATTCGAAGGAAGCTTTTTGTGGTTATTGCTCGCCACAGTATTTTTAGAGGAAAAAAAAACCCATGAAATGAAAACAAGGGATTTCCAAAAGAAGCTACATCAAAAAGAAGGCAGAATCATGAAAACTGACAGAAAAGAACCATCAAACACATGTACCTTTCAAAAGAGAAACATCTACAAAACCACTGCAGTCAAGTTATGCAAGTCAAAATTACGCATCTCTGTTCAAACACCAATGCCAGCCATTATTATGCAAGAAATTTTAAAACTGCATTTTAAAGCACCTTGTCTTTGTTCTTCTCATCCTTGTCTCTCCTACTCTCTAACCAAGTGAACAAACCATGAAATTATTGAGCTCCAAATGAACCCATCCATGCAATTACCTCACATTCCTCTGTAAGGTTTTATTGCCTAGCAAGAGTAAAAATTAAAAGCTTTACTGAGAAATGTGAAAGTTACCAAAAATATGTTTTACATACTTGGATAAAATAGTATTGTTCAAATGTACTTGATAAAAGGTTCCATCATTGATCAACAAAGTCTTTCATTACAGTTAAAAGGGAATAAATAAAATCTGCAAAATTACTCTATCAGCAAGAACTTTTTAACCTTAATGAGTTATACAACAATCAGGATCTACTTCTCCTGAACTAAACTGCCTTTTCTATCTATTGTACACAATACAAACAAACCCTTGCAGACTATGTCAGACCATCAGGAAGTACAATACAGCAACTAGTAAGAAGAAAAAAAGCTTGCCAGGGTGAAAAAGAGACCTGTGGAAGAGGACAGTGTGTGTTTGACCTGCGGTATTAATTATTAATTCTTCGGCCCTTTCCTCTTCCAATTAAAAGGGCAGCGCTAATAGGATATGACCAGACAATCAAATGAGAGCAAACGATGTTACAAATGATGTGTTAAGAGTGATTTTCCTCAGCAATTTGGTGTCCTCCAGTGAGGAGGACATTAATAAAATAAACCTCCCACAGGGACTTTGAACCCTGTAACTGTAGCCAGGCAAAGCACGGCAGGGCACGGCTATGGGTAGGAGCTCCGTGTAGGCAAGGTCAGAAGTTGATTCACAAGCTGGAATGAGGAAATGCAGGGTGCAGCCAGAGGTTTTGAGATTTCATGGGTCGCTTAGATTTCCCACCGGATTGCAGCCTTTGCCCGGGCCAAGGAGGCGACATGGATCACCCCACCCACGTATTGCATAGCAGCTCTGATTAAAGGGTAGCTCTTTACTCCATAATCTTGATTCTCCATAGTGCTCTGGCAAAAAAGGCTGTTTAACTGGGGATTTGCAGAAAGGGAATCTAATCCACCAAAAAAAGGGGGGGGGGGGAGAGAAAAAAGGAAACTATTCAAAAAAGCCACAAAGCAAGAATATACCCAATGTCCTTTTAATGTAACATCACAGAATCATTTACCAGGAGATATACTTGCTTCATTCCACCTTAAAGGAAAACATAAAAAACACATTTTTTTGTCTTCAAGCAAAACTAATCCTATATGATCACTGTGCAATATATCCTTTCCTGTTTAAAAGTGTCTGGGAAGCAAGTTTCCTGAAGCTACAGAAGCTCCTAATTAAGTACATATCACCTTGCATTCTAGACTCAGTGAATGATTAATGTCATTTGAAATACAATCATAAAACCCTTGACCATTCAGACATTATAATGGAACTGACAAGTAGAACATACACTATAAGTTTAAAAAAACTTGCAGTTCAATGCATGACCATTCTGCTGAGGAAATTTTCATTTTCATATTGAAAAGCTAATACCTACAAAGAAAAGAAGAAGGAAAGGAAGGCAAAGACATTTAAGGAGATGAATGACTGCAACCCTTCATGCACATAAAGTCACGAAAACATAACACTGGTTTCAAAAAATATAGTTCAGTTGACTGAAACAAGCTTTAGCTCATTTTAAGTACTATGGTATATTTGCTTCTTGGTATATAGGTGAAATGGATCCTACTGACTCTTGTACAGTGAATTATGAGTAGGTAGTCAGTGTGGCTTGTTGCTCCAGAGGTTCCCATCCACCACACCTCTTTAGAAATGACTGCGACAGAACTGGTTATGAGAAAATATGGGAGCTGGGTTTCTGTTGGTAAAGGATAAAAAAAAATACTGATAGGGACTTCTGGCTTTAAGCCCGAGAGATTACAATGTTGTTCTCTGAACTGCAATTCTTGTATGTTCACCCATCTTAGAGGTGAAAGCAACAGCCACCCAACAGCGTGCAGAAAGAGCAGTTCAAGCAGGAAGAGAAAGACGTAGTTGCAATTTTATACTTTCCTAAAGCCAGATGGGAGGAGCCAAAAAAAAAAAAAAAAAAGCTAAGGCCTTCCTAGAGCTGAATGGGTAGGAATTCTTCGTAACTTGCATAGAAAGGAGATGAACAGATAGATTGATATGAAGCCCATCCCCTTCCAGTGTATTCCAGAGACAGAGGTTTCTAAAGTGATCTGACAAGTGAAAACAGTACCTGAAGCTGTGAACAAACTTGAAACATGGTACAGTGTATGGTTACCACATATCCACATATTATTTTTGCTGTGGATATGCCTAGTGATCTGAGTTTCAAATGTGGGAACTGTGCTTTATGCTAGCATGTTGAACTCCCATCCTTTCATCCCTATCCCCAAGGAGTCTGTAACCCAAGAAATCAGAGCGTGCTGCGCTCAGCCTTATCATGAATTGGCTGAGGTCTTGCATAGGCAACTTCATCTGATCATTTAATCATCTATATTACTATCCAAGTGGTAGCATGTTCAGCATAATTCAGGAGAATAGCATTGCCTCTCATAAAAAAAAAAATCAGCAAATTTGTGCTGGTAAGCCATTTTACAACATTTAGTATTAAGCATTAGGGTACTTTACTTGACTTGGAGTAACATTAGTGATTAATAATGTTATGTTGACTAGGAAAGAGAGTCACATTCCAGCAAAGGAAGCTGGTAAGTGGAATGGGATCGATTAATGTGATGTGAGGTTCCTCCCATGTCACCGGCGTGCGCTGAGCTCCCGCACACCTCCGCATTAGTCACTCCGCGAGCATTAGAAGAGGCGCTAGCATGTAGGCCTGGTCCTGCCATTTTGACCCATTACCTCTACGCTCCCGCTGTTGAACTGGTCTGCATTTGGAGGAGTTGATCTTTTCCCACTAAAGAAAAGAAAAGAGAGTATGTCCCTTTCTGAAACACTGCAACATTGCTTCTCTGAAAGGAATGAGGGCTATGTGGCTGGTTTATAACATTTTATCCGACAGGAAATGTGGTTTAAAGAAGAGAGAAGAGTTTAAGGGTAGAAAATTGAAGGGGGATGAATGAAGACCTGGAAGGAGAAGTACTTGCAGAGTACAGTGATGAGGAGCAGGCAAGTATCAACTAAAGAAAATCAGTAAACATGGGAATGAAAAAACTATGAAGAAAGTGTAGTCAGAAAAAGGAAACTTAACTTGCTCAGTTATGTTAATGCCTACACTTTTTCCCCTCTCTCTTTCCTGTCAGGCTATGCTTTATCTACTTTAGAGGCAAAAGGAAGAAAAGAATTTGCTTATGGCATTGTTTATTTATTGCTTTATTTCCAGCTTCACAATACAAATATAAGGGATCTAGCTAAGAAATTTATGGGAAGGAAACAGTGGCTTGGCATTCTCCAAAACTTGCTCAAGCCTTCTCGCAGCCCTGTCTCTCCCCACACATATTTATATGGGGAGTGACTCTTCCAGAGAGCTAGCTGGCAACTCCAAATCTAGTTATCAGACAACACTAGGAGTAAACAGAGTTTTAGTTCTCTTGCAGGCTAAAGATTTTCCCTTTCTCCATGGTACAACATACACTGACAGAAATGGGGCCAACCAAATACTTTCGCTTGTTGCTCTCCCCTTAAACTCTCACTAAATGAATGCTCCATGGACGAGGTGCTTGGGATTAGCAAAGAGACCACAGAATAGTCTTTTGGTTGCACCATAAATTGGCAATGATTGCTCTAACCTAAATAAAGCAACTCAAACCACTCCAGAATAGTTTGATCTCTAATTTAATGTCCCAAAATGCAGTGATGAGGATTTAAGGTATAAAATTAATTTAAAGTGAAATGTTTACTCTTGAGAAACTTAATTGCCCGGATAGCTAATTTTTTTCCTCATCTTCCATAAAATTAAATACATGCTTTGATGGAAAAAAAACATACTATGAAAAAGTATTGCTCATCCAGTCAAAAATATTGTAACATATAATGTTACAATATTTCAATATTATATCCTCATAAAAAAACATCTGAAAACTTCTGGACTCCCATCTAGACTTCTTTAATTCCACAAAGGTGAATCTGGAAGATCAATATGGTTTTTGCTGCTCACTTTAATGAATGCCCATAAATAATGAAGGAGGCTTATTTGTGTGTGCTCCTAAGGGACTGTCATCCATCAACCCAATAATATCTGGTCAAGCAACTTTGAGACATTAAATTAGACTCCCTTTAGAGAAGAATCATCAGCTTTTGTATCTTCTCTCCCACAAGAAACACAGCATCTTCCCCACTGATCACCAAAGGAGTTGACAGAAAATATTCTCCCAACTGTTCAGTATTCTTGTTAGTAGAACAGCAGAGAAGGGAATTATGGTTTTGCATAGACAAAAACCACACAGAAATCCCTTGATAGCACTGACATGTGAGGCAG
The DNA here is from genome assembly GCF_028389875.1 of Rhea pennata. NCBI lineage: Eukaryota > Metazoa > Chordata > Aves > Rheiformes > Rheidae > Rhea > Rhea pennata. The sequence continues at coordinate 22,312,659 of NC_084663.1, forward strand.
CTGTGAAAAATAGAAAGAGATTGATACTGAGAGCTTACAGTTAGTGAGTTTTAGAGGAAAAAAAAAAACCTTGTTCCCCAAAGACACTAATAAGAGACTAAGATGGAATAAGCAACACATTGAGATGCTGCATAAGATCATAATATTTTTGAAAAGCAAAAAGGTGTCCTCCCTCAAGGAGCATTCTGATAAAGACATTTTGTTTAATAAATATACAAAATGCAGGTACTGTAGGTATCATTTTACAACATAGTTTACTGTGATGAAATTAGGTTACTAGCCTTGGACAAAACACTTTTTTTAACCTTCATTTTCCTAAATCATTATTTCAGACTGCCCAATTTACTCCATGTTTCATTTCTACAGTCATGTTGTCTAATGAAGAAGCAAATTATGCCTTTCTTTTCTCATTACTGATTTAAGAGTTAGCAGATTAATTTCAGAATAATCTTCATTTCAATCAAAAGGCACCTGTGCCATGCATAGTAAAAGCAACTGACAACTATATTGATGTATTTATTTTAAAATAATACTAATAAAAAATAAGTATTTAACATATTTGTTTATAAAGTGAAATAGCAGTACTGATGTTTTAACAATACACAAAAAAGAACATTATTTTTCAATGAGTAGTCTAAATTAGCAATAGTGGTGAATACTAAATGCTTAAATGTTTTATGCAGAAACACTTAAGCAGCCTGTAGTTTACAGCTCATTCTAAGGAAAAAAGCTGCACATTTATAGTTTACCTGTGATGGTCAAACCACAACGTGTTAATTCTGATATATAGTTTTATACAATTTCCAAATATAGAAGTAGTGATGATAATATTTTATACCAAAAAAAAAAACAAACCTTGTTCCAACTTAATTATAAACCTATGACCATGAGGCTGAGGCTGACTTTGAAGTCTGTCATTATGTGTTACTCTTTCAAGTACTGTTAGAGATGATCTGTTCTTACTTTTCACATCAGCAATTGCAATAGGTTTCTATTAGTCCTTGTAAGACAAACTATAACTTAGAATTAGGATACTTGAAAGTAGTTTTAAAACACTGAATTTTGCTTTGTTACTTTATTGTGCTTTCCTGCAAACAGGAAAAAAAAATATATTAAAAAGTCCTTGCAGTCATTGTATACATTCAGCTTAATTTGGGCATGCACTCAGATTACTGTTTTAAATCCAAGTAAACTTTGAAAAGAAGAAAGAATTATAACTATTTCCCTGTGTTATATCTTGTGACTTCCCTTGGCCTCCCTACAAAACTGAGCGGTACTGCCGACTTTGGAAGTCCTGTAATGACCCTCTAGATATCCACTGCAGAGCACCTGCACAGCCGCGCTGAGAGACCCACAGCGCAGCCCCCGCCGCCCTCCGGTCCCGGGAGCCGACTGCAAGTCGCCAGCTCTAGGAATAAAGGGGTCACAGCAGCACCAAACATTTCTCTCTCCTTCCGAAACAGTCGGCCCTCCTACTTCGGGGACTTTGTGTTAAGAAGTGTTAAGTGATCCCCAAGGTCCCCCAAACAGAAGCAGATTAAAGTAACGCTAGTTCAGGATAGTTTCTTTCCAGGAGGATGATGGCTGTCTGTCATTACCCAGCACCCAGTCTTACACGCACTTACTGAGGTCCCTTCTCGCCTGCCTCTGGCACTCTGAGATACCTTCCTTACTAAAACACCAAAGGATTACCATCTTTCCAACAGTGTGTGTATTTTCGTAGGTGTCCATTCTGTTTTGCACATTTCAATAAAATTTTAGTAATTTCATAGAGGATGTGAGAAAGGTAAATAACATACTTAAGGACTGCTCATAATATCTACATTACATTTTTTTCATATCAAAAAACATGTTTTAAGCATGATGTCTAACCTCTACTGTGAAGGGAGTAGGGAAGAAGAAGGAACCTCACATGTGGAATAAGATTTGACCCCAGAATGCAGTTAAAAACATAAGGAATCTGATAATTTATCAGAACACTTTCTGCTGCCTTTCAGAGTATCATTTCATAATAGGCTGTTCTGGAAAATCACTGCAAGTCTGAAAAGAAATCTGTAGGTTTTTTTGGCATTCGCTTCCTCAGCTAACAAGCTAACATTACCCTTCAATTAATTTTCTAATTTGCCCAGGCAGTTAGCAGATGCACACATCTTCATATTATCTGAGATTCCTTTCAAATTACTCCTGTATATTTATGCTATTTAAATCCTTATGCAGCAGTTAGCTGAAGTTGTTTTTAACTGCTTGCTACCCTTTCATCCAGTTGAAATAAAACCAGCTCAAAAAATGAAACTGAAAACATCCATTTTAATACATGCAGTTCTGAAGCTAGCAAGGGCTGTGAGAAATTATTATCAACACTAGGCTGGTCTCTTCCTACCAAAACCAACGTCAGGTTGCGTTTGCGGGCATTACAGACGTTACGTAGGCGCACGGCGGGCCCGGGAGGGTGCTCGGCGCTGGGAGCGGGGTGGCCGGAGAGGTGGTCCCGGCTGAACTGCTGCCCCCTCGCTGGGCAGCGAGCCCCGCTTTGGCCGCTTCTGCAGTATCTGTCTGCCTCCCTTTTAAATATATTACTTTGCCCATCTATTCAACTGACCCAGAATATATTAATTTGGTGCTGAAGTGGGCTTCATCTGCCTCACAAGAGCCATCCCACCACAGGCTCGAGATTCCTCCCAACTTACTTGCTGCTGACACACTGTTTACTCCACTCCAACATTTGATCATACCTAGCAAGTTTAAAACAAACCCAGCTGTCCCTGAAGAGCTAGGTGATTTATGTGGATTAACAACCTTGGAAATGCATTTAAAAGCAGACAGGATCCCACAGATGCCTAAAAGTCCTTGTGCCTCGCAACTGTGCTCCAATTTTAGCTAGGAAGCAAGTGTTACAGTCAGCCATAGGATGCTTAACCCATGCACTGCTCATTGATCTACAAAGATTATATTAAAAATCAGCATCCTAAAGGAAATCACCATCAGGTTATGTCAAATGTATTTACTATCCACAACTGTAATGCCACAGCATAAAGTACCATGCAGAAAGGTACTAACTGTAGCTTCAGAAGTCAGTATAGGCTTCAATTTTTACAGAAAGCATTTTGATCATCAAAATTTACCTCTCCAGCTAAGCACTATGCATGCACTGTACAACCACCATTACATTTAGCCTCAGATCCCCTTGTTCATTTAAAACTGTCCTTATTAGAAAACATAAATCGCATATAGAAAAGACCCTAGACTGTGCCCTAACTGCTTAGTCTTCTGCAGCTGCTGCTCTGAGGGAAACAGCAGCTTTAAAGAGGTGAAAAACAGAAGAGCAGCACTCTGAGCAGATATTTATTATACAAATCGATCAACTTACGTATCTTCTAGGAATGGCTGCATAATCTATTGCAATTTAGGTTTTGCTACTGGCAAACTAATGTTCCTCTGAAGCTGAATATGGTCCCTCTCTGGTTTGTAAAGCACATTTATTTCATTATGCCAGTTAAAAAAATCCAATTCTGTCAAGAACCTCATAGAACTACACTAAAATCATATGTTTTGTATGATTTCAGGACTGCTACTGGCTAAACTATTGACTTCTCATAATTGCAGCATATTGTTTGCTGATGGTAAGGGGCAATAGAAACAAACCATCTTAACATTTAAAGTGTTAAATATACTGTGACTATCCCAAAATATATTGGATCCCAAGATATAGTGGGGTTTTAAAAATGTTCTCTTTAGCATCAGTTTATTAGGGTGGAAAAGAGACCTCTCCAAAAGGGAGATAACCTCTCTCGCTTACTTCTAACAGAAAAGGACAGGCAATACGAATTGCTAAGCAACACCAGAAAGAAAAAACAAAATCAAGAACAATAGCAACTGCTTATCTTCAGACCTCTAAAGATTTCTGGGGGGCTTCACACTAACTCCAGATTTTTATCCTTTGCCCCTTTATATGCCTCCCTTACTTTCATTTTCCCTTTTCTCCTCCCACACCATATTTCACCCTTTTGCAACAGTGTGCAAGGTTGGCATCCTCGCTGCTCCTGCCTGCTCTCCTCCTCGCTGTGTGAAGCCACTTGGCAAAGCGTGCAGCAGCCTCTGGGTGAAGATGAAAAGTAGCCCCAGCTTATCTTGCAGCAGTCACCAATTTCTCTTCCTGAGCATGGAAACCCATCAACCATCTTGTGATTATAGGGTTTTACTTCCCTAGTGTGCAGTTGCTTCAGGGTTTGGGCACCATCCTTCAAGGGAGTTTTTGCGGTAACAAGCCTTCTTACCATTTGTATTTTTTTAATAAGCTTTCTTACCTTTTGTTGTGTAAGTAAATTCATAACCACATCAAGGATAAAAAGATAAACAGACACTGCAGATATAAGAGTTGGTGCACAAGTAGCTATGCAGGAGAATATTATCCACAGATGATTGCTTTGATAAAACCAAATGGGTCCACCCATTACAGGGATACATGCTTTGAATTACAGATTAAAAGACACAGCGCATGATTGATTTCTTGATATACGGAGAAGATATGAACACCCTGGTTTGCAGCTCCACAAAGATTTATTTTTCAAGTAATTCTATATATTTTCCTTTACACTCATTTTCCAAAACCAAGCAAACAACAACAAGGGCAGCTGAACTGAATTAGTGAGCATCCAGAAATATCCAGCCCATCTTTCTTATACACACACAAGAATGTTTCTAGTTTGCCAAAAAAGAAGCATTATTTTTAATACTACTGCCCTCAAAAACACTTTCTCTTGGCTGTCTGAATTACAACCTACTGTCTTTGGCAGAAAAAGCAAAGGCTATATGAAAATACAATGGTACAGAGAGCTAGCAACGCAGGAATCTGCCAGCAGCCATCTCTATGTTGTCCCACAGCCTGTTTTTACTGTCCCACATTCAGTTTTTACTTTATCTTTATTCAAATCAATAGTCTCTAAAGTTAACAGGAGTTTGTCAGAGTACAATCTCAGGATTTAGCTTTTTTTGTTTGTTTGTTTCATTTTAAACTTGACCTCTGATGTGGCAGCCTGGAGACACCTGTAAGATACTTTCACCTTCCAAAAGATTAAACTGAAATTGGCCCAGAAGCTTAGTGGTAGAGCAGACAAAAGTGAAAATTTGTTATTAATAGCAAAAGTGTCTTGGGGGGGGGAGAAGTTATTCAGCTGACAGCTTGGAAGCGGTACGCTGTTTATATACTTTCTGTAGCATCCATTATAGGTTAACTGAAGCAAAGCTTTTCCCGACTGTGGCAGGGTTCACGCTGAGGAATGCAGCCCCCTTGACAGGGGAAACGCAAAAAGTCTGGAAACACTAGAGGCATGTTGCAAGCCAGATGTTCAAATCAGAAGAAATGATCTCATATTGTGTCAGGCGGCCAGTGAAGGCATATTTGAAATCCCGGACTTGGGCACTTCATTACAGCAAAAATGTAGCAAACAAAATCCTGAAAACTTTCAGGAATCCTAGCCATGCTGCTGCACTATATTGGGGGCTGGTGCACAGCAGGTTGAAGCCACATACTGAGTATTTTCAGAGCAAAAATCTTTTTTATCAACTTCAAAGGGAGTCAGACATCAGCTGAGTGATCTAAACTGGAGGAAGTGCATGCATAAAGAAGGGAGAACTTACCTGGGTGGCCACCAGCATGGGACTCCCCTCTCACAGGAGAAGGTGATTGAAATAGAACTAACCACACTGAGCAGGAACGACAACATTTTGTATTTAGAGATAACTTCTCCCAGATATTACACACACACACACACGCATGCATGCACGCAGGCATGCACACACACACACACACAAATGCAAATGAATTAAGCAAGATGCTTTATTGTTTTTATGCTATGATCACTTCTCTTTCTAAATGCCTGGGCTGAAAGGCAACTTGGGAGACTGACAAATAGATTATGGACTTTGAGGTAGGGCAGGGCATTAAAATAAAGCCAAGTGGTCTCATCCTACCATATAAATGTAGTTAGGTTTTGGGAGGGAAAAAATCAACAAAATTTGCTTGGGCTGAACTAAGAAAGCATTTTGGTGCTTTTTTTTTTTTTAAGCCATTGCATCTTTGTTCTTGTTTCGTTTTGTTTCACTGCCTGCCCCAAAACCACACAATTAAAAAGCAAAAGGAAGCCATAAAGAGATAGCTAGATATCCAAGCAGGAAAGGTAAAACAATGGCCTAAGAAGCCTCCCCTCCAACAAATTAGCCAGGTTTATGGCTTCTAAGGGCTCCTCAAGCCAAGCCTGATGGCAAGGCTGTTTGCCAAACCTGAGGCAGGAAGATCAAAGGACACCAGAGCTCCAGGAGAAAGAGGAGGAAGTTCGGAAATGCTGCTCCATATCTCTAGGAAAACAAGCTGACCGGCTGGCAACACCAGCACAGGAAAAAAGTGCCGCTCGTATCTGCTAAAACAAAGGCCAGGAACAAGGCAGAGCTGCCTGTAATACCGCGATGCGGCCATGGGCGAGCGAGACGTGCATAGCTCCCTTTTCATTCCGCGCCAGTGCAAAATATAGTTATGAACACTTCGGCAAATGAATTGGTGTGAGCCTTTGGATAGAGTTTTTTTTATCTCCTTCTGCCACCTGCTGAAAGAGACTCTCCCAAGGAAGGTTGAGCAGGGGCCAACCGTGCAAGATCCCACCACGGCCAGCACCCAGAGCCCTCTCGCCCCTCTGGAGCCTGCTAAGAGACGGTGTATTAGGGGATTTTACCCTGGGAGAGACAGGGAGGCCAAAACTTCACACGGCAACCCGTACTCTGTGACAGCCTTAGAGAAATAAGACATGCAGATGAACCCATGAAGAAATTCCCTTTTAAAAATGAAAAGCAACAGATCAAAGCTTACTTCTCCTGCTACCACATCCCTTGTACCAAATAAATCTGCCTGCAATCATGAGTCAGAGCTCTTAAATAAAGTATTATAGGCCTATCATTTTGGAAAAATGCATTTCAGCGTGCTCAATGAATAAAGATATTAGCTTTATATATCACCAGTTGATTAATTATAATCAAACATATGCAGTGCAGCTCTGGAAAGCTTCCATATGAAACAAAATTGAAAAGGTAATTGAGATGTTTATTTAAGAAAGAAAATTAATAAAATTAAAGCACAATGATAAAGGTATTTTCAATCACAAACAATACAGACTAAGCACATCAAATTCACCTTGTAAAATAAAAATCTGGCACAGCGCACAAGTGACTGATGCTGTCATCAGAGGCAGCAGATGAGGATTAACTGAGGCAAAGACTGGGCATTTTGACTGCCAGAGCAAAATCCAGTACCATGATAGCAGGAACGAAAACAAAACTGTCAAGCTGGTTAGTGGATACAAGCTCGCACATCATGGATGCTTTGGTCAAGTTCTTCCTTCTAGCAGTAGCTGGAGTGGTGCCACATCGCCACTTCCCCCTAGGGCTTGTGCCCATCGCCAGCACAGCCTTGGCTGGGAAGCATGAAAATGCTCCCTGTGCTGTTTTTACACAAATTCAGTTGTTTGCTGTGCCAAAGAGCGTATTTATAGCCTAATGACCACGCCATTCCCTAACACATGCTGCAAAATATCAGGTACTCCGATGTAAAAAATACAGTATAGCATGGGAGAAAACATAGATGAACAGCTGCACTGATAAGGAGGGAAAATCCATTTGTAATATATTACAGATACATAAATTGGTAATGTCCTACACATATTTTAGTCTTGCTTTCTGTACAAAGCTTAAGACTATCTTCAGGATTGTCTTCAAGGCATGCAGCACATAGCCAAACACAGCTTTTTGGAAGGCCAACCACAGTTCCAAGTACAAATTCACGTAAGTTAAAATCATTTTGAACTTAGTGTATCTCATTTTCTGGTTTATTATGAATATAAAATATGAAATATAACACAGTCTTAGAAAGCTATTTTTTACAGAGTTCTCTAAACCATAGAGGGGAACAGCTAATGCTAAAGAAGAATAATTTGTTTACTACATGCATTTGGTAAAGCTTCTCCAGCGCTTGTACAGAATACTTCTAAAGAAATGGATACTAACAGGCTATTTTTGAAGCAGTTTGCTCTACCAGATTCAGCTTCAGTCTGAATAAAACTTCAAAGCAGCCTTTCTGTGGTGAAATTTGTCTCCAAGTAACGACCCAAAAGCTGTGAAAGAGAGGACCGCACTAAGCAACGTTGCTATGTGAAATGAAGACGTATGTAAAATAGTTCTTGGACACTTTTTTAAATTTATAAACAGAAACATAGTAGAAGAGACACAGGTCCGTGCTTAGCTGTGCTATTCATTGCTGAAATTGAAATGCTGGAGAGCAGAGTGGAAATAGCTATCTGAGTTAGCCACCTAACCTCTCTTTATCGTCAGCTAAGAAAAAGAGGCACTCGCAGAATGCAATTAATCTTATTCCAGGTGGAGATCTGAAGAGGGATGCTGGATCACATTCTGGAAGTGCCCATTTTTCTCCATTGACTAGAAGAGTGGTCTAAATATTTTTTCAACTGGTACTGCATTTGTATTTTCATCAAGAAACATTTTGTTCTTGAAAAAAAAGACAACCAATTCTCTCAACTATCAGGAAGCTGGAACATTCTTTTAAAAGAATTTAAAACATTAGATTGGCAAGATTTAGAGAAAAAATAAATAAGCAGTAATGATGACAAAAGAGTAACTTGAAAGTTTATTGACTGAAAATGCTTTTTCACATCAGGAAAAAAAAAGAATAAACATCATTTTTTGAGTGCTATATATAAAACAATAATACAAGTTACTATACAGATAGCTGACTCTACAGTGTCCTACCTTTCAGAAAACTCTAGTGCAGCATATAAAGTTTTAAACCATATAACGTATTTTAAAAAACTTGCAGACCTGTACTGGTGCATTCTGTATTCCATATACAGGAAAAATTCAATTAATTTACTCCTAAAATGTATATTTTCAGGTTTCTATTTTCACAAAGATTAAAATCACTTCTTGACAGCAGTCAAGGAATCTACTCCTGATCTTGATTTAGTTTTTTCCCCCTTAGCAAATATATATATATTTTTGCCATATACTTGCTATATAATTACATCTGTTACTTTTAAAGTACTTTTTGGAGAAAGACACTAAGCAGAAAAAGCAAAAATGCAGCTAACTGCCTTCATGGCTGATTTTACTGAATGTTCAGTAGAAGACAAAGAATCTAAATGTTCTTTATTGAGACTTTCGTCTTTTCTTAATGAAAAGATTAATACTTTTAATGGCTCCTTCCGGACTTATCAAGATGTTCTACATATTTAAAGCAGGTATTTAACACATCAGAATGAAGAGAAATTGCCACACAGTGTAATAGGCTGGTGGTATTTTTTTTTCCTTTTTGACTGTTCCCTTACAGATGAGCATCATGATCAAAACTTCTAAGATATGCTAAAGAATGTTATCAGTAGTCTCAGTTTTTATGTCTACTGCTTCCTTCTCCATAGGACTGCAAGACAGCTAACTGGCTTTCCTAGCTTTTATCATTATTATTATTATTATTATTATTAATGCAGTGCCCCAGCCCTATTTAACACAGTTTAGCATGGCCAAGTAAGGAATATTACAATACAGAAACAGCTTTTGAGATGGAATAAGACAGAGCTTGTGCTTTGTTCCTGAAGATACTGTGCCAGCACACAGTGGCACAGTGGGAAATGAGACATTCAGGGCAGGATGCTGCCCTCTCCCAAGGTTCTGCTTACATGCAGACTTGTGTTCTCAGATCTCTCCTTTTGGGATCCACTTTGGGATGTCCTAATGTCAAATTTCAGCACACATGCCTGTCACCATTGAAAGGTAAGATCACAAATAGCGGACAGGGACATCAACAGAAGAATCAGATGAGATGACTTGTCTATACAAAGGATTATTCCCATTTATGCACAGATATTTTGGCAGCAAAAGATGGGGATAAAGAAAGACCCTCAGCACATTTAACCCTTTTGACCACAGATTTATGTTCCTAAAAGCCTGTCAGATTGAGCTGGCAGATCTGAGACCATGCCTAAACTCCTCCCAGGCCAGTCTCTAAGCAAGCCAGGTTAAAGCTCACCTGAATACTGACTGCAGGGAAGCTACAGCAGAGCAGCCACAAGGGTTCCCAGACATTTATTCCCTTAAGAACTTAGTTCCTCCATCCATGTATTTCAGGGTACACCTTTTCTGGCATTAGTGCAGCCTGAACGGGTCTCCTAACTTTTTGGAGCAGCAGGCAGTGTCCAGATCCTCAGAGTGGCTTGTGTATCCCAGTAAATTCTGCAATGTTAAGTTCTTATTTATGGACTAGCAGGCTCTCAGGCTTGCTGTTGTTAAAATTCTCAGTCCCATATCTTATGGCAACATTTCTACTTTATATGAATGCATGTAGCCAGTGGCTGTTAAGGAAAAGGGAATGAGGAAATTTCACACATCACTAAGAATAATATAAATGGTGCAGTGACTTTCCAAAATGGCAAGATACTACTTAGAAGCATGACACGGGAACTGGTTACAGTTGGGCAAGAGACTTAAGGAGAGCAAGCTGCATTTCTGTATGATACATAATTGATCAGTCTGACATATCAGAGGACAACGATTTATAACAGAAAGGCAGGAACAATAACAAGGAAGGAATAGGGCAGACAGGAATTTAAAATGGCTGTTTAAAAGCAATAACCTTGCTGCTAGGTATGGTCTGACTGGTTTAAAAAAATGTTGTGCAACTTTCTGGAAACTACATTGCCCAGTACTTACTCACAAATGAAAACTGTTTCTTGCAGCTTGTGTAATTAGGATAGATGAGGTAATTGAACTGTCTTCCACTTAAACATGCTGTATATTATATCATGTATGATTCTGTAAGAGAAGCAAGGCTTACAGGGAGACAGAATCCGTTTTTTAAGCCAAATTATATCATTAGGGAAATGAGAAGCCGTCAGGCTCCAGGCTCTTTCAGAGAGACATGACTCTGTTGGACTCTGAACTCAAAATCTTGGCACGGTCCCTCAAATATTCCCTCTGCCTAACAACCTTCACCACCACCACCAGCGCCTTTTCATGAGGTCCCACTTTGCTTTGCATCACCTGAAAAATTACTGTCTTTTCAAGGCGTGCCAAGTGATGCTAGCTGAATACACCGTTGCCACACACAGTCTACCTACAGTATCAGAAGACCAAAACTCATCAGTGGCCCATGCTTAGAGTAATTCACTTCCAAAGTTAGCTAATTTTAATATAAACTGTTTTGCATGAAGACTCAAGGGACTCAAACTGCACAGAAGGAACGCTTCCCTTTTACAGATTACTGCTATTTTTTGGCAGTAACAAACAAAGAGGTATCTTAAAACAGTCTTCTCTTTCATTCCTTCTCTGGAATCTGAACAATAGGAACTGTGATAAAAGCAACTTCCAGTTACAATAAATACATTGTTCCAGTTTAATTAATGTTTTCCCAATACAATTGGTGTGTAAGAGGTCAGAGAAACAGAAAATTGTATACTATAGAGATCATGCTGTCAGGTAGCACATTAAAAATATTAAAAATGTTTTCCATTGCTGTTCCACAACACATCCTGAGATTGGACTAGCAGGGTAGCACGTGCAACAACCAATTCTTTATAAAGGGGAAGCTGAACCCTGTAATCTCTTTATCATCCTGTCAGTGAGTTAATGGTCATTACCATGAACAGATTCTTATTTTATCAAGCAAGTCAAGGCATCATTGGTGCTTTTCATATGATAATAATGATGTTTTACACCACAATTAAAATCAGTACAAATTTTGCAGCTTTGCTATAGGTAGGCTTAGCTGCAGCCTTTCAACTTGCAAATACCACATTAGAAGTCTTATCAGAGATGTCACACTAGTGGAGCACATAATTCTTTTTATGATCATTCTTTTTCTCTCATTCCCTCCCCTCCAAAAACAGCACAAAAGCTTAGAGTTAGAAATAATAAAAGAAACTATTAGGTAAGGTTGCAGGGCAGGTTTAGCTCAGATGGTTTGAGCGTGGTGCTGCTAATGCCAAGGTCACAGGTTCAATCCCTGTATGGGGCTATGCTGAGGGTTGGACTAGATGATCCCCAGAGGTCCCTTCCAAACCTACCATTCTATGAAATCTATGCAAGCATTATGTAATGCTGCTACCCCAAGCAGTGCAAGGGAGCTTCATAAAAGACTTACTGTGTGTTTTCCCCCAAATTCCAATATATGCTGCTTTTCTTTATCAGCACTAAAAATATTCTAACAAACATCCTCATGTCAACAGTTAAACATTTTTAAAACAAAAATCTTCCACTGTTTTGCAATACTGGGCTTCCAACTCCCCTTCCCCAACAAACAATCACCAACACTGTTAATTTATTTTTTGAAAATATTTTATCTGTCCAAACAAGCATGGAAATCAGTTTTCATTGAACTAGGTCATGAACTCAAGAGTTATACTTTTTATTTTTACTTTTTTTTTAGATTAAAGATATCCTTACTCATTAAAGCTGGGTGGGGGTGGTTTCTTTCTAAAGGATGCTTCTAATCTTGCTGCTGAACAAAAAATAAATCAAGAATTGGACTGCAGCTTAATGTGTGCACATGTAAAACAGAACTGAGACTGTGCAGTGTAGTGTTGATCCCGAACTCTGGAAGGAATTAAAAGTTCAGTGATCTTCAAAAGGTGACTCCCTCAACCTCATGATTTTCAATCTGTGTGTTATCTCAGGACACCTCATGTACAGCAAAATGAAAACAGAAATAGCTGAGTCTCAAATCAACTTCTGCAATACTTCCCAGATAAGCATTTCTGTTTCTTTCTTTTTTTAAAAAAAATTGTCAGAATCTACTGAACTGGGGAAGGGAGGGGCAGTACAAGGAAGAAATAGTATCCCTCAGAGAAGTACACCCAGCTCATATTCACAGCTTTGTTTTACTGTAGTCTTTTCCCAGGGCAGAAAACCCAAGAACTGTGCACTATATAAATCTGGTAAAAATAGATGGGAGTTGGCAGCACTGGGGGAGGGGGGAGGAAAAAAAGCACCCACAAAACCTGTTTCAACCTAATCAACTGCTAATAATCAGCAACCCAGCAGCTAGGAGCACCATCACCTTATTCTGCAGAGACCTTCAGCAACACGGCAGCTTCTGGGTTGAATGCCAATAGTTTCCATTTGTGCTAGCATTTCCTTGTGGAGTGCAGGGATGAAGAGCAGATAGCGACAAAAAAGTGAAGTCACACACTGGGGGCTCCTAATAATCAATATACATGAACATCTGTGTCACATCCACCCTGGGCCAAAAGCAAACCTCTGATCAGCGGAGAAAGGCTCTTTGCTGCAGCGCCGTTCTCGGCAGTCGTTCCTCTTGACAAAACTGTATTTAATTGGCATGAAACAAGGTACTGCCAGCCAGCTAAGACAAAACATTAACATCCTGTTTGGTAGTCTCCTACATTTAAAAGAAGTTGAAGTCAAGATTTTGAAGTGTGATTAATGATTTCTGGGTGCACAGTTTGAGTTACTTTGAAAAAATGCTGAGTTCAGCTTCTGGCAAAAAAAATAAATAAAAATCAGGCTCTTTTAACAGGTCTTAAGCTAAACCAGTCACAGGTTGAGATACCCAAATTACTAGTTGTTGGGATTGCTGGCCAGAGGCTGTGGAGACATCCACCTTGGGAAAGAATTCAAGCCACAGCACACCACATCAAAACCCAGAGCCCTTGCCAGTTTGCTGTAAACCTTTGCGTAGCCAACCTCTGTGGGTGGGGTAGACGCGCAGTTGCAGAAGACAAAAAAAATAAAAAAAGCAAGGTCTTTCCCCGGGCAGATGAGTAAGTTTCCATGAAGTAAGCAAGGGTGTGAACCAGCTCCAAAGCCACTGCCATGCTGCAGCTGCCCAGGCGCCCGCTGCTACGCTCCAGTAAGCATGAGGCATCTCACTGGGAGGAGCACACGCACGGGCGGCTAACGTCAGCGAGCGGAGGTGCCTCAAGCTCCCACCGCAGCGCGCCTGCCACCACCTTACGGCCAGCGTTCGCACTCGAGGTCCAGACGCAAGCTGGGCCGTTCCTCTGAAAGCACTACAGGCACCGAGACTTGCTCAGGCAAATCCTCCTGCAGCAGTTACAGAACTGCAGCGCTCAGCTGCCTGCGCCGGTCCTCTGCTGAGCGGTCCCGGGCTGACGGCACACGCTCGGGAGGGCAGCAGGCTGCCCGGCGGTGGGCTTTGCCGCTTTCTGCCGGGAACACTAGGCTTGAGAAGCGGAAGAGAGATGCGGACAGCTTAGGGCAGCTGATACGCCATCAACAACTGCGAGGAACAGGTCCGAAACTGCCCTGGCTAGCACTTCTCATGTACTGCCAAGCCCTTAAATATCATCTAAACACTGTTCCGTTAATGCCACAGCAACTACGACTTGGCCTTAATAGAGGCCAGGCCCTCTCTGTGCTCTAGACCTCGGCCTCCCAAAGCCGAGAACAGCCTTCGGCCTCCAGCTTAGCTTTCAGAGTAGCTCCTGCTCTGCGACCAATCAACAAGCGTTGATGGCCACCAACCACATCATCTAAGCTGTCAATCATTTTGGTTGAACACATTCAACAAGACAACTATCCCCCAGGAAACTGCTCGTGCCAGTAACTCATAGCCTGTACTCACAGGCACAAATACAGGCACAAGCTAGGCCAAGCTAGTCCCAAGCGTCTGCTTGGTCACTTTGGCCTCTAACGCATTGCTTCCCTGAGGGATTGGGGGACCTGACGGATATGCACGTTGCTGTGCCTGTAGAAGCGACAGAAATAAAGACTCATTTCTTTTTCTCACCAAGACAACAGGAAAATTAGTGTAAGAGACAGAGACAAACTAATCAGAGAGAGTTCCATGAGCCTCTGTTTAAAGGCTGTTTGAATTTGCCCCTGCTGAAAGTAGATTTAAGGGCTTATATGACATCTAAGAATAGTTGTCTCAGTCCACTGTACTTCAAATTTCCCTCTTTCCTGACATCTAATATGCCCCCTGAACTGAACTCTGTATATAGGGGGACTTACGGGTTAGCTACACTGGTTTTACCGCTCTTGCGGATAAACCCTACACCAAAGATGTTGACAGCAAGAAGCATACAGGTCACTTCCTTTGTCCTAGCATTACCTAAGTAGCAAGACACAGTAGAATGAGGGTCATATTTTGTCAAAATATTCAGCTGCTTGGGGACCTCTGATGTGTTTACTACTCAGCCTTAAACACCTGAGCTAAATGGAATGAGTTTGTGTACTATGCACATAAGTTTCCACTATACCTTTCTAGATCACAAGTCACACAAAACACAGCCTCCTTCCCACACTCACACAAGATACACATTCAGAAAAAAAAATGCAATACTTTTCACATCCCTTTGCTAACCAAAGATGCAAATGAAATTGAGTTGGCAGACTATACCCTTTTATCAGTTCTATAAAGAATTTCCATGCAGAAAACGTTTTATGTGCTTACTGAATTCTTTCTTCCACAGCATGCTGTTATATTCTCAACTGGAAAAAAATTGTAATATTACACTAGCTATTTTCATGTATTATCCAAGAACTTTCACCATAGCTACAATACCTACATGTGCAGTTATCCACCAAAGAGAAACCTAAATTCTCTTGAATTACTGTTGCAGTGTTAAAGTCCATAAGCTGCCAAAGCATTCAGGAAGTTAATAGATTTGTTTATGGACTAGACAAGGCTTAATTAAATGAGGCAGCTCAGAAGAACAGTAAATCCTCTCTCCTCCTGTCTTTCCCTCCCCCTTTTTTCCTAGAATATCTTTCTTCTCTTGGAGAAACTCTTTCTCTTCTTCCTAATAATACCATCACGAATGACAGATATGTTATCAGTCATCAGTGGGATTTGACACATTCTTAATACCTGTCATGACAGCTCTGAAGTCTGCATGCTATCCCATTGTATTCCAAGGCATTTGCAGGAACTAATGGACACATCAAACAGCAGTCCCGGTATCAAGGCTCTGCTCTGTTGGACTGCTGAACGTTTGCAATATAGAGAAAGATGCTTAAAAAAACCTAATCTGCGATTATTCAAAGTTAGACACAGAATTGGTATACATAAAACATTACAAATGGCTTCTGTGTGTGCTCTACGCCTATCTATGTTCATCTCACGCTAGGTTGGCCACTTTGGAGGCTATATTACTGTATGTTTATTGATAAGAATGCTTTAATGTTTAGGTAAAAGTATCAGTGGCAGTAAAGGTTAGATTAATAATTCAAGGTCTTCATTGAAGGACTCAAAGTACTATATTCATGTACAGCAATGCATTGCTGTGCACATACAGAATCACTCAGTTCTTAGGCTCGCTGCTTTACGTTCTTTTAATGGTGAACTCGACGCAGAAGTAAGGTGCAAGTTAAGGCTAGAACCACAGTTAACCTCAGAGGTGAGCATATGAATTAATATGAAGACAATGGGATTGTGAAGTGTGTCATTCAAAGTAATTTGAGGATTATATACCTCAAATTTTGGATTCTCAGTTTTATGAAACCACATATTGAACACCTGAAAGTAGCAGAAAGCATGAGTTTGCAAAGAGAGTGGAGGCGGATGGAGAGAGGAACTGTCCCTGAAGGGGATGCAAGGAGGAGAAAGGAAAACCCAATGAGCAGTTTACACTGAGTGACAAGAATGAAGATAAAGTCTATGTAGGATACTCCGCAGCAGTTTCTGTATCAATCTATTCTTTATGCCTACTGATTTCTGTGGACCTCTTAACATAGGTACTTTTGTTTTTATTTGTTGAAGCCCCCAAAAGAATAAGCTGTGACAGAATGAGTTCCTTAGAGAGATCTCTAAATAGGAATATTTTCTTTTAAAAAAATCAAATATTATTTCAGGTGACTGGTCATATATGTGGAATATTTTTCAGGCATAGAAATAAAATAATTCCTTACTGTGACCTCTCTTTGGAGACTTAAACTTGAAAGAAATTTTCATAGTTTAGTTGAGTTGCTGCAAAACATTATATAGCCACAGTCTTTGCCAAAGCATATCAGCTGTGGATAGAAGTGTCTTGCCATTACTAAGTGCAGTATCTTGTTGTTCTTGATATATTTACAGTTTTGCACAAGGCAAAAAAAACAAAAACAACAAAAACAAAACAAAACAAAACAACAAAAAAAACACCAAAGAACCTACACAGATTAGAGACAATGCAATCCTGTGCGTACAAAGTAGCATAAAGCCCTTTCAGCAAGGCAATTGTGTGAGTAGCATGCTGGAGTCAAAAGGAAGGATCCCATTAACATCAATAAGCCATGTAGAAGGTGTGGAGTAAGTAAGACAGGCAAAACATGTTCAGCAACCTAAATGACTGCATGTCCTTTGGCTGAAATTGTTAACCAATATGAAAGGTCTCATGGGATTTTTTCCATTTACAAGAGATTTATCACCACACTTCTTTTATATATATATATATAGTGAGATTTTACTTAGGAAAGGCACAGAGCATTACCTACTTGCACCCGTAGCTGTTTAGGAAATAACAGCACCTTTGGGAGGAGAGAAATCCAAAGTCTTCCTCCTCAGGCTATGGCTTGACACTGCAGCAAACCCTGCTCTAGGGATATTCAGATCTAAAACATGGTAATATAGTGCTGATCAAATGTAAACTCATTTGAAGTACTTTCAGAAAAAGCTGAAAGGCTAAGTTTGGATCGGTATGCTTTCATACCAGATCAAATGTTGTCTGTTCTTGAGCAGACAACATAAAAAAACATAATGCAAACAAACTTGGCATCATACTTTCTAATCATGATCTTATGCCAGAGCCTGTTCCGGATCTAAGTTGCACTACTGGCTGATCCTGGGCTGCACAGATGCAGCATTAATGCTCATGGACCCAGAGCCTCATTGACAAGTCTTCCCAACAAACACTCTCTATTTTGGCGCCGCTCCAAGAAGCATTACCGCTTCTCCTGCTGTCTACACGTTCAGTTATTCCTTTCATGTACACTCTCAGCTGTAAGCAAATCAACATGTCAATCCCTTGGGACACATGGCTTAGCTTATATTTAAGACTTGCCATTCTGGTTTGTGCTTTGGACATTGATTTCTATTGTCTCAGCTATCACTCAACAAAAGGGCATTTAATTGCTCTCTCATTAGTCTGGGGGGGGGAGGGGGAAGAACAACTTTTACCAGCCCTCTGATTGATGGCAGCCATTAACACCTTCCCGCACAATGCTGACTTATTAGAAGCTCGATTTACATGTGGAGCTCACTGGAACACCAGTGAACCAGATCTGCACCTACACTTGCCTTGAGAATGTTAAGAGACACATATCTCCACGTGATGCGAATCTGCAAAAATGCTTATGCTAGCCACCCATTTAAAGGAAAAAGGTGGAAGCTTAATGAAGTTTGGGGAAAGTTTCTGGAAAGAAGAAAAAATAGGGAAGCTCAAAGATTTTGTTTCTGTCTTTAAACACTACCATGTAATTCATAAAACAGTTGCAAGAACTGGGAATTTGTTCACTGTGAGAGTGACGGAGCTCTGGGACAGGTTGCCCAGAGAGGTGGTGAAGTCTCCTTCCCTGGAGATATTCAAGGCCTGCCTGGATGCAACCCTGTCTACCATGCTGTAGGTGACCCTGCTGAGCAGGGGGGTTGGACTAGATGATCTCCAGAGGTCCCTTCCAACCTTACCGATTCTGTGATTCTGTGATTCTATGAAAAACCAACCAAGCAACCTGAACTATACTTACTTATACAAAGGTAACACCAGGAAACACTTTACATCCACTATGTGTCAAAGTCCATTTGCTGAGGAATTCCATAAACTGTTTTTAACTCTTGGATGAGCATTTTCTGTTCTCTTTGTAACAGAGGAATTAGGAAAATTAATATTCATATTTACTTTCCTAAATGCTCCTTAGAACAATAAGCCTCATACTCTGGTATACTACTCTACTATCCAAACTGCTGACTGTAGGTTTTTAGTAGTCAATTCATTTTACTAAAAAACACAGGGATGTTAATCTTACTTTCTAAGAAACAGATCTCAAGAAACGACTAGATTAGGGAAGGCTTCTTGCAACGGGAATACTACCTTTGATCAGTTCAGTTATGTGGAACTGGCAGTAATTTCAGTAAATGTCTAACACAGTTTAATGCAAGGTATTGACATGTCATTTGCATAATCTAAGACCAATCACGCTTTGAATATCAGACTTTCCAGTCAGACATATAAACAAGCTTTATAACTATCAAACACATTTTGGTGGATGTTTTTTTCTTTTTTGAAAAGAGTTACCACTTGCGAGCTTGGTCACTAAACGCCGGCATTGAAACGCAACAGCATATGGCAAGAGGCACGTGAGCGCTTGCGGGGTCTCAGCTGTGGGAGTGCTGACCACTGTCTGACACAGAGGCTTTCTGAAACCACACTAGCTATACCTGCAAAAAAGGACTTCTGACTACAGCTTCAGAACATACCCTGTATTATTCACTGATTTACATCACATTTATATTGTATAATATAACTGATTTAAACATCCATAGCAAAATTGCAAAAGAAAACTACTCTGTTACTCCATTTCAGTGAGTCTACACTTATCTTAACATCCTCCACAGAAGACACGTTTGTTCCTTGTACATACTCATCTTCTCTGATCTGTATTTTAAATAAGCTTAAGTAGTGGCTGTTTTCATGCCTTCCTTACATGATTTTATGTATATAAATGAATGTGTGTAGGAGGGAATGTACCTTTTGTTTTACCACAACTCTCTTCATTTGTATCCATTCTACAGCTCACATGCGTGTGAAACTGTATTTCGACCCCTCCCTTTCCCAATAGCTTTTAAGAAGAAATAAAACTTTACATACACAACCAACCAGCCAAAAAAAAAAAAAAAAGACCTCCCAAATTGGCATTCAGCCAGTTATTAGCTAAACACTAAAACACACTTGTTTTCTTAACTTTACTCCTGGGAGCAAGCAAACTTCTCGGGAAATTTTATTTTCCTCTCCCATTGTTAGGCTTCTCTTCAGTGTTAGGCAGGAGACGTGCCTTTCTTTCCGGAAAGGCTAAGTGTAATCTTCCGAAAAGTAAGATCTACGGACAATTACTGGTAGCAAAAGGCTGAAATTTAAGCTGCATAGCTAATCCCAGAAAAATACCTCAAATTCCCTTCAAAACTCATACCAAACTGGCAATAGTGCATCAGATAGCAGCACTTCCAGAATGTCACCGATACCAAGTAAGCTGTCTAAATAGTTGTAAGCCAGTATGTGACTAAAAGACAGACCAAGGGCCATGTTTGTGTAACTCCTCTGTCAATCTTTGCTTCAGGTCTCACTGGACACATAAGCAGAAAGGAAATTCTTTGCAGGCAGCAGGGGCTTTACAAGCAGACTTCAGAGAGTCCCATCAGGCCAACACATGCTAATCAACATGGCTGGGTCCTCAAAAATAACTTTATTGAATCTATCTCATCCTCCTCAGAGACACAGTCGTATCTGCACACCTTCCAGATTCAGTTCAACCACACATCTGCTCAAAGCCCTCGTGGGAGACTCAGAATATAAGTGCAAAATTAGGGCAAGCGCTAGCGCGGCAGTAGGCCAAAGCATTTTGCTGGCAGAAGCACAAACCTGCTCTTCTAAGAGGCATTCCTTCTATAAATAGATTTATGAATACAGAACCTCTGCCAAGCTGTTCTTGCTTCTTTGCTTATTTTAATGCCTCTTGCAAGATCGGCTCCTAGAAGTTTTATCTCCATTAGTAGTAATAAACATTTATTATATGCTCCAGCAACATTTGAAAGTTTTGATGAATAGCAACAGTTCTGTCTAGAAAAGCAAAAATAATTTCCCATTTTAAAATCTCTAATGTATTTAAACAAACAAACAAAAAAAGCAAGCTCACCTGATATCAAAGAATTCACATGAAAATTCTGCATGCACACCACTGCTTGGGAGAGGGCAGCTGACTTCTTCTGCTGAGGCTTCAGGAGGAGATGGGATGGTGTTGGTGTTTAATCTTCCAAACTGTTGTTCAGCTGAGCTCCAGTGGGCCCCAGGCGAGCCCCAGCGTCGCGTGGGTTGACCCTCTGTCTTCCCACCTGCAACAACAGGACACGTTTTCAGCTCCCTTGTTGCAGGAGTGATGCCACATTTCGTATTTGAGACATGCTGATGGCAGTTTACGCTGTCACAGTAACTTATATCACTCAAACTGCTAAAGAGTCAATGCAACCATTTTAAAGGAGAAAAGTCATCAAAGGTGGTATTACGGATAAGTATGATTCTGCCTTTTTCAAATCCAGGTACTCTTCCAATACAGTACATTTTAGGGACAGAGAAAGCACTAGAAAGCTATTTATAAAGCACTTACACATCCTAATGCTAGCTTGGATGGGCCACTTTTCTACAGGAAAATGGTAGACACATAACAAACTTACTCAAGCCTAATCTGTAAGAAGAACACTTCATGGTAAGAATTTGACTTCATTTGAGATAACCAAAACCCCACTACTAATATCAAATAGAGGTATTAACCAAGGACTTAAATTACCTTGTACTTTCATCTATTATCATTCTCTTGCATCTCCTTTTTTTCCCCTTTCCTTCCCAACATAGTTCACTCATCCATTTTCAAGGATGGAGGTCTAAATGAAGCCCTTTATCAAGGCTCAGTTTTCAAGAGCAATGTCACCTTGCAATTTCCCTTCACTTCAGACATTAACTTCTAAGGACATATTCTTGAAAAGCCTGTATCTGTACTTATTTCAACTTCCTTGGGAATAATTGAGTATAGAAAGTAAAATTCAGCCTGATGAAATTTTTATTTCCCTCTAAAAATAAAAGGGAATACATGGTAAATTCTCTCCCCAGCCGCCTCCTTTTTTTTTGTTCCTTTTAAAGGTGAAGACAAAGGAGACATATTACATTTTGTTTTTCCCTATCAGAAGTTCTAAGAAATTCTAAGTTTTGAGTTATGCAAACTCTATGTTCGGAGCAATCTGATCTTACTGGCTGCACCCTCAGTGGACTACATGACCTCCAGAGGTCCCTTCCAACCTGAATTATTCTTTGTTTGTCTCCAAAGGGATTCAAGATTAGCTTATAACTCTTATAAATTTAAGAAGTTTTTTTCATTGTTTACTGCCATTTTTACTCTATGCTTCTTCTCCAACACAGATTCCTTCAATGATTCAAATTTACGGGAATTTACATATAAGAACTCCTGAAAAGGCACTTCTAATCTTAAATTAGCTGAAGTATCTTCTTGCAAGTCATAAACTGAAGGGATTTAATGCAATTATGGAAAACCAGCTCAAAAAGAAAACTAAGAGAATGTATTCTAAGGTCTTACTTAGGTAACTGTACAGAAGGGCTTAAAAAATGGTGATATGGGACTATAAAGACTGTTAGGCTAAGCATTTCGCTGGTTAGTGGATTTTTAGTTGAAAGCTGACTTTTCAAGGAGACCTCGGAAGGCAAACATCCTCCTTCTGGATCCTTAAACACATGCATGTATGTTGTTTAATACTGAAGAAAATACTTGGGCAATGCAAAAAGCTCCTTTTCCATTTCTCCATGTACCTGCTCCCATTAGAGAGGAATAGAGACATCAATTGATATGTGGCATATCCAGGGAATAAAAAGCAAGAATCTCACTCTTAAAACATCATAAAGCCAAGACAGCAAAATTAATAAATAAATACTCTTTTTCCCTCTCTGAGGTGAAGGAATGCCACATGGGATTGGAAAGTTCGAAAGTTAAATAATGGAGCCTTAGTTCTGTTGCTCTTCAAAGTCTAATACATCTGTCATTACTCTTCTCCTCTCACTTTCACCTCTTCCAAAAACTTCAGATACTTTCTCTTTTAAGCCCAAAGGGCACATTGACTATCAAATTCTAACACTGTTAAGTCTGCAAGGGAACATGAGTGTAAAAAAAGACATTTCCTCAGAGTACCATAAGCATGAGACTACTGAGCAGAAATATACACATTCTTTCTTCTTTCATTTTAAAGAATGGTACCATACAGTTCATATTCTAATAAAATCATCTCAATTAAATATATTCCATCACCAGTTGGAATCACCAAAATCTGACCCTTCGCCTTAAACAGAAATCCCAAAGACTGAAAAGAGAGTTGCTAGAAAAGGAGGGCATTTTCTTCAATACTTATCCATAGTTTGCTTAGAAGCTTAGAATAATAAATGGAGTAGATGAAATGCAAAGTCAAATTTAATAGCCTGGAAAACAGTTGTACATGATGTGCAGCTGGCATGCAAGGCTGCTGCAAAGACATATTTTTGCACGTGAAGTCCTAACAGGGGCATTCCCAATAATGCACAGTAAAAGACAATGCGCGGAGCAGAAATCAGTTCAGAAGTTAGCCCCCAGCAGCAGAGATAGGAAATTGTCTAGTTCACTTCTATAAAAGGAGGACAGCCTATATAGCACAAATCAAAACCCGGATCCATAATCCTTTAGGCTCAATTGGAAGTTCAGGAAGAGTATGAAATGATTATCTTTTGTGTCCAATGCCATTTTTCAAGTAAATTTAGGGAATTAGCACTGCTACATTTACAAACCACTCTCATCCATCCACCTTCCCCCACCCCCCTTGTTAATGGTACAAAGTTGGCTGCAGATGCAACAAAAGCTGTCAGTGACTGCAAGGTGTCCTAAAGCAAGCCTGACCTATTAGTCCAGCTGGCTTGATGAAGGTCACTGACACTGCTAACACCTCTGACATTTTATAATCAATTGCCAGCATTTACAGAAGAGAAAATATTACTAGCGCTCAGCACACTTGGAAAGATGGAAAACTCTTTTCAATTAATCTTTAGCTTGCTCTCTCTGATGGCCAAAGAACAAAATGATACGACCTAGCACAGCAAATACTAGTGAGATTGGTTTCCAGCATCCACTACCATATTCTGTTTGTATTTAAACAATTATAGTTTAGCTGCCTTTTTCAAATAACTGCAATATGAATCACCATAGGGACAGCAGCAGAGAAACTGTCAAATACTTATAGCTGAAGAAAAAAAATCATTTAATTCTTAAAGCAACTGTGTCACCCAGCAAATTGCTGACAACACTGAATATTTAGTTTAGAAATCCAGTACTTTTTGTAACTTTTTTTTTCTTGGAAGAAATACCGACCCTAACCTACCCCTTTGCTGCTGGTAAAGTCTGACTAAGCTCTTCCTGTACATTGCACATTCATCCTGTGCATGTTTTATAATCCAAAGCAGGAACAGAGATTGTTGCCTTTTAAAGTACTCTTGCTTCTGCTATTTAAGTGAGGACGGAGCACTAAGGAGAGAGATTTTAAAACAACACTTTGTGAGCAGTCCACAAGCAGATTTACAAACTGCTGCTGTGTCGGATGGGTTCGGCAGCTGGGAAGCCCCAGATTTGACAGCTCTGCCCTCGTTCAATGGTTCGACGCGATCATTTTGAATTAAAACTGAGCCTCAGGGAACAGGGGATCCCTAACTTAAAACCTCCTGAAGACCAACATTTCAGGCAGATTTCTGGTTCCTGAGAGCCCTTCTCATCCTGCGTCTCCTAATTCAGGCCGTCAGAGCCGGCTCTTTCTTTTCACGGGAGCTGGTTGCCTTGCGGTATAATGTTTGTGTCAAACACGGTCGCTAAAGGCACTCCAATTTTCACTAATAAGTGTCATTAGGAGAAGAAAAAAATGGTTGTGTATTTGTCAGAGAAAAACCATTTCCTGATGTTCGGCACAGACAGGATAATGGTTGTGGGCAGCATCTTGGCCCAGCAGGCTCTGCTAGTAGGTGGTAAATGAGAGTGTTGCGGAGGGGACAGTTATTTTTCAAGGGGGGGGAGCAGGGGTCGGAGTCTGCGGAAGGAGGCACCCCAACAGCAAGAGATTTTTTGCATCCAGGCTTGTGTCAGTCTAGGAGGAGGGAATCATTATGCAAGGCCAGCTGCAGGGGTGTGCGCTGCTGTCTGGAAAAATTAGAAGTCTAGCAATGAAACATAAAGAAGGGAGAAATGACAGAGTGAATGAAAACCTCATGATAAACCTACTTAGGTTCTCTCCTCTCTGGCGTGGAAGATAAAGTCTAATCTCTTTGGCACATATCCTGGCTGAGACTCAGACAAATGTGCGTGCACACATACATACACACACACACTCGCACACAGCCCCGGAACGTGGAACGACAATGTCCACCAAAACGATCAGTAACTGTACAGAGCACTAAGCAAGGCTCATTTTTGGGGGATTATTTAGCTACGTTCTCGGGAAAGATCAGAGCAGCTCTAGAATGCTTTTGATCCAGAGACTCCTCATATGCCTTCGAAAGAAATCCTTCCCATTTGAATACTTGGGTGGGGGGGAGTGGTAGGGGAAAGGGACAGGAGAGATGACAGGGGTGCAGGACACTGAAGAGCAACAGGAAGAACTAAGGCTCTGTTATGTGGCTTAGGGAGTCATCCCGACTGGATATGGCATTTGTTTGCCTAAGTGGGTTCCTGGACGAGGCAGGCAGGTCAGCATCACTTCTTTTCCAATATAAGATAGAGTTTCTTTTTCTGCTTCATTAACACAGTCTATGAAACCAAATACTTCAAATATTTCTTCATTGTGCTTGCTAATAAAAACAAAATTGAGCCAGACTCTCAAGTCTTATTGGTATGGTCCAGCAAGGGAATATGGAGAGAGGGGGAAGGAAAAACAAAGGTCTTGCATATGCTCTCAAAAGCCCCTGGTTAAAATCCCATCCTTAAAACCTACATGGGGAAGTGTTGGGTAATTTTTCCTTCTGCCTGTCCTGACTACTAGTAAAGCCTCAGGGCTCACGAAATTCTTTCTAGCACACTAATGGCTTGGAATAGGCAGGACAGTATGAAACAGCAGCAGTTTGAAGAATAATTTCCCAGGGGAGAAGGGAAGGAGGCTGTCCCCTGACACGTCATTTCAAGTTACACACTCTGACTGATGGTGTTAGTTTTTTCAGGACAAGAAGAAATACATCTTGCCCAGCATGCCTACACTGTAAATTTTGCCATTGTATGTCCTTCAGTATAAGCTCTTTTGGATCCAGTTTTATGAGAAAGTTTTGATCACTTAAGAGAATGAGAATTAGAAAGAAAAACTTCTACTGTACAATTCTTCCTTTCTACTATGTGCACACATTCAAAAACTTGGGGATTATTTCTGTCTTTTTAATACTTAGAAAAAGTTTTTTTTTCTAAGACATCTCTTTCACAATATTTTTCCTAGCTATATGATCTATCAAATGTAGCAGAGATTTATGCTATCAGATTTCAGATTAGGATGCCACTGACCACATTCTTGCCTACCTAGTGTGTTTTACAAACACTTATACCTGTACAGTGTGGGTCTAATGGGTTAAGAAAAATCCAGACCCTTGGAGAAAAAAAAATAGTTTGTGGAATTGAGATGTTGATACATTAACACTCTGCAGGTGTAAATGGGGTACGGAAGTGAAAATTGGAACCTTCTGAAGAATTAAAATAAATGCAACTTACATACAAACATGGTAGCTCAAAGAACACAAAACTGAAGGCTGATGCTTGCTCAAAGTTAAATGAAAAAGACACAGGAATAAAATACAAATTTTTTCAGTGAGAAAATTTTGTTGCTGGAAAATTCTTAAATTGCAAACCATATCATTGTCAAAGTGCAAAAAATACTTTTTACAGCAACACAGCTGCTTTTCATGTATTTTTCTAAGGAAGGTAAGGACAGACATGTGTAATATTAACAACAATTCAGGAAATATATTCATAGTAACATATCGAATATATTATGAAGAGAGGAGAAAGGAACATGGTTATCTGGCTTGAAAAAAGCACAGTGTCAGGTTAAATTCTATTTCAGTCTAAAGCATTTTAAGGAGGAAAAACCCTACATATCATCAGTTGTAAACTGAAATGCTAGCAAGGTTTTTGTCTGCCAACTGGTGGAGTATCAGCTATAAAGCCAGAGCGTGGGTTCTTCTTTCCGAAGATCTGTTTGCAAGGCTCTTGTAAACGGCATACTGAGAGTTTCTCATTTACTATTTCCAAAGGCAGATTATTTAAACTATTTCTTATTCAGTTACTTAATGGAAACTATTGTAACTGATGTTACAATAAAGCAGAGGTAACTTCACAAGGATGAGAACAGTACAGAAAGGCACTGCCAGTCCTGCTCTTTGGAAGTCACCGAGAAGGTACATTAAGTAGCCACACAAACAGATCTTCTACCAAAGCAAATAAGCAAAAGCAGTTGGTCAGCAAAAACAGCTTTCAGGGGGCACATAAATTAAAAAAGAAATTTAGCTTCCCCACCCCAAGACATACACACACAAAACTCTGTTCAGTAAAACTCTGCCTAAAACCTTAAACTACTACAGTTTGAGGGAAGAGGCAGGCTACTCTTCCAAACTTTCTGGGCTGAAGAATAAATAAATCTGATAGAAACTACACTTAATACAACCCAAGACTATAAACTTAATGAAAACCTACCCACTTTGCTATTTTATACAGATTATTAGAAAAAAAAAAAAAAAAAAAAGAAGAAGAAGAAGAAGAAGAAGAAGAAGAAGAAGAAGAAGAAGATTGACCCAAGGCCAATAGCCTGTCTTACAGGAGCTTCTTTCCAGCCCTGGCAACCTCACTGAAGGTGCACTGGCCAGTCTGAGCAGAAAAGCAAATTCTGCTCTTTGGCCATCAGCTGCTAACTTCCTGGCTGGCCAACACACAAGAGGAGGAATGGAAGGACACAGAAAGCAATGTGACAACGAGAATAAATGTATATCCCTGACCTCTGCTTCTTCTGCAGGGACACAAAGGAAAGCTGCCATTTACAACAGCTGGGGCTATTTTTATTTAGTCACATGGGCCTTTAATCTCATTGTACAAACACGTTGTGAAACCTCAAGACATAGCTGAGGGAACGGATGAATGTCATGGAAAGCTTTGTTTTTGGCAAACTGAAATTTAAGGTGTATGCGAATTAGTACTCTGGAAAGGGTAATATTCTGGGAGACTGGAATTTATCTCCACTGACACATCCACAGCTGGGCAATGCTATGAACAGCTTCCTAGTGCAGATCCAACGCACTTCCATTTTGAAATGGAGGGATGTGGAAAATATTATTAGAGTTGATAGAAAATTTTTCTTATTTTAATAATCACTTTCATCCCATCTTTGAAAACTATATTATAATTTGTATGTTTATAATAATATACATCACATATCACATTCACATTTTTCATAAAACAGTAAGTTCCAAAAATGGTGGGGGATTATAAAAAAAAGCTAAGGAGTGAGGAATTCAATATACTGTGATGTGGAAAAACAGACAATTTCCCCTCCCATGATTTTTTTTAAGCACATCGTAGCTTTCTTGACCTCCCACAGCAGAGCATGAGCATGTAGGTATGCTCACTTCCCTTCCCACTTCTATCCTCACCATCTACATGGTTTATTCATCTTTTTGTCTTACCATGCATTTTTAGACCTACACCATTGAGGGCTTTTTTGTTGTGTGTTTTTTTTTTTTTTTTTTAACTTTTCTGCTGGCACTTACCACGGAAACTATCACCACTGCACCAGTATTTATACACGTGGTGTTATGAAAATATTTAAGATCATTTGCTTTGATGTATTGCTCTTTCCTTACTTCTCACTCCAGTAAAAAACACAAAGGACAGTTAAGAGTGATAAGAAATTCTACTGACATCATCATCATGCAATGGCATAGTCAAAAGTTTTAAGTCTGAATCACTCATCTGGTGTCCCTTGTAGAACATCCAAAACAAGCCCCACTGTTGCTTAAGTTTCTGTGGAAACTAAGCAACATTGTTTAAAAAAAAATCATCAAAATAACCCAAACTTAAAAACAGGCTGCATCTGTTAAAAGGAAAGCCAGGACACAGCACAGGGATGTTGCATACGAGAGGATACAATGCTTGCTTTCTTTCCAAGTTACCCATTATACAGCATGTGACTCCCTATTCTAATGCTGGGTTTGATTAAAACTTTTTTGGTCACCAAATATTGCACAACACAAATAAGGAAGACTTGAAACTGGAAAACCCAACTACTCCTAGGTCTAATCTGACAAGGGACAAAAACAGGCCTGAGACCAGGGTGTTCCTCACACGATGCCCGGGAAGCATCGGTGCCTGTGGAGCTCCAAGGGGAAATGCAAAGTTCATTGCACTCAGCAGGGCTGTCTGACACTGTCTGATCACACGAGGGGCCCAAACAGCTCCTGGAGGTGAGTGGGGATGATCTGACACAGCCAAAAAAACTCTTAAGAAAAGACCTGCCCTACAAAAAGGGCTCGGTATCATCACGGGATGCTCTATCAGCCACTGGCCGCCAATGCACATAGAAAAAAACAGTGGGGCAAACCAGCAAAAGAGGATAAGGAAGTGAAGCCTCCTGCATTTCATTTTCAGTCCTTTCATCTTTAAAAACTAAACAGATTGCTTTGTTTCTAAATATTTTCAGATGTTCTCTTTAGTTTGGTTTGCACACAAGTAATAAAGAAGCTAAAAATATTCCAATACTATGCTAAAAAAGTTTAAAACCTTTTCTCCAAATTGGAAGTACTTCAGAAAAAAAAGAAAAGATATATATCAAAAACCCCAAATATATAATCAAGTTCTTTGAAGTCACTTTCTACTTCATAAAGACATTTATACTAATTGGAGAACTTTTCGGGCACAAAACATTTCTAAATGATCAGAGATTTAGGATACACTATTTTAATACTGATGGAGAATTTAATGAGGTCATATTTTAATAAGATTCTTGGAATTCATGTTAGAGAAAGGTTTAGACTTAGCAGTATGTTTTTATAAAAGAAGGAAGGTTGGTTACTGTATCATAAAGTGAGCCTGTTCAGATAATTGTAATCATCATTCATGACTATTTTATATACCATTACATGGCGCCACCTTTTTTAACTTGGCCGGCATAAAGCCTAGCAGCTTTGAAACATGTTTGTTGCTAATGGAGGAATAACAAGAATTCAGCATCCACAGCTGGACTGATATTCTAACTTTAGGATTAGCACTTTTTAATCTATACCTTGCCTTTGAAATATATCATGATGAAAAAATATATTGTGATACGCATAAGTGTCAATAACTAAGCAAATGAAGCAATAGAATTTTTGTAGAAAATAAATGTATAGAGAACTACTCAAGGTTGCAAATAAAACGTGAACGTGTCCAGAGGCTTGGATCTACACATCTAAGCAACTGCCTTTGCAGGTAACCTACTAGTAAAAGAGCAGTGTCAACCTTGGGTTGATTCTCATACAGAAATAGAGCCATTTAGTATTAAAGTTTAAGTGATACCAGAAACACTCCTTCAATAGTTACAAACACCATGATCATTTTCAGCAGCTCTTTTTAACTGGCTAATCACATTACAAATATTCTAGCCTAGGTTTCTGGACAGCCAAGAATTCCTGAGTCTGTTCCTGAAGCTATTGTACCTGCTGTGTCTGAGCACCCCACTCCTTCACCTGGGCCCAGCTCAGGTCACCCACCCTCTTTGGGAAGATCCTCAGCCCAAGGAGGGCTTTGGGGAATGCTTCCTTGGTTTGCTGCACAAAGTCTGAGCTCACCTGCATGCGTATGTTCTTTCAAGGTTAACGACAGAGCTGGTGACTAGCGAGGCCTCAAAATAAAGTACTATTTGTTCAGAACAAAAACAAGACAAAGAAGAGTCTGAACATAACAAGCAGTTAATACATTAGCATTGCTCACAAGAAGTCATGTGCCTTCTGCAGGAAAACCCTCAAAGGGTTTCTCTGCCCACTCAGCTGGGAAGTGGGACTATGCCTGGGAGCTGTCATTTTCTGCAGTTTGAAGTCCTAACGTTTTCCATATCTTAAATCGGGACAAAAAATATCTGAGGTTCTGCCCAAAGAAAAAGGTCTTCAGAATTTACAGAAAGTAATTTATGACCTCTCCCATGCAGCCTGGAGTATAAAGCCCTAGAAAGCCTACTGAAGTAGATACATGCATTATTTACCAACACTGCAGTCAATGACCATACTATGACTCCAAAGCATCTGATACAGTCTATACTGCTTTGATCTGCGACCTAGATTGAAGGACCTCCTACCCTACAACCCAACTGTTTCTGCAAAGAGAACCAAAACATAAATTTTGATGGATTTCTGTGTGTTGCCAAGGCACAAAAGCATTTTCCATACATTTAGCTGTTTGAGAAATTAGTTGATCAACTACTTCAAGCTTAATTTTCATAAATAAGATGGAAAGGATAAAGTTAAATTTTCCTCCCACCTGAAAACTTTGAGTATGCCCAGAGCTTAGGTCAATGCTAGTTATCAAATTCTCACAACTGTACTACATAGCAGTCTGATGAGAAAATATTAAGGCCACCTCCAGTATGAGATTATGGAGGTCTCTTCCTCTTGCCAGGTATTAATCAGTTCACAAATACTGCGTGACCAGTAAAGAGAAAGAAACTGTTGCTTAAGGCAAAAAAGATTAGCACTAGGATACAAATATTTTATGACTGCACATTATTACACCAATTCAAACATACCCACAGCTAATCTAGTTCTAGAATGTATTAGCTTCAGTTAGAGATTAAATACTATTGTAATGAATACTAATAAATATTGTTCAAATAAATAGGCATGAGATGCTTTTGTCTTTGCAATATAGGGAACTATAATGAGGGACTTACATGCAGACAAACTGGCTATTCCCTGATACAGAATACATCACTGTCACTTAACATAAGACATTTCTGTAACACAGTGTTAGGAGATAGAAAGTCAAATAATCTCTTTTGCTTTGATGAAAGCAGGAGGAAGTTGACTCAGATAAAAGCAGGGAGTAATCTGTTTAAACAGCTTGGGTCCAAAGCTGAAAATTAAACAAAATCAGTAACAGATAGAGGGTGGCTGCTGGAGAATCTGGCTTGAACCTGATGCAAAAGAGGATGAAACGTGGCTACCTAGATATTACATGCCATAACACCCCATATGTGAAAGGTGTAGACCTTCATCAGTTTTGATTTACATGTTGTTATATCTACACAATTTCCAGGGTTTGCTAGTAATCATGCAGTTAAAGAAGTTTTAACCAACCTAGAAGTAATGAAGAACGTCAGAGTAAATTAATATTTATCAGAAGAACAAAGTAAGAAAACAGATGGTGGAAGCTCACAATCTGTTCCCACCATTTAGCTCCAATCTTTGGTAACAAAGTTCTGCACATACCTATTCAGCTCAGGTTTTTATCTGAGCTACTGATGGCTGAAGAGATAATACAGAAATCTGTTGCAGTCACAAAGTGATTTAAAGAACTGGCCATTCACATTTTAAGAAGATATATTCAAGAAGTCCTTTCTGCATTTTTAAGGGAAGTCAAAAGTATGCAATTTATATTTACAAGGCAAGACTGATAATACATTCCCCCTCCATACAAGCAATATTCTGCACAAATGTCTATAAAGAAGACAACAGAAATGCTGACAAAATAAATTGTTTCTGAATGTGCATTTGGATTGCTATAACATATTCCTTCTTTGCCTCAATAATCAAAGGAGTGAAAAGAGCTGGAAAGAAACCTCTTAGCTTATAAATGTATTGAGGAAAGTCAGGCCTAAAATAATTATTGTAGGCTTCTGAGGAAAGTTATGGAATGTGCAAGAAATTTCATCACACTTTTTTACATGGATAACCTGTGAAAATCTCCCAATTAATCCATCTGGGATCTTCTGAAGGTAAAACAAACAAACAGATACAAAAAAAAATCCCTAACATATTTCAATTTCCAAAATATCATTCCATAACAGGCTTAGAGAAAGACCAGCACCAGAACAGGCAAACGTTTAGAAACATAAAATCAAAACTTAAAATGTATCTGTGAACAGAGTTAATCAACGCTCTTTGTAAATGCAAAATTACTGTCATCCTAACAATAAGAAGCATGACGCACTGACCACCAACTTCTTTCTAAAATCTGAACGAGGTTAACTTTGCAGATTTTTACTGCTCTTTTCCGCTGTCAGACATGATGGTCCTCATGGAATTGAACTCGCATAAAGGCCAAGATTTTCCAGAAGGAAGAGGGAGGATGACAACACATTACACTGACCAAAATAGTTTCAATGGTATTTATAGCCTTGTGTAGCAAAAACCAAACATTTCGCATTCCTCGAACAGTGTTTGGTCTTCATACAAATTTAGAAAGAGACATGTTGAGCTGCAGTCCTGTCAGCACAGTGACTTGGGGTCTTGCAACCCCATTTGTTGTGGAGTCCACAACTCCACAAGCTCCAATAAAATGCATGACACCCACCTGGCCAAGGGATAAAACAACTTTTTACAGGGAATGAGTCTTCATGTTTTTCAGTAAGGCTTCAGATCCATAAAGAAATAATAGCATCATGCCCTAATTACGCAGTGGACTCTGTGGAAGAACTGGGATCCCTTTGCAAGCATTTCAGAACATTTTGTAATTCAGAAAATTAAGGTGTTGCATTATCTTTCCCAGACTTGTCTGCAAAATTTTCCTCATTTGAAGAACCACCATAAGGAGAGAGGAAAACAGGCATGCAAAAATTATGGACATATAAAACATCAGCTTTCCGCTATAATGTTGGACTGACATATATGGCTCTCAAAAATGGTAACACAATATTGCTAGTGACTGTTTACCTCTGGAAATTCAGCAAAGTTCACTTCTGGTGAAAAAGAGATCTGTGATTTTCTCTCAGTAAATAACACCATAATTATTCTTCCCTCCTTCTAAAAACCATCAATCTCCACCAAAGATGGTCTCGAAAGTTTCCCAATTTCCTGGGAGGAATAGCATGTTACTATTCAATTTTGTTTTCTCAGTATATGCACCTCAATCTTCAGGTCAGTCAGTATTGATGTATCAGGAGCTCTGATAAGCAGTTTAGTATCAGGGAAAATACGCTTGTATTCTGTACGAAAGACATACAAAGACATATGCTGTAAGATTATGGGAAAAATTGTAGTTTCCTATATTTATATGTATTTCTTTAGACTATATGTATATTTTCCTGTGTGTACATGCATGTGTAGTACATATGCTAGCAGTAGCAATGGTAACTCTACAGGGCTGTACCTTTTTCATGGTATATGTATTTCTGGAATTCAAATAGTTACAAGGACAGGTAAACATTTAAGCCACTGAAACCTAGATGCTCATCTTTCAGGCATGACATATATTGTTAGTTAATTTCATGCCAAAATACAATAACAAGAAATATATATTCATTCAATATAAGCTGAATTTGGCAATCATTTATGATAAATGCCCTATTGTAATATAAACTGCAGTTGGCAGCTGTTTACGTTTCCAGACAGGGCTGCAAAGTGAAGCAGCTCAGGAGCAGAGACGTGTCCTTTCAGCAGTCCTGGCTGGTGGGCTCTGGCTGCCAACGGAGGGGCAAAGCCGCTGCCCAGGAGGGATAAGTGCTGCAGTTCTCCCACTGCAACTTCTGGAAACTGAGAATATGAGCCTTAAATGGCTAGCTGGAATCAGACTTTCAGAGAAAAGCAAAGGCAGCAAGTCCCAAAGCACGGCTGCAGCTGTCCCCCGCTACCCCTACACCTCCACGGCAGCGTAACCCTTTTTTCCCCACCTCTCCCAGACCACTGTCTTGAGGACTTCTTTCAGTCTCACCTAAAAAGATACTGCATGCCTGCTTTGCAATTTTCAAACAACATTGCCCTCATTCACAGCCCAGTTCTGCACCAAGCTCTACCTAGCGGCCTCCGCCTGTTCCAACGGGCAGGCTTTGCCTTGGAGATGCTCCTCCTGGGCCAGCGCGGCTACTGCTTTATGACACTCAGTGCAATCTTACAGCACTGAAGTGCACAAAAGCACAACCCACCCCCTTCCTCAAAGATGCCCGAAGGCCTAAACTCAGTTCCCTGTCATGAGAGAACTGTAGCTGTACATGTACAACTTCACTACCAAAATTCAACTGCAGGTTTGTTTGGACAGAATGGTAGGAAAGTAAGAGGCATTTAACATTTTGGGGAAGATATGAACATAAAAACTGGCCAATAGAGCCCTAACGGGTATCTGTTCCACCAATACCTTGAATTCAGTACTCAGGTAGACAGAGGGATTTGTCTCATCTCAACCTCTCCCTTGGTTCAATTGCTCTTTTGGCTTCTCTTTCATGATTTTGAGGCATGCAGCATTTGCCTTCCCAGAGAGGGTAAAAAAACGCAGCTGCAGTTTGGTGGGATACAAGAGGAAACTTGGGCCCCCCTTTTTTTTTCAGTCTCAGGTCAGACCCACAGGTCACTCTATGTACACACGATTTTAAGTGGAGGTCAGCAGCTTGTCTGTTGCACATAATTAAATTTGTTTTACAAGCTTGTCCAGGCAGTAAGTAATTAAGTATCGCTTCTCAGACTGAGATTTTCATTGTTCTGAGCTGCCTGACAATAGGATTTTTTTCAGTCTGGTTTGTTACCAGGCAAGTGCAACATTTCAAGAGAGCTGCTGCTAATTCTACAAGAACTACACAGCAGCAAAGCTTCAAATACCAATATCCTTAATCACAATAATAATTAGCTGAAGTTTATCTAACACAAGTTTCGAAACTGCATCCATGTTTTCATCATCTCGTTAACAAGGACCATATCAACCACCCCCCGGGCCCCTCCAATGGCATTCTACCTTTGTTTTTATGATAGCCAAGATAAATCCATGGGCATATCTGAACCAGAGTTTTAAATTCAAATCCATTTTTCCAAGTCAGAAATACATCAAAATTAATGACCATAATAATATCCCTAGGTACTTTCCTGATTTGGAAAACTTATTAATCAAATAAAAGGATTATGCAGCTTAAACTCCAAATGCTAGTTTTTGAATTATTCCTACTGCTTCACAATATAGTAAGAAAACATCTGGTAGCAATCACAGAAAAAGTCACAGACTCCCAGCAAACGACTTTCAGGATCTGAACTGCAGCGTAGAGATCTGCAAAGTGTGTGTCTACCTCCACTATAAACTGACTTAAAGAACAGAAAAACCTCTAATAAGAGTTTAAAAACATGCCCATGCTTTCAAAACTATAACATGCAGTTTATTTTACTTTGTGGCACACTGTATTTCTCCCTGTATAGCACACAACTCATATCAGGTTTTGGAGAAAAGTGAACGGGTACAGAGAGTAGATATTCTGAGAAGCTGCTTTTGTATCGCCAGATATCCTGCTGATAAATAATGTTTGGAGCTGTGCTTCAAATAAAAAGATTCTCTTACTACCTTGTAGAACTGCCCCAAACTCCTTCCAAGCCTTGACCAACTGTCCCCAAGCTCCCAGATTAAGCAGATGGGAGAAAAGGAAAAAAAAAATCATCTCTGTGCAGAGTTACACCACTCTAAATAGGTGGGGATTTAAACAGACTTCAGTTCTATTACAGTTGACCCTTTAAGGTGCCTTGAAAAGAGCAATTCTTGTATCTTAGCTCAGAAATCAGTTAAAGAAAGGATTAGGCTACAGTGAAAGGGAGCACATCCTCACAGAGGCTCACAACAGAGTAATGAGGCCAGTGCAAACCTGCAGGAAAAGGTGATGACAGAGTTTGGAGGAAGCCTCAGTATCTACTACTGGAAACAGAAAAGAACTAGCCTCTAAATAGTTACCTCGCTCAAAATAAAAAGCTAGTTTTGACTGCCCAAATATGCCCTAAGAAAGACCACAAAATTAAAAGATGTACATAGGCAACAAGGGCAACAAGATTTGTTTCAACTCGACTGTAGAGGTGAGACTAGATAGACTAGTAGTCTGAAAAAGAGGTGATGGGGAGGTAATACAACAGATGTGGGAATATGGCAGATGTTAATAAAATTATAAGAAGTCTAGAGAAAGTGAATAGAAAATGATTTTTCATTATTTTGTAAAATATTGAAAATACAATTCAAAAAAGTACAAAGACAAAAATAATTAAATAATATTGGGCACCCAACAGAATCATCGGGACCACATTTTTAAAAGAAGGTTCTCCATGCAGTTCAGTTCTTTGTCAAAGGACATGAGAGTGAAAAGTATAACGGGTCTCACAAGGAGAATGTATGAATAGGTCCATCAAGAACTAACAAACGAAACAGTCCCAGTGAAATCTCTGAGTTAGTATATCCCTAAATCTTCAGCTGTCAGAAGCTGGGAGGTACATGGCAGGGGCTTGGTATATAGACCATTTATACAACTCCTGGTTCCTATGCTTGTTTTTCTCAGTTCATTGACCAGGACACTTGACTAGTTAGATCTTTGGTACTTTTGGATCTTTGGCTGCTTTTGTGTGTGTGTGTGTGTATGTGTGTGTGTGTGTGTGTGTGTGTGCATACGCACTTTTTTTTTAATTCTAGCTTTTCTCACCACTTCCGTAAACAATGCAACTTGCACAGAGCACTAGCTACTTGTATGTGACAATTTCCAACATCACCCAAAAACGGAGCCATTATTTCTTCTGTTTGATTTGTAATCAAGGGACAAATTAAGTGAGTTTTTGAAAGGAAAATGCTTGAATACAGTAAAGGCATGTGGAGTGCCCAATTTAAAGGTTTGGTTTGGGGAAATTTTATTAGCTGCTTTGCTTCTAAAAAACAAAACAAAACAAGAATGCATGAGTGCATCCTTCACACCGACAGTATCCTTACAGTGCCTCCAAAATATTCAGTATTTCCCTCATGACATAAGAGGAAGAGGCACAAATTAACTCACACCTGATGTGGCAGAGGGACCATTCTGACCTGGAGATAACATTCATAGAAGGCTACTGCTGTGTTGCAGCTGTTTTCAGACTACAGAGGGGAAGAAAACAAAAAAAGTCTTAAATAATCTATGAAAG
Source organism: Rhea pennata (assembly GCF_028389875.1). Lineage (NCBI taxonomy): Eukaryota > Metazoa > Chordata > Aves > Rheiformes > Rheidae > Rhea > Rhea pennata. The sequence goes on from NC_084663.1 coordinate 22,350,560, forward strand.
CCCCACCACAAACACCACGATCCTCTCCAAAAGCAGAGATACTTCTTTTGAAATAAAAGGCTTGGAAAACAGAACGTCCAATCATTATGCACTGCTGATTACAAAAAAATCTGATCTGCTATGTTGGTTTTATGGTGATAATTTTATTAATACCTTTCATGAGGCATGTTATCAGTTGTGCCTTTGATCTGAATAACACGCAGCATCACCCGATCCACTGACGCAGCTACGTTCATCTGGCATTCCACAAACACACACTCTGGCTTTCAGGTATCACTTAACGTACCTCTGAAGCCACTGCACCAAAGAAGGTTCAAGCTCACCATCATCCCAAGTGATTTATTGATGATTATCAATTATTCACTCTGATAAATACAAACACCACCACTAAGTTTTTCTACTTGCTAATGCCAAATTACACACATGGCATTTACAGTTCCAGTATTTGTAACCTACTTTTCTACTAGCGGAAGACTGTCTGAAATAGCTTAAGTTAGAGTTCTCAAGTAAAACATTTGAAAATACATGGGAAAAAAAAATCCTTCTGTCCTTTTTTCTGGATTCATAATGACAGTGGAGAGATTTCTGACCACACTTGAAGAGAAAAACAGCTGTGGTACCTCTTCTTCCTTCCCCACTCTCTAGAGAGAAAAACGTATGGAATGTATTTAAATAATGCCGTTGAACTTTTTACGAGCAAAAGACCCTTCTTCATTTTGAATTACTTGCTTGTAATGAGTTACTTGCTCAACACTGGCCAAAATAAAGTTTATCCATTTACAAAGAGCTAGCCCAGTCAGAGCTCTCAGAATTGTATCTTAATACTGTTAATCTTTTATTGTTAATTCAGTACGTTAAGAGAAAGGAAGCTGATTTTAATTCATTTAACAAAACCCTAAAGACTAGATTGTTCTGTTATGAACAAATGCTTCAAAGATTTTCTGCCAGTGCTGTTTCCTCTCCAGCTGGGAATAAATTTTTCCCCCCTATTAACACAAGTCAATCATTCTCTGCCTCTCAAATCCATCTTTGAAGTTTCCAGTGATCTCAATGTTCCTTTTATGAACACAAATTTCTTTCTAGTACATAAGAATTCTTTCTATGGGAAGATATTTTAATTCATATTTGTTATTAAGTTTAGAAAACTTGAACTCTAAGTTTGATATGACATGTATTAAAAGTACTGGCAATGATTGATGATATCTACATACAATATGACTGTCAAAGGATGTCATCTTAGTACTTCTAAAAAGATAACCATGTTCCACAGTTACATATCCCTCCAGGCATTTTGGTAATGTAAACTGTACTATGAGGTGAACTGTGATAAAATGCAGATATTTTGATCCAAATCCTGTGAAAGGTGAAGGCTGATAGCTCTCTTGCACCAAGAACACAGCGAAGAAGAGTGCAACCAGCGTGCAACCAACTCAGTTACGTTCGCAAGTCAGAGCAATCAAGTCATTGCAGCAAAAATAATTACCCTCCATAAAGCACAGCACTGCAGGCCCTGGGATCTGGAACACGAGAGACTGGAACAGTGCCAGAGTTTCAGAAGGTTTATGCTAGATCAAAATTGGTAACAAAGATGCCTTTTGCCATAAGCATCTAGTCTGAGTAACAGCGTGATGGATCTGAGTGCTCCTCACCAGCTCATTCTCATCTCTCCACAGTGAAGAGTCTCTTTCTCTACCCACTGTCTACAAATTCTCCTTTGGGAAGAGCGAGCTTGCTGTATTTCCATCTGATATTAGTCTTCAAGCATAAATAAGTATATGGAGATGAGCTAAAATGTCTCATTGATTAAAAATCTACACTGTGAGCTTGTCACATTTCAATGTGCAAATTGCTTCTGTCTGGCGTGCATTCAGAAGTCAGTCATCTAAATATACATACGCTGGTCTGGCTCTAAGTTTGGTATTGCTGCTAAACCACAGATCAAAATCAGCAGTAAAGAGGTCTGTCTCTATAGTGATTTTGTAACTAATGGTGTATCCGATCAACCGATTATCTAATGAGAGGACAGAATTACATGATGTTGCTGCCTAAAGGAATACATACGCACGCACACGCACGGAACTGTGAAGAACCACTGGCCCTTGAGTTTAGAGCAAAAACATAGCTTCCTACCACATTTTCCAGCACTTTAACTACAGCTAAAAGTTCTCAGAGAGCCCAAGAAATCAAGTAAGATGGAAAAACTCGGATACCAAATCTGCATAGTCATAACTTCACATGTTTAAAAGCAATTTTTAAACACCACCAAATCTCCAGGAAGTTCTTTTCTTTTCTTGAAAAACAAACACAAAAACCAGCCCTAACGAAAACAAGGATTAACTATCTGACCTCGAGAATTTATGGTGAGTAATGCCGAGAGAGTGTACCCAAAACACAAAAGCGGCCAGGGAGTCATGACGTAGTCCTGTGTCACATGGCTGAAACATTTGTTTATAGGACTCTGAAGTCCAATGTTCAAAGGCTGAAATTTCACTCTTGAAAACATGGTCAGATTCGCACAGTTAACTTCTTTAAAGAAAAGAGATATCAAAGAATATCTCAGAGAATCTATATTTGGCTTGTCACGGTAATATATTTTTAAAAATCCTCTCAGGAGAAGAAGAAATTTCTAAGTTATTTCTACTAACTGAGAGCAACATGTACATAAAAGCCATTCTTGTAGGAGCTTGGGCTTGGGTCGCGGCTTAGGTGACTAGATTATTTTCTACATTCAGAAAGCCTCCAAGAAACTGAGTATTTAGTGTAATCCAGATGCTGCAGAGTATCCGAAAGTCGAATGGGAGAAATACGTGTCTGCATTGACCAGAAGCATATTTAAATATACTACTGTGTGAAGAAGGAACCTATTAAAACTTCTTTCTGGAAGACACACTAATTCAAATATGATAATGAAAGTAAGGTATTTAATGTAACAGTGTTAACAGTCATCAGCGGCAGAAACAGGGAAAAAGCATGTAAGGCTCTGGCAAGACAAGAAGAAAAAAAAAATGCAGGAACATCCATCCCTCTCGAGTATTTTTTGCTGTTCAACAGTTCTGGGTCCAAATCTGTTCTCCATTACCCTATTTTATGTTAGAAGTAAGCAACATTATTTTTAACTGGTGAAAACAAGACAGCGATTGGTAAATTCACCATCTTAGAAAAAACAGTCACAATGCAATGCAAAGAACACTAGGATACAATTCTTTTAAGAAGGTTGTTAAAATGGTATTACTCCTGAAATATTTTCTGTACCTCGTTCTCTCTCACAAATGCATGCCTTCTTTTTATTGTTACTTCATGCTGGCAGTCTACAGCTTTAAAGAAAAATATAGCACCGGCAGAGACCACTTTCGTGAATGTGAATTTTAAACAACACTCATTAGACTTGTTACAAAATTTGTGATTTAATTATTATCACATGCTTGTATAATGAAGGGAGCAGAAGCCACTCAAAACAGCAATGAATCTACTGCATTAGATTTGCTGTTAAAGAAAAATTTAACATACATACTACCTACAACCAAAATACGCATGCACACACACACACATGCACGTGCACACACAAATAACCTAACAAGAAACAAAAAGGGAAAATAAATGGGTGCTGATATTTCAGATTATGCATGACACATACCAGCATGTGCATCATACTGATACGCACAATAGTTTTGCGTTTGTCCTTTTAGCTGTATGTGGTGAGCAATGGTGCAAAAAGCAAGAGATATTTAAAAGCGGGAAATTGCATAGAAATAAAGTCATTTTCAGTTACCCAGTATTTTCTCAGGCTGAAGGCCATGCACTCTGACAGAGAATTATGAAGAAGGTGGGACTGATCTGTAGGGGTTCATGAGCACTGCATTTGACCCAGGTTATTAAGATAATGATACAGTAGCTATACTGACATTTTCACTCAGCGCATAACCTGGGTCTTCCAACCTAGTAGAAGCTACCAGAAAAACAAAAACAATACAATGGTAAGTAACTTCAGGGTTTACCAAAAGAAATACCTTAAAAGAACTGACAAGTCATAAATGTATAAAGCAATTCTGACAGGTGACCATCATCTCCACAATTTTTGGCTCAGCCATCAAGAGGCAAATAAAATATTCCTGAAATGGTTACAGAGTAATTTGTGTGTGCCCTTGCCGGAGCATTTTGCAATGGGCAAGTCACTGGAGAGCAGGCCATTAGGAGGGACCTGAATCACCCGTGCCTAGCTAGACCTGCGTGGAATGGCTCACCTCGGCAACCAGGCATTTGTTTGGGTTTGAGTTATGAATTCTTATTTTCTTGTATTTTTCCACAGTTTCTGCTAAAATTAAACCATACTTTGTTTTATGAAAGCTATATGCTTACATCTATCCAAAATGCCAAACATAGTGGAGGCTGCAAAGCAGTCATGGTTTATTCCCAGGGACCAGATCCTGAAAACAGAAAAGTTACTGGATAAAGGCAAAAGCCTTAACAACTGAAAGCATGCAGAGCTTAAGTGCAGCTTATTCCTTAAACAGCCATATGTTTATCTAGTTTTCTAGAAGCTTCAAGACCTGTCTGACTTGAATTTATTTGACGGACCTGACAGAAATGCCTTCTTCTCTGAACCATTTCTGTGAATAAGTAGAAAAGGCCTTTCAAAAATCCCTTCAATAACACAAGCATTTTAAAGCCTGGCTCACATGGGAAGAAAGGTTAATATCATCAGAACTCCTGATTTTTGAACTCTGTTCTAAACAAGAGAATTTTCCTGAAAACAGAGAACATAGCCTACTAAAATGAAAGAAAAACAAAACCACAGGTGGCTCCTTTTAAAAAAAGGAAGAAGGTACTGGAAGGACACTTTCAATAAGTGAGCTGAAACATGTCCTTTCCCCTCCTGAAGGAGGGAAAGAAGCCTGTGACAGTGGCCACCTACGTGCACCCATGAACCCCCACCCCTCCAAGTTTGCCTCCCCAAGCACGAAGCACTTGCATCTGCCCAAGGATGAAGTTCCTGCTGCTTTTGTGAAGCTGCATGCTCTTAATGCAAATGTAAGCATAATCCATACCATTTTGTGAAGTTCTTGGCAAGCATCTGACCCTAAGAAAACACAGAGTGGACATACAAGCTCAAGCAGTTCATGTCAGGTGACAGATGCCACCCCAAACTGTCAATCCTGCCCTTCCACCGGAGGTTACTGCCTCTGACAAAGGGATGGCCAGCATACTTCAGGGCAAGTTAACATATAAGGCAGTGAACTGTGATGAGTGGGAGGCCGACTTTCATTCCCTTCCTCTGTCCTTGCTAAAGAAATATAGCTGACAGCTGGAGTAGTAACCTCTTAAACCAACTCAGCATGAAATTCCAGAGAATTTCAGTTGATGTCCTCAGAAACTAGATGGCTTTAATCACTAGCTTGCCGGGTTAGCACAAGTAGATGGGCAAGGACAAGGCACCGTGCATGGAGTTTGTTCTTGTTATCTCCTTATATAGAGGTGCCTGCTACAGTAGGTATCCATCATCTTCTGCCAGATTAGTCCAGAAATGCCTGCTGTAATTTGCAAGGGTCTTGCTATCTCTTTAATCTTTGCTAGAAAACAAGGATGATGAATAAGTTGCTACGTAAATATGCACAGTTTAAAACCTGTTTGCTACTGCCAGGTGACAGATTGGAAGTCCCATATAACTACTAAGTGGCACACAGCTAACAATGCTGTAAGAATTTTGTTTCATTTCCATTAGTTTTAAAATAAAAGGTTTTCAGGAGTTCAGACTGAGTTGCAGCACAATGTTAGAATAATATCTAACCATAGAAAATTACAAAGCATTGTTTCCTTGAAATACTTTTCAGCACAGTAAGTTCTGCCCGAGAAACAAACCATCAGTACCCCAAATTGATACATTTTCATTTTTTCCTGTCTTATAGAGATACAATAGACTTATGGTTTCCCCAAAGTAATTTCTCCAAGCTCTCCTGACTTTATTTAACAGACAAAACAAGGTAAAATCATTTTTAAAAATCCATTCTACTGTGAGACATGGGCATTCATAACTGTCACTGTTACAGAAGCTGTTGCTGTGCGATACCGAATTCTGAGCTGACGAATCTTTGCCATAGTCTTGCCTTTAATATTTTCGGGTGAGGAATAACCTGTGCTGGCAGTGGCTACATTCTGTATGACTATAAAGTAGGAATAGCTTCTTTGACATGCACTCATTTTTAGAGATTACAACACAAAAGGTTTTATTATCGCTGGAATTTATTTGAAATGAATCATTCATTTAGAAATAAATGAAATTTATTTCTAAACAGTTCTTGTGGCTGACTGGCTTTTTAACAGAACTAGGTAAAAGTAAAGAGTTTCCCCCAAATAAACAACAGATATCTGACCCAGAAAAACAGATAAGAGGTGGAAAGAGATTAGCATTGTTTTTGTCCAGGACAAGCTTCACCGAATTTGTAACTTACTGGATACCAATGAATGAATGCTTCAGGGCATGGCTTGGAGATGGCCAACCCAGATAGCCGGAGGCCACCGAGTAGGGCAATCCTGCTCCCAGCACGTAGTCTCAGCTCCCGTCAGGCGGCTCTGACACCCATCCACCCACAAGAGAAACTCATTCTACTCACTGCATCTGGCAAAAAATTGACTTTCTTTGGTTTGATGAGTTTTCTGCCACGTGAGACAGCTGAGCTGGTTCTCTATACAGACAGGTGAGCCCCAGGGGTGATACAGGAAAGAAAGGGGGAAGAGCCCACTTTCAGCCCACTTTTTTCCTATTTGCTCCAGCCACTTTGTCCCACCTCAGAGGTCAGTTTCCCTCTGGCATGGACTTCAGCTTTTCTTGCTGTTCAGCAAAAGAAGTCCTTGCTAGGACTTTCACAGTCTCTCTGATCTACCCCACCACTTATTTCCATGAAGCTTGTAGCAGCTTAACATTTTCAGACTTTTCAATCAAAGCTAAACAAGAAGACAGTGGTGGAGAGGCTACCAGAACTAATGGAGAGATCACCCCAGCCCAGTTTCCTGAACACCCTTCCCCCAGGACTAATAAAACATATATGTGAACATCCGAGGCAAATCTACAATGTCATTTTTAACAGTAATGCAAATCAAGAAAATCTCAGTGTTTTAGCAGATTCGCAGGCTCTCCCTCCCTCCCCCTCCCCATAGGGAAGTTACCAGGCAAGCCTGGGAACAGGGGCTCCTCAGATGTCTTCCAGCAACATTCTTCTGTCAGATGGGCCACTCTTAGGGCCAACAAACTCTCAGCAAATCCAAGGCAAGTTTTCTAATGGATTCTTGGTGAATGATCTGTCTCAGCACAAACTGCCCTATGGGTCTTGTTCTCTCAGTAACCAGCTGGGAGGTCGACCATGAAAAAGCTCAAGCCTGGTGGACAGCTGCAGGGGACTGTAGGATCCAGCTCACTCAAAGTTTAGAAACATTTTTAGCTTAAGCTGGATTCAAACCAAATAATTTGGAAGTGAACTATAAACCACTGTCTAGCCACCTTTGCAGGCATATGTTTTCCCCACGATGTTCCTGTGTCTTCCACTCTGATACTACTGGGTTCATTTTGACTTATGCAGGGCCAAATGTGCAACACATTTCCCCCTTCCCTCATCTCCCCATGGCTTCGTGGGAGCTCCTATGGGAGACTGTCCCAAACATAAAACCGCGGGAAAGAGCTCTAAGTTTTATTTCCAGTTGGCAGTCACACTATGTGATTTTGGGTAACTCAGTCCTTATGCTCAAATTCCTCTACTGCACTATAAGGATCACATCCACCAGCCTCACTGAGACGCCATAATGCTAAATTTAGCAAATGGCTTTGAAAATGCCCCCAAAACTTCAACCAAAAAGTTATTATGAACATAAAAAGGCCTAGGGAATCATCTTGAGTGCTATTCTAAAGCACTGATCCCTCAAATCTCTTGCTTTTGTGATTCTGACTCAAAAGTAATGTTAAAAATTATTTTGTGATTTTAAAAGTTACAAAAACAGAAGCCTCCTGTAGGGCTAATTTTTACTTTATCCAATGTTCCTCTAATTTTAAATAGGTACGTGATTTTAAAAAATTTTTTAAAATGCACATATTGACACATTAAAACTTAATAGCTCTTTGCAAGACATTGCATTTTATAATCAAAACCTCCTTAGAATTTTCATTAAAAAAATGAAATCACTGATCCAACAAACCATAACAGCTGCAAATTGGGTCTGAAAATAATATTTATGCATAAAAAACTACTTATTAATATTTTGATGAGGCTGAGGTATGCATCTGAATCAAGAAAAGGCACTTTTTTTTAAAGAGAACTATTGACTTTCATGGGAGATCTCTCAAGTGGTTTAGAAAGTTATCTCAAATGTAGATATTAATGGCAAAGGTAAGTTATCAAAGAACAGAGAACTTAAGTTTCTTTTCAACACTGAGGAAGAAAAGAGTCCAGAAATGATAACCACACCCTCCAAAGAAAAAGAAAGAAAACCTCACTTTTTTGTATGCCTGAAATTGAGACTTTGACCACAGTAAAACCACGAATAGGATGCCTGGAGACACCAAAGCAACAAAATTTTTCTCATTGCTGTCAGGACTAGCCTTTTTAAGCACTAATTATGAAAAGTCAAGCTTGGTAGGGCTTCTTCTCTCAGAAGCCCTCCAGCCTAGCACAGCCTCCCTTGCTAGACAGCCTTTCTGTCCAGGCCAGAGAGCAGTAAAGCATTCTGCCTCGGGGAATCAGTAACAATTCATTTGCCTTTTTTTTTTCCTTATAGAGCCTGAGGCCTTTCTGTACATTATCCTTCCCACCTGAATCTTGCATACTCTGGATCAAGAGCACTGGCTGGAGAAAACAGCAAATTGGAGGCTGCAGCCCAGAGGGAGCTCTGCGGGGAGAAGGTCACTATGGCCCCAGTCTTGAGCTGCAGGGGCACCTGGTGCCTCTCCTGGAGCTGGGAGAGGCCTCATCCATGGTCTCATCCAAAGAAGGTGCAGTGCTGTGGAGGCACTGAGCTGTTGAGTACAGGGGCTGTGGGAGGAGGCGAGCAGAGTGTGCAGCGTCAAGGAGGACGCAAACTGGTTCTTTTGCAGAGACCTTGCAAAAGTAAGGGCCTGAGCCACACAATGCAAGGGTGGAGAGATGGTGACAGGCTACGCTTGAATACATGGTGGATGGTGACTTCCGAGCAGCTGTCAGCTTGGCACTTCTGGGGCTGGAGATTGGCGTCTGCACTCGGATCTAAATTTACAAAATGGGTACAGTGCCGCAATGACCAGGAATGGGGAACAAACTCCCTTGGGAGGGGAGCGGGGCTTCAGAGCCTACCAGACCTGAGCTGATGAAGAGGAGGGGCTGGATGGCAGTGGCTGGAGATTCTGCAGCCAGAGGCACCCCTCTGCTGACCAAACATTCTGTCGTGGGAGATTTTTTACTGACAAGGCCTCAGACCTGCAAGGATCCAAAGAGGCAGCTGAGGCTCATCCAGCTCTCCAACTATCATCTCTTGTTGCTCATCTATGTGGGCACCAGTGACGCTGCCCAGGGAAACCCAGATCAAGTTAAAAATCACTAAAGAGCTCTAAGAGCCTAGGTGGGAGTTCAGGTGATGTTCTCCTCAATCCTAAGGATAAAAGGGAAAAAGCTCAGGTAGACTGGATACTTCCCACAGTAACATCCAGATGCCTGGCTGGTGTCCTAGGTAGCACCTTAGTTTTTATGAACATGGGACTTTTGTCCTGGGAAATGATGAGATTGATTTGACCAAGTGGAGTGATGTGTGGAGCTCTTCTATGGGATGGACAGCATGTGAGGTGAGAGCTTCAGGTGTAGGTCAGTATTAAAAGAGAGGCCAGTAAGGGTGATGTTGTGATGGGATTTTGTTACAGACCACCTGATGAGGCTGAAGAAGTAGATGGTTCTAAAACCAATTCAAGTAAGTCTGCAGACCATAAACCTCATGTCTGATAGATTTTTATCTCCTCTAAGGAGGACAGAAATACAGCAAGATGCATCTAAAGGAGATTTAAAGGAGGGTCAGGGACAGCTGTCAGCATAGATACTAGATAGGCCATGAGGAATGATGCTGTCCTGGCAGCAGTGGCTGTTAGGGATGTTAAGAGTAAGTCTTAGCAAAATGAATTAGTATCCAGTAATATATATAAGCTAGTGGTTAAACCATAATATTACAGTTCATACACATATTACTTGCTTTTCACCTTCAAATATGTTCCATCTCTGCTATAGAAATGTGGTTTGAATCAAACGTACAGGCATACACAGAAAGTGAAAGACTCCTAATAGAAAGTAAAAAAACACTTTCCTTTTAAAATATCTGCTATTATATCTTCTAGTCATATCTTCCAAAGCCAACAAATCATACCATGTCCTTCAGTCAGAAAGCAAAAATAAAATACCTGTTCAATCTTCACTCATATAACTTCAGCTTGGAACACAATTAGCAAAACTATACCCTCCTCAAGCCCTCAAAACCAGTCATTAATGCAAACATTGCTTGAAAATGAGAGAGAGAGAGAGTTACAAAAAGCAAACAAACTACATCTTCTGTAACACACTGAGCCCTTATTGCTAGAAAACACAGCTGTCAAGCATTACCTGAAATAATTTTGCTGTGGAGCTCAAGTAGTTGAAATTAGCCAAGCCTCAAACAGACTTTCACACCCTCTAATCATGGCACTGAGTGGCAGAGGCTTCTCAAGGTTGGTAATCTACATAATTTCCCACTCGTAGTCAAGAAACTCAGACCTTGTGTCAAGTAGCTCATATTGTTATTGGCATTTCTTTAAAAGAACACCTCTTTGCCAAGAGGCATAAGAAATCCCTAACTAATGTTTTTACAGGCTAAGCCAAATAACACATGTTCATTGGACAGCAATTACCTCTACTTTGAGGTATCTACACAAAAACTGGAGTGGCTTGACTCTGGAGAACAGGGCATGAAACAGATCCAAAATATGTGCTGCCTCAGCAGTTCCCGAGGGTGACTGAGGCCGACCCTGCAAAGGAAGCCTTGTGAAACACCTCCGCAGGTAAGGCGCCCGGAGCAGCTGCGCTGCACCGCTAGAAACCATCCCTTCCACTACCTGCAGGCCCTGTTATCTCCCCACTAAGCAAAGCAAGCTTGTTAACTTTGCTATTCAAGTTTATATGAGAAAATTTTAGGGTGTCGCAAGTCAGAGGAGATTGCAAAATCCTGTTTAAGACAGATAAGGCCTATTCCCATTCTGTTTTCTCAACCACAATTAAAATGGCTAATAGAATAATTTCAAATAGCAAAATGCTGTTGAGATTATTAATACACACAGACAACACAAGTGCCATTATCTAAAACTCAAGCCCAAATGCAAAAACAAGGCATTAAATAATAGTAGTTCTCATTTCAAATAGGTTTGTGTAGTGGCCAAACCTATGCCGATGTAACTTCAAAGGGCTGTACTTCACTTTGGCAGAGAGTGGAGGTCCAGAGAGCTGACCAAGATTCAGCTTTCTGAATTATTTCCCCAAAACTAAGAGATTTATTAGCCTGACCACAATGAAGGAGATGAAGCCAACTACAGAATCCAAGTGTTTAGTCAGAAGAACTTACCAAAATTGAATTAATTATGAATTTACCTGGGAGAGAAAGAAAAGACATAAGTAGCTCATTTTCCCATTAAGCTAACTGTGAGAAAAATGTATTTCAATGTGATTCTGCTCTTCCCCCAGTAAGAGAGACTGTCCATCAAAGAAGTCAATCCTTCTAGCTTAGCAGCAATACAAATCAAGAAAAAAGCAAGTCTGTAGTTTCACTTGCTGGGTTTTGGGTTTTTGTTTTGTTTTTTTTTTTTTTGTTTGTTTTTTTTGTTTTTTTTTTTGAGTCTGAACACAGGCTCCAAGGCAAACAAGAACTTTAAATAAAGTTTTATCTAAAATAGACAGACACCTCTGAAAGCAAGAGAGGCAATTTTTAGCTAGGGCCCACAGGGAAATTCAACTCCTTCCCTACAAAGGCAGCAATATGGCTTCGCATAAAGAAAACAGATTTTATCAACCTGCTTTGGACATAGCAAAATTGTCTCTTATATTATGGCAATGCAAGGACTAGCAGCAGAGATTTAGGGTGTTACTCCATGTGACAGATCCTTTGGAGACAGAGATGACCAGAGAGGTTTCCAGCCCTTTTCCTGCTCCTGCATCAATAAGTTCTTATGTCCCATCACACCTTTGGCTAGAGTTTACCAATCCTTCAACTCCAGTGTTTTTCAGAAGCATTTCACAGGCACAGTTTAGAGCATGAGCAGCTCTAAAGACAGCTGAACAGATGAGGTTTCCCACCGACCCAGGAGCACTGCTTGCTTGCAGCGTTGCCGATGCACCTCAGCCTTTGGCCACCCCCAGCTGTGCTACCACAGCAGCCTTATCAAACCACACTGCAAGGCATCACGCTAGCTTACAGAAAGGCTACCAGAAAAAGAAAAAAAAAGAATTAAAGGGGAGCAATTCTGTGATCCTGTGAACTGTAAAAAAACTGCTACAAGGGTACAGAGGAAAGGGTGTGTATCTGTGTTTTCTTGTCACACGCATATGCATGCACATGCCAAAAATTCTGTACCACAAAAGCACAATTCGAAGGGGTAGTAATCAGTGAGGACAGAGGAGAAACCAACAGAAGCTGGAAACTCTTCCTCTGGTTTTGCTGATGAAGGATGCAAAACGATCCAAATCCTCTGCTTGCAGCACCACCACAAAAGTGACTTTCTAGCTGAGAGTGCTTCATGAAGCAGTCTCTTCCTCCGTCCATATTCATATTTGCCAGCCATAATCTCATTGGATTACGAGACGACCAACAGATGCTTTTTATTTTCTTTTTATTACCAAAAACCTCACTAAATCCTCTTTTGATTACTGCATTTGTTGCATCTTAAAGTCCTCCAGGAAGTAGCAGTTAGACTTTGTGTCAATTAACTTTCTCATAGCGCCAAGTTTTGTTGTCAGGCCATACCACATGCTTGCTCTCCTCCACCCAGTGAGGTCTAAACTGCAGTGAGCTAATGATGATCTTCTCTAAAATGATTTGTTCCTTTAATAATCAGCAAACAACTTCTGGCAGCCAGCTGCTATGACAGATCCTCTTGGATCCCACAGCCATGTAACAAGGCTGAGTAAACGTAGCACAACACAGCTATAGGTTCAAGAAACATGCTTCCTTGCTTGATGCATTCTTACACAGCTGCCCCGAACATGACCTAGAAGAGCATGGTTGCCACGGCACAAGTCAGAAAAATTAGTCAGAACTTGTGGCTCTTGCCATCATCTTCCAAATTCAGCCACACCAGTTGGAAGAGTGAGGGCTCTCAACCTAGTGCTTGAGGAGAAGGTTACCACCCATCAACTCCACCTGTAGAGCCATTTAGATGATGCTCCCTAGCCCACTTCTGTCAAAATCAGCCAGATGTGTAAAGACCTACAATTCAAACTGTTCAAACCAAGCCTGCTAATTCTGACCATGGGAACAGCTGACAGAATTGCAGTCTGAGGAGGAGCTGCTCTTGTGAACACCTGCGGCTCAGCAGGACAACAGCACAGTAACAATGAAAGTAGACTTTCTCCTCCATGCCCGAAGGAGAATTTTTCTGCCCATAAGCCAACGAGTGCTGGTCGTATCCTCTGTATTGTGCCTTCAAGCAGTAATGGAAGGGAATGATTGTAACAGCTATGAACTGAAGTGCAGGAAAGCTATGAATTGCGCACACTTGCAAACAAGGTAACTAAGGCGCAGCACCTTGCCCAGGGCTGCAAGAGATGCCCATGAAGGAACTCACATCTGAATCCAGGGTCCTCAGTTAGACTGCAAACAGCCTGGTTGCTATGGAAACTATCCTTTCTAATGCAAGGGTTGGTCAACACAGGAAAAAAGTTATAGAGAAACAGGTAGATTCTGAATAATCCTGCATAGATTTAGTCCCACATCCCCCTCCAAATCCTACCAAGCCACCCAAAAGCTGCTTTCAGGTCAATTCTATTCTCTCTCCAAATCCTCGTATTTCTTGCACCTAACCCCCTAACAGGGAAAAAAACTACTAGTGCCACAAAAAGTATGAGTAGTGGAATGGTAAGGCAGTGGTTAAAAATAAAACAAGCATACGTAATGGGAGAGAAAGTGTTCATTGCTGTGAGGCTGGAGAAGGTCATGAGGAACAGTGGCACATAACCAAAGAAATGATAAATGGATTTGGCATCTGCATTAACTTCTTCTCAGTAAAATCCCATGAAGACTTTTCTGGCTTTCCTTACTGTGTGTGCACAAATCCAAAACACACACTTTGCGTTGATTCAATCCACCACAGTACTTTTAAATGTCTGCTCTTGCCTGTGTCTGAGCTCACTCCTCCTTTTTCTTTTTCTTTTTCTCTTTTTTTTTCTTTTTTCTTTTTTTTTTTTTTTGGCCTGCAAAGGTACAAATCTACCTTCCTCACAAGCAAAACTCTTCATGTGAAGCAACTGTTAACCCATGAATGCTCCCAAGCAAATTCTCCTAGTGATCAGACAAGCAACAAGTACTGTGAAATTGCCAAAATGGAAAAAAAAAAAAGAAAAAAAGAAAAAAAAGAAAAAAAAGGGAAAAGTTTAGGGAGCTATCACTGCAGATGTTCAGGCTGGCTTCTCTCTTTACACTTGAAATAGTTAATCAGCACAGTATTCTGAATAAGTGCAGGGCTCCTCCAATTCCCAATTGAATGATTTGATATTTTAAATTAAAGTCTGTAACTATAAACATATAAAGATTCTGAAAAATAATCTTATCCCAGGCAAAAAGAAAACCCTAAATCATCAACTTTGGCAGATGAAAGGTTCTGCTAAAAATAATTGTGGCATTTCTGGTTTTGCAGAAAAAACAGTGTTTTTGAACAGCATGAAAGCTAAAGTATCTCAGTGTCCTCTTCTTGAGCTTGAAGATGGACAGCAGGATTCTCTTGTTGCTCCTTGCAACCAAGAACAGCAAAATAAAATTAATAAATACTGGCAATTTAACTGCTTCATGATGAGTTTAGCACTGGCACTAATGAAAAAGCCAAGCCTCGCACCAATTCCCAGCTGCGGCTCTTTGGAAGAGCTATAAGGAACTGCTGAGCAATGTTAGAGGAGGAGGCCGGCTAGGGAGAAAGGCTGAAAAAGGCTGAGGAGCAGGGCAGAGTGGCAGAGACTTTCTGAAGTCTCAGGGAAAGTAAGATAGTAAACTTAAACCCTTAAAGCTGTTAGGAGAGTGTAGTGACAGGAGAAATGATAACTTTCCCCTCCTAGTACTTGGAATAGTTGAACGAACAATAAACCTTCTAGGCATCTACTAGCAAGACAAAGTGCACAGCAAACTGGAAGAATTTAGTCCCCCAAACCTGGCCCAAGAACGACGACACAGCAGAAACCCCATTTCACATCAGGGTCCCAACCGCTGGCTTTGCTCCTTACTTTCCATTTGCTCTGTCTTCTCTCAAAAGTGTTGTCAAACCTTTAAGTTGCCAAAACCTGGGAACTTCCAAAATGCAACTTAGAAGCTTGGCAATAAATAGGGGAAAGGTTTCCGCAGCACAACAGCTAAGCAAAATTATATTTTGGGAAAAATAATAATAATAATAAAAAAGTAGCTCCAGAAAGATGAGCAAAAAATGAAATCTCTTAGCTTGACAGTTGAAGCTGGACACTCTGAATACTGCAAGAGCAAAGAACACTTTTCTAAAGAATTGTTCTGCGGGTCAGACAAAGGAAAACTGCAGGGGTCATTTTTAATAAGAAATATTTGGTAGCAAAATATAAAAAAAGGAAGGACAAACACCTAATTGTCTTATTTTAGCAGATGAACAGCCAGTGTATTTTTAGAGAAGATGAAGACCCAGGCTCTATCTTTACTATCTAGATGTTTTTTAATAGGCTTTTTCCAGATTGGCTGATGCCTTAATCAGCAGCAGTTTGCAGCAGTATAGGAAGTTGCTGTTACACATGGATGTAGACTAATGAATATTCTGAAACCTCATGCCACAGTAATGTCAAATATGTCTATCTATGTTTCTGGTGAATAATATGAAGAAAGAATATAAACTGTAAACTGTGATGCATGTTTAATAAAAGAAAGAAATAAACACTGCAGGGTTTCCTCTTCATGTTAACACTTTTTTTTTTTTTTTAGAAAAATATTGCATCCTGCAAAATGAAGAAAACTGGTAATAAGGTGAACAGCCACACATTCTGGAGGAGAGTACAAAATGGACATTTTAAAACAGCAGACTTTATATATACACAGACTTCATATATTTATGCTGTAATTTGAAAATGCTAGAAGTCGATGGGTTACACAAGCTTCTGCTATGAAATTGAAACTAGAAGGGATCTACACAGTTCTCTCTAAATTAAGATGAATCCAAGGGATCAAATATCTTTTAATAAATGGTAATTTTTAAAAACCTTCTTTTCAATGAGGTTGTTGCACAGAGACTTCCTTTCGCGATCAGCTTTATATTCTTGATTGAATAACTCACTTTGATTTTTTTAATGATCAAAACCATACTCACAAAGGTCTCCCATGTTCAGGCACCAATCTTGAAGACATCAGTCTTCAGTACCACTATCAAAGTTGTCAGCATGAATGATTTCTATGCACCACATGACTGGTGGGCTTTCTAAACAGGGCTAAATCAAGCTTATTCATTGAGCATGTCCTTGCTCAGTGGCATATGTGCCTCTGTTTACAGGTAGGCACCGTGCACTATTCTGCTTTCCTAAAATGTCCATTCAAAGGAGCTGTTGCTCCGGTGATAGCCTCCTTGGATCCTGTGTCTGCCCAGTTCCTTCCCTCTGCTCTCCCTTGGGGAATACGCCCTGGTGTTGCCCCTTTACGTACGGGGAGCTGAGCAGAGCTCCCTCCTGCTTAGCACGCCCCATTCTTTATATGTTCTTTCTTTCTGCAGAAGGCTGTCACACTTTGGTTCAAATCCATGCTTCATGGCTCCTGCTGGAAAGCGTAGGGTCCAAATGAAGGGTGTAATGCAACTAGTAGTGTTAGCAGCTGCTTCCTATCACGTGCTTGCCAACAGACACAGGCAAGAAAGCCAAGAATGTGTGTGCATATAGGCGCAACCATATGTTATTGCTCTCTCCTTGCTGTTGTCTTCCCTGGCCAGCTGGGTCAGAAGTCAGTGGCACGGCTGCCAGCAGGTTTTACAAGGTGTACGCCAGGATCAGAAGCTTGGGATCAAGCGATCTGTAACAGAGAGTAGTTCCTGGATCGTACCAAGTTTTGAAGTGCTTTTCCTAGAGACAAGGCACAATGGTGTTCAACAGCATCTTGTCTCTTCAAGAGATGGGATCTCTCAACGCCTGAATCTTCGGGCATGTTCAGCCTCTCATTTGAGAAAGCAAAATATTATCTGGTACAGCCCTCTTGAGAGACTGCCAACAAACAGTTGCTAATTTATGAACTACTAATTCATAAATATAAAGCTTTGGGGAAGTCTCCTTGTTAAAAATGCAGCACATGGACTTTCTGAAAACAAAGCTATATGGAGTGAGGGAGACATGTGATATACAGTTTTTCTCCCCGTAGTCTCAAGCATATAGTGCATAGTTTTTAATTTTTTTTTCCTGAATGAAGATTCAGTTGCACCACCCAGCTGCCAGCCCTGTCAGCCTTAGGACTTCTGCGGCACTTAGTGAACTTTAATCCTCCCCCAACCTATTCATCTGCATCAGAATGAACATCAAAGCCCCCCCCCCCCCCCCCCCCCGAAGTGTTTGGGGAGAGAAAGTTACATTTACTGCATATTAAATGTGAACTGGATACACCTCAGTGCACTTTTGCTTTTACATAGAAGTCAGAAGGTTGAACCACCCTGGAACAGTACTGACCTACTCGGGTTTTGCTCAGGTTATTGAGGCTGCTTAGCTATACCTTTTAAGACAGACTTGAAGTCTGGCATAGAAAGCTGTAGAGGAGCCTCAATTCTGAAAATCTCATTAGGCATCTACTTATAATCTCACCCCTCAGCCTCAACATACATATATTTGATCCTCCATTTCCAGATGTATGTTCTGCAAAGAAGATGCTGTTGGGAAAGATCCGTTCCATCTTTTACGATATGATGAAAATAGCTACATTAAATATAGCGAGGTCCTGAGAAACTCCAGCACTGAGAGAGAGAGTAGAGAACAATACACACTAAGAAAGGCTTCCTTCAGCTTCTGGTACATAGGAAAGTACCTAGGATTAGGTATGCAATAAAACTAGGTTCAGAGAAAACTGGGCATTTTCCAAAGATTAAACTGCATTCAGAATTAACTGCATGTCGGTGTGAATGAATCTTCTGCATCCAGTCCCATTGTCAACAGCTGACTAAACCATTAAGGATGGAGGGAAAGATGAGAGAAAGCAGGAAGCAGGATTTTCTCCACATCTGCCAGGCTCTTCCATAAAACCCTGTAAGATTGAAAACTTCACTTCCAAGAAATGAGTTCGCTATACACTGCCTTAAGAACGTACTTTTAAAGCAAATGCTAGTTTAGCAGCAGTAGCTTCTGCCTTGGCAAATCTAGGCATCATAAAGCCAAGAGAAGAAGAAGAGAAATCTTGATTCCTGACATGGCGGCTTAAGAGAGCAGATCAGGATGCCGAACCACACATTTCTGTTTTCATGCTAAAGGCAAACAAATCACATTGCACACTGACTCCTTAAACACTTAGGACAAATTATAAGCACTGCTAGATCATTGCTGGCACAACCCCCCAGCTTTTAATAGTCCGTTTATTTAAAACCTGCACACTAGATTTGAGCCTTCTGCACATTTAGCTCTAGTATGCCAAGTTTCAACCTAAAGTGACTCTTACTACCAGACTATAAACCCCAGAAAATAGGGCTAAGGGTTCACTATGAACATGGTGACAGACTCCTAATTATAGTGGTGCTATCAAGCATGATAAAGGCCGGTTGGTTTTATTTTAGTCTCATCCAAAGACTTGTTGGATGCTAGATTAGCTCATCTTTTCACTCCTGTTGAATTGCCATATGTTTCTTTTTCTCCTTTATGTAGTATTTAGCATGAGCTGTTTGTCAGCATTTAGAAAAAGAAAATATGTCTGTAGAAACTTCATTTCTAGTTCTTTCCCTGCAAAGTTTCTTATTTTACTGGATAAAGCCTCAGATACTACATCTTTATGTCTAAAGTAAAATGGCTGAGAAAACACTTCAATTAAAATATGGCATAAGGACACTCTTATACAGTCCTTATCACAATACCATGGCATAACATTTCAGTTGACTTCAAAAAAACCAAATACCTCAGTAAAAAGCTATTTCTTTCTCCCTCCCCTTCCACAGCAATTCTGTCAGATTTCATATCCATTTCAAATATCTGTAGGTAATTAGGAGCAGAATGTAACATTTTACTAGCAGATTTGATTATTTATTCATTAGCTTCATCCACCAACAGTGTTGCAAAGATTCAAGTTGCACAAAAACAAATCACAGGAATAAACATTACATTGATGCGAATGCCTATAAAAAAAAAATCTCCTCCTTGGCAGCTATAAAACCACTGAATTTCACAACCTTATCTAAAAGCCTGCACCACAGCAGAAAGGAGTTAATCTCTAATTCCAGAAATCAAACAGCTGTGAAGAACTAAGTAGCACCTATATGCAGGCAAAACTTGAAACCAGTTTGCAAGGTATATGCTGGACAGAAAAGAAAGCCCCAGACACTTATTATTTGATCTCACAGCTATTTGCTGCTTGGCAAAGAGCTGAAGCAATGCAACAGCCTTGCACAGGTAGGCTGGAGCAGGAGCGGGTTATTTCAGCAGCTCTATAAAATATGCTCAGGAGAGAGGGCAGAACTTGGCAAGGAACAAGAGTTTTGTCACCTCGTGCAGATGAATCAGCTTAGGACACTCAGCACATCTCCCCACTGCCCTTCCTCACCCGCCTCAGCTTCCTCCTCAGCGAGAGCACTTCCGCAATGCCAAGTAAGCTATTTTTCCACAGATGGCTACTGCAAATGCCCCACCCTCCCAACATGGACTCATCTTCAGATGGAAGGAAATACAGCTGATTTCAGAGAAGAGAAAAAGAAGGGTCCTTGGAAGGCCCCCAAACCGGATGAAGAGGCCAGATAATGAGAACTAATAGACCACTTTGGAAAAAAGGAAGGTCACCTGTCACAGCTGCTACTCAGCACTGCTAAGTGGTTTTATTGATGGGTCATTAAAGGAATCCCATCCACCTCCAGTCTGAAATGGTTCTACAAAGTAGATAATAGGGGAAAAAAAGCTGGAAAAATCTTGAGTTTTTTTAACTATATGTGTTTAGCAGCTTTTAAAGTTTGTTCTCTGCTATTTTTCTCCAAAATTTCTTCCATCTGTATGGGCCTTTCATACAGCCAGGGAAAGCAGAAGAAATGTTCCTTGTTAAAAAAGTGTGATTGTGCAAAAATAGAAAATTGTCTTGTTTTTGAAGTGTCTTAATCTAACATCAGCAGGCACTGAGAAGTGAGGAAGGGTATGAGTTTTAATGAAATTTCCCTGTTTCCTGGACTTCAAATGTTTTTTTTTTTTAATCTAAGCGCAGTCGTCCTGCACCCATGACTTACCTCTACCTGTAGGCTAGTGTGTGTGGACTGAACTCCACGTTAATCCTCTTTGCCTGGAAATATGTAATACAGTTGATTTCATGATTCTCTGACACCAATCCCTTTGGTGTAGGCTTACAGAAGCTCTATTATTTGTAGTTGTAGATATGTAGTAGACAAAGACTAATGCAGCTTGTGCACCAACCCACGGCTGTTGAGTCTTAAGATTTTGGGAGCTCTGCAGGACAAGGTATGAGGTGAAGGTCTGCGCCTGTAATTCTCATGCAAGGAGGCAAATACAAAACTGAAAGCGGCTCCCTCGGGCAATACTGCATTCTGCCCCAGTCGCGTGGCTCAGCTCTCCCTTCCGATCTCCCTTAGCTCCGACCGCGGGGCGCCGGGCGCCCGACCGCCCCCGGGGCTCCGCGGGAACCGGCATCGCGGCAGCGCTGGGGCGGCTCCCCCGGCCGCCCGCTGCTGCGGGCCCGCAGGCACCCAGCTCCTCCGGGAACTTAGTCGGTCAGAATTAAAGACCGCTTCGCTGGAGCTAACTGAAATTTTTGAGGACTTGCATTTCAGCCTATTTTGGTCAATATTCATAGAAAGAGCACAAGCATCTCCAACAATGGCCACCTTCTTTTTGCCAAATCCTGCCTCTGAGCTGTGAAAAGGGAAAGGTCACCTAAATTTAACAGGAATAACAAGGTATTTTCCCAGTCCTCATCCTGCAAAAACAGCTGAACTGCTCTGGCTAGAGGCTGACGTTTCTTTTTAAGCAACAACAATAAAGGAACGTTCAGCAAGAGGCAGACACCGAGTTAAAGAAATCTCAGTGCAAGCTGTTAAAATTTGGCAAACCTAAAAGTGGCTGGAAATAGAGTCTTACAATGGGAAGTGTCAAGCAACCTTGGTAATAGGCAGCATTACCAGTCTGCTCTATAATTCTAAATTATGTTTTATTACAGTGTTAAATATGCCTGAGCTCCGTTTACCAGTTCCACCATTGCCAGCCCAAGAGCAGCTGCTGGCTGATGGCAAATTAACAAGTTGTAGTTTTCCTAGCGTAGACAAGAGCTTAGTTGTTTCTGGCTTTCAGCAGTCAGAGCAGGTTCATCTCAGTGGTTTTTACAGAACTGACTGTTGGCACATAGCCATTAACACATTTCTCAGGTGGCTCCCTGTAGTAATGAGGCGACTTGAACATACTAGAAGTAAGTTAAAATTAGATTTTTGCAGAAGCTAGGGTGCATGCAGTTATCAGGTGATTTTTAAATAAGTATCACAACATGCATGCATTCCAGACTGTTATTGTAGCAAGGTCCTCCCCAAAAATGTAATCTGAAGTTGACACTCAGGAAGCCCAGGAGAACCTACTTTTCCTTCAAGAGAACCAATGCACAGTACTGGGCCAAACCTTAAACGTCATCAGTCTTTTTCCTGGGAAAGATGAGCCATATGATTTCACAGCCTAAAAGACTGTTCAGCATTTTGCAAGAATTGAGGAGTTTCACCTAGTCTCCAAAAAGCTCTTCAGATAAATCATCAAAAGAGGCAAAGCATTTTGGCAAAAGGATGCCAAATTTACATGGTATCAAGTAACCTTTCAGCACCTAGTACCAGTCCTTTGGAAAGAAAGTCAGACAGTTCTAGGATAGTGCAAAACACTTAAAGGCTATTAAAACCACAGTTCACACCATGCCCAAAGAAAGGGGAGGAGGACACCTTGCACAGGCTGCACCCTGGGGAAGCCAGATTTTGGCCATCAACTTTGGAAGTAAACAACCACCTTGGCTCTGCCAGGGACCAGCTGCCCTCACCCAGTGGTACACAGGATAAAGCTTCAAATGAAAAAGGATCAGGAAAGCATAAAATAAAAGCAGCTGTCTGTCAGCGGTGGCAGTTGGGCACCCAGTGGTGCCTCTCCTGGCAAAGCCACAGCAGGGAGTTGAGGCAGCTGCTGGCACAGCGTCAGACTGACATGAGCACGGGCAGTAGCCGAAATACAAGAAATCGATTTACTGGCCCTTTGAACTAGATGTATAAGGGGAATAGGAAGCCCGAGGCGAATCCCACGGTATGTGGATAGCAAGCTCTTGCAAGCAGGAGCTTTCTCTATTTCGCCTGTGACCGGGTCTCCTGGGTGCTGGCGCAATGCACAGCAGTAGTTAAGCAACACCCTCCAAGGGCTCCATACAAAAGGGAGCTGACACTCTTTGCTTCCTCTTAGCTGTGATTAGGCTGCCTTAAAGAGGCATACTGGAGAGCTTTGTGTCTCCAAAAGGCTCTGCCAGAACTTCACTGCTACGCTCCCTTCTCCCTTTGAATCCCCAGTTACCTCCTCACCCCAGGGAGGTGGGCGAGGAACCCCAGTTACCTCCACACTTTATTCTCCTCTCCACAAACCAAACTTCAGGATCAAGGCTGAGTCAGGGTTAAGATTTGGGCCTGGTTCACACCAGATCTAGAGTCTGCTATTAGCTCTGACGCCCAAGCTCTCTCTACGAACCTGGGCTAGGCTGTGTCGTTCAACCTCCTGTTTCCACATCTCTAAAGTGCAAATAACACTTCTGTCTGTCACAGAATTACAAGGATAATTTTTATAATGCTCAAAGTGCTCATATATAATAATAAAGTATCTAGGGAGAGAGTTTTCAAGTATTGTTTAAAAGCAATTTTGAACTGCATTAACTGCAGGGTAATGCACTACAGGAAACGATATTGCTTAGCCTTTGGCCCTGGAGATAGCAGGAGGTGCATCATGAAATGACCAGGTAGCTGGGGAAGAAATCACTACACACACGTGTGTGCAGCGCCTCGAAGCTGGTGAGCACGTGTTTGCTTGCTGGCACAAAGAGGCAGGAGCCAGTGTTTCTCACTACTGGCAGTGGTGGCTCCTTTTTTTGCCTGTACGTGCACCAGCTGAGATGCAAAACGGGCACTGAACTTTTTTCAGAGAGATTTAATAATCTTTTGATCTAGAGAACAGAGGGCAGCAGCTTCAGAGGCTGCGTGTACTCAGCCTCTTCTGATGATCAAGTCCCTTTGAGGTATCTCAGAGAGGACACGCTCAAAACACCTCAAGTCTCAGTCTGTTTGGCTAATCCGCGCTTCTGAAGCCTTGCCTACACTTGGGGAGAATACAAACTTTTCTTCATCATCTGTCACAACCTTTCAGCTTCATTCACCTTCTCCCCCACTGCAGAAGCAAAACTTCACTTCTCTAATTTCTGTACTCGTTCCCCAAAGCAGGTTCCTCTTCAGGCCAGTTTTATGCACCACCTGCACTGAAGGACCAGCTGAATGTCCTCGCTGCTTCTGAGACACCTCCAGCTCCCTTGCTGGTACCCTGTTGCCAGTGAACAGTGTGGCCTGAAAAGCATCAGGCCATATCAAACAGGTGAGATTTTTAATTCAGAGACAGTCAGAGCCAACCTGAGAAACTGCCGAACTTTCAAAATAATCCAATATGGAAGAGCGCTAAGAAAGGGAGAAAGGAGTTGCTTTCTAGCAGGAGGTAACGGAGACTGAGAAATGTATCTACACAGCACTGGCTATAAAACCAGTTTCTTTTTCCCGCATTAGGGAAGCATTAGACGGAAGCATTAGAAAATTTACTAAGAGTTGTGCTGTTTGACTTTTAGAAGTAGCCCCTCCAAGCTAATAGGTTCACTAGATTATTTCTTATCAGGGATAAAGATCTCGCAGGCTGGATTTTTTTTCCCAGTTCCAGGTAAAGTTTTTCCATTTCCAATGGCTGATCGTTACCATTTATTTCTTTTGCAATTCTCACCCTCTACCCGTTAACAAGAACAGTAGAAAATAATCTTGCTAGAAAAACAACCTTATGGGGCAGGGCAGCAAAGAGTTTGAAGTCTTTTTAAAGGCTCCAGCAGATTTTAAGTGCTGTAACAGAGGGAGTAGTTACATATTAAACCTTTTGGGGCAGCAAACCTGAATTTTAAATAATAGAAGTCAAAAGATTTTGGCATTTTAAAGAAAAACAAGAATCCGTGGCGATACAAACACTCAGGGCAATAGAACCAGAAGATACTGAACTGAGGTGCAGGGCTTAGGATGAACAGCAGAGAGGTGCTTAGAGGAAAACTTACTAAACACAGTTGTACCTCAGGGTGGTCTGACTTCTACCTATTTTCCTATAGTGCCAATATGTACTTGGCAGAACAATCATTTTAAAAATATCTTGCAGCAGTTCAATACAAAAATATTCCTGGTAACTATGTCAGCCAAAGTTAAAAATAGAAGATAACCATTAGCCACATGAACGTTTTCCAAAAAGCTGGGCAACTGATTGCAGGAAGTTTCTGAGAAGAGAAGACAACAGTAATAATATCCAACAGCTCCTGATGCTAAAACCGTTGAGGCAGTATTTCTTGCTTATGCGACCTTTTCTCCTATAATATATGTAAAATACAGAGAGATATAGCTCGCTCACTCTCTCTCTATATATATATATATGTACACACACACACCTCAGTCTTTCGATACTAATGAAGCGGTTTCCCTGTAAATTAGTGTTTACTTCAAAGCAGTGCTCTCCTCACTTCAGAGGCTCCTTGCTCAAGTGGGAAGGTGCAAGAGAAAATTATTGTTTTAAAACGAGCAGGAGAAATTACTAGTCTGTGCCAAAACAGTTCTCCCAGTAAAAATGGTACAAAGCAAATTGAGAAGGCTCTCCTTTATACGGTAACCATCACGGATATCTTAAAAATACCCATGCTGCTATGGCGTGACTTCTCTTTGAAATGTAGGATGATCTGGGGGTCAGGGCGGGACAGAGGACGACATAGCCCAGTCCTCTCACTGTTTTAAGGCACTAAGGGACTAACTACAGCTGCGTGAAGAACCCGGAGACTGAGCAAGGGAGTGAAACGAAGCGCTGCCACAACCCCCGACGGAGCAGACCAGGAGACTCGGGGCAGGTTTGTCGGCTGCCAACAGAAAGGAGCAGCGGCAGCAGGAGCGGCAGCTCCCGCGCCTCCTCCGCGCCGCCGCCGCCGCCTCCCGGCTCCCCCCGGCCCGCGGCAGCCCCAGCCTCGTCCCCCTCTGCCCCGGCCAGGGCTCCCCCCGTGCTCTCGTGAGTATGGTGGAGCAGGGAACGGGCTGAGGCAGAGCCTGCACCGGCTTAACACACCACAAGCATTTCATGCAGCAGCCACCTTTCTGATACTGTTGGAAAAATCATTTTAAAATGTATATATATATGTATACGCGTACATATACATATACATTTACGTACATATATACGGCTAGCTTCATTTCCTCAGCTAACTTCCAACTCCATTTCTCCATCCTCCCCAGCACACATATCTTTAAATGAAATAAAGAGCCACTAGCAGTGGAAGAATATTAACAATCAATCAGAATAGGAAGCAGAAAGAGCAAAATTGATATGCCAGGAGAAAATATCACAGAGCCAGATGAAATGGCACCACTACTGAGCTTTCTTAATGGCTGGCTGAAATCTGTACCAAGATAAAAGGCACCCAGCAAGACTGAAGTGATGCTGAGAGCAGGAGGGAAGCGCTTCAAAGAACTCGCTTTACAAATATCCCTCAATATTGTAGGATATTACCCTCAGATTAAGGTAAAAATCAAAGTACATCTCGAGATTAGACTACACTTGAACTAGATGTGCCAATAACAACAGCAGCAAAACACACTACGCTGACCATGACATTGTTATGGGCTCATCAGTCACCATTCAGGAAAAAAAAAAAAAAAAAAAAAAAAAGGAGAAAACATTCCCAAAAGCTGCTGTTAGCGCAGTGGGGGCTGCTGGGCACCCCAGTCAGCGGCTCTGACTTCTGCCGCAAAAACCTGATGCTTTTGAATATGCCAAGACTGAGACTCCCTCACTTTCTCACCCTCCAGTAGCAGTATTTTGCCTGAACTTTGAAACTCAGCAGGTAACCCTTTCTCAGCAAGTTATGGAAGATGTTAAACAGCAATTGTTAAAATGTTTAAGATCTGTTAGACAGACTCATTTGCTCCCACCAGCTTTAGAAGAACAGGCCAACAAGCTGCTGAGACTGAAGACTAGTTAAATACTAAATTTTAAGGAAATTTTAAGGGATCAATGAATGAAGGGCACTAGTATTTCAGCACTATTTAGGCAGTGTGAATGAGGTAATTGTGGCAACTACAGATCAATCATTTAATTCTTGATCCCAAGCAAAAGAACCTGAATGTTGGTAGTAGAACATACAGAATTAACATACAGAATCCTTAGTAAAACAGGCAATATAATTTCATGAAAAACAGAGCTATAATCTCACTTAGAAAATATCCTTAGCTTGATACGTTATAAGAGTCTATTGTGTTATGTGTCCTTCAGTAAAACCAATAAACTATAACTAAACAGTTCTGTTTAAAAACAGGTACTAGTCAAATCAAAAAAAGCTTATTAAATATCCAGCATTCTTGACCATTGACATTCAATCCTGAATCTATCAAAATCAGGTCTTCCAGTCTTCATGGGAATCAAGACACGAAGCACAAGTCTTTCAGGAATTTGAAAACTGTATTAAGAAATATCAGTGCTGGTATAAATCCACCATTCCATCCATTTTCATGTGACCCACAAAAAAAGCACAAGTCAAGTTCAAAAGTGTGATGTGGATCAGACAGTAAAATAGGCTGATGTGAACAGCAGCATTATTACTGTAACCAAACAAGATTGCAGAAAAAACGGAACCAAAATTTAGGTCACACCATTAGAATGCACTTTGGAAGACAGCAATTTAAAAGAACATTAGGGTCACAGTGGTTTGCCCGCCAGCACAATCACTCCATAGAGCGGACAGAGAACAAATGTGATATTCTAATGCATAAAGCATTGAAGCGCCATGTTTAAACTGTGAGAAGCAATTATGTCGTTTAGCAATGGTCTTTCGAGAACATATCTGTTCCTGACATCAACTGCTTGCATCTAATGTCATTAAATGGCTAAGAGCTCAGATGAAAGCAATAGGCTGTATTTAAGAACTAGACTTACAGACAGATACTATAGACAATCCATTTAATTTATCTAAGAGAATGTGGAGAGACAATGATTGCTGTCTCTAGGTGTCTGCTTACAGGTGATAGTTTTGTTTTGTTTTAAACTTGAAGTTTCTCAGGTCCAGGATGGACCTTCTAGTCAGAAATAAATGTCAGGCTAGGAACTATTCAGGTAATCATCAGACCTAGGGATCTCCCTTTCTGCCTTGTCTAAGCTGGAACAGAATTTCAAAGTTCAGTCTTTCATTTCCCAAATAAGAAACTAAAGCACCAGCTCCCTTGCTCTCTCCTACCTTTTAAAGCTGTTTCAGTTCACATAAAGAAATGCCAAAAAAGGGAAAGAAATAGAAAAGATGGACTAACATGGTAGCCTGGTGTTCAAGGTAATCAGTGAGGATCTGTGACTTTCTACCCAGCTCAGGCTGGGAAAGTATTGTTTGAATTCCGGTCCCCCCAAAATCTCAGAGATGAAAGCCTTAGAATGAAAACTCACTGGCTATTACAGAATCACACAGAATGGTTGAGGATGGAAGGGACCTCTGGAGATCATCTTGTCAAAACCCCTGCTTGAGCAGGGTCACCTAAAGCACATTGCACTGGAATGAGTCTTTTTAATAGGAAAAAAAAAAAAGAACAAAACAAAACAAACAAACAATCCCCCCCCCCACCAAATAATGTCTTGGGCTTTACCTCCATGTGAAATGAGTGCTTTGATAATTCGGAATTAATCACTACAGGCTGATTTAGGGTTTTTGTTTTTTTTTTTTTCAGTCAGCCTCTCACTTTCAGTCAGGGCTCAACTGCTTGTGCAGGCCCTCTTCTGCCCTTCAAAGCAATGAATGCTGGAGCTCATTCCCACTGAGACTTGATCATATTCTTTTTCAGAAGTGGACCAAGAACTCCATCCCTTGGATGATCTTTGCTGCTCTTGCCCTTCTTTCCCAGGAAGGGGGAGATTCCTCTCAGAATTTATTCATAATGAAGATCAAGGAGAAGAAGAGAAAATGCTACTTTAACTCGGGAATAATTGTGAAGTATTCAGAAATCATTAGACAAATATAGTAGAGACTAAGGGATATACTGCAACGAACTTTACAGAAACCATGCCTTTGCTTTTTGAGCTTGATCACTACTGGAATATGGCACGGAATTTTTAATTATAATGCTACTATGAAGTGGTAATGAGCATTAGCTGATGACTCAGAATAATAATTACTAGGTGGTGCTATCATGAAGGCACATTTTTAGAAGCCATGCAGGTGTTGCTATCCTGAGTGATTCAAAAAATATAAGCAGCCAATCCTCGAGCTAATTGCACATGGAAGCTATGCACATCTGAAATGCCTTTTTAAAATGTCCAAAAGGGGCACATAAGGAGGTTTTACCGCAATGCTGCTAAGCTGTCAGTGTCCAGGAATAGTTCCCATAGTACAAGAGCTGGCTTTTCCATGATGTGTCAAGTATCCATCTATTAAAAACGTAGTTGTTTTTTCTTTGAGAAGGAAATATTTCAGGTTTGCTTCCATCTAAACCATCAACAGCCCCCATTTCAGAGTGCAATCATTTTATATCATTGATAGCATCAGGAATAAATGCATACTTTCAACTACAGCATAAAGGGTTTTTTATTACAGGGGCTGGACATCATTTTTCTTTTTTTAACGATGATAAGGGAGCATGTGTTTGAAAACCACAACAAATTCTGGAAAACTGTGCTAAACATTCCTGTAATACTGAGTTTTGGTAACTTCTTGGAAAACACCTTTCATAAAAAGCCCATCTTTCTTTCTGGATCATTCACCAAGTCACCCCACTGCACCACAAACTGAATCAAGAGGAGGTTTCAATGCCTCAATTTCTAATGAAAAAATAGCTTACTGGAGCACCCAGTGGATATATATATCTATATATCCCATTTGTACTACAGAGTATTTCAACATTAGATTGTTTGTGACAGCAATTCAACAGTAGTGACTCTCCCAACTCTGTCATCCCCTGGGTGTTTCAGTAGTTCTTTTCAATCAGTCTCGAAATAGCTGTACAATGGATTTACACAGGTTTTGCTATGGGAATGACAGACTGCAGATAAGCTCTTGAAAAAAATTTTCTTTTTGCTTATCATCTCTCACATCTTCCCCCACATCGCTGCTATTTAAACTATTAAATTAAAAGTTTGGGTGATAGGATGTTCTTAATTTCTTTCTTAATTAACTGAATGATGTACAAATATGCAGAACGAGACTGAGTTAGAAGTCCTTCACCTACAATATGGAGGGTTTTTTTCGTTTTTTTAAGGGATTTGAGGAGAGTTAGCGATACAGACGAGAAACAACAAAACCCCGGGCATGCTGGGCCGTCACTCAGACCCGGGGCACGCTGTGGAATTTTGCATTTCACCGCAGGCATGCATATTGTGACTAATGCATTCACACCCTGCAGCCTTGGATCATGTTTACTGAATGTCTGCATCATTTTTAAAGCATCTGTTGGTAATTTAGAAATCAAAACCTAGAAACAACACAGGCACAGGCTTTTGAGGTCTACTAAGCAGAAAGGCAGTGATGCAGTCAAAGGTAAAAATAGAAAAAGGAAGTTCTCCACTTTTAAATTGGAGTGTAGAGCTTACCCAATCATTTACTACCTTACCTGGAACACCAAAAAGATGAATTATCCCACTGTTTAATTTAGTATTATATGAATACAGAAGAGATATTTGCATCAGTAGATAGACTGGGTTCATTGCTTTAGAGCTGCTCTCATAGAGAGGTGCTGTACCAACATAAGGCCTTTAATAAAGCGGATTACCCTATTTATTATCACTGCAAGTGATCTCCACATTCAGACATACGATTAAGGTATCGCATGTCAGATGAGCTGCCCTAATGGATGACGTATGCACAATTAGCCTGCCCAGTTGCAAGAGACAACTTCTTTCAGCTCCCTCACATCCACATTGATTTAAGAGATACTCGGTGAGTTAGGGAGGCTCAGCTGACACGTGCCACTGAACTCATGTCTCAGTGCTCAGCACATAAGTCCTCAGCACAGACCTACAGAACTATTATTGCATGCAGTCTAAAGACAGCAACTTTTAAAGAAATTAATCACATTCTGTTCTCTCAGGTACCAGCAGAAAGTACTAAAGGGCACTAAATGTAGGATGTAATTCAGAACATGTAATTACGTTAAAGACACTAAAATGTTATTCTGCAACAATGTTCGTCCATTATTCCAGCAGGATTTGTTTCCCTTCCTTCAAGCCCTTGAAGCCCTGCTCAGATAGCGCTACCTTGGTTAGGAACATGGAAGCAGAAGAAGAGGATGACACTACTGAACACAGACGTTAGCCTGCAGTCCCTCTTCACACACATCACACTCATTCATCCCACACCACACAAGGTCAAAGCCCCTTCAAAAGCCAGTCCAGCACTTCAGTCCCTACCCACTGCCCCCGCACTAAGTTACTTTGCATTAAGGCCTGAGATGCACCTACCTTGATGCATAGGGTATTTTGTTGCTTATATGCCTGGTAACAATCTTAAGACAGACCAAACATCTTCTAGCCCAATACTTATTCTGCAAAAATGGAATTCATCTCACTTTTGGCTGAACAGTCTGAACTAGTCACTAGATTATTTCTGTTTTCAAGGAGAGATAGCCCTCCCGTGGGCAATTCAACTCCCCTACTCTAGATACGTATCTCAGGATCGATGAATCACTGGCTAAAGAGTCACTCTTTCCTTCCGTGCTAACTGCAAAGGTAGCCTTAAATAACTCCAGAGAGTTAAAGGCTAAGTGTCGGTGTTGAAGACAGGACAGATGAACCACATTTTAACACTGGCCAGCAGCAGCCACTAAAGATAATCCATGACTCTTCTCAAATACCTGCCAGAAAAATGAGTTTCAGAACATTCTAAATTTGAAGTTGCATCATGGTATTGCTGGCACCCAAAGGCTTCCTGCAGCAATTTCATGATTTATTTTTTTCTGTAACAGGAGAAGGGGCAGAAGAGGAAGTTGGACTTATTTTTTATTTAAACTTGCTGTCTGATACTTTTATTGTTCCTATTCTGTCCTTCTTAATGGATTTCATTTTGTCATATTTTCTCTCTTCCATTTTGCCCCCCAACTGAAAAAGTATATACCATTTAGTCTTTCTTCACAGGAAAGTTGTTTCATTCTTTTCCACCATGTAATGTTTTGTCTTCCCTATTCCAGCTTTTGTTTTGAGGTGGGATGGCCAGAACTGACCACAGTATCTCAGATGCAAGGGTTTATAGATTTATAGCATTATAGGGATTTTCTTTAGTTTTGTTCTCTACTCCTTTCCTAGGGTGCTATTTACTTTACTGATTACAACTGAGCATTGAGTTGGCATTTACAAAAAGTCATTCACTATATACGAAGAGTGTATTTTACCCCTTCTGTGAGAACGGGGTTATTTCCCTTCCCCTTTCCCATCTACGCATTATTTTGCATTTATTGACATTGAATTTTGTTTGCCAGTATTTCCAGCTCAGTGTTGAACAATCCTCCACAAGTCTTTTCAGGCAGCTCCGGGTTAGATTACTGTAAATAATTTTGGTATCCTCTGCAAGATCCATCATCTATCCAGAATCAGATTGCTGATGAACATGTTGAACAACTCAGACAGCAGCACAGATCCTTAAAAGATCAGATTCATTCCAACAATAGCTCTTATAGAACAGGGAAGTTAATCACGTATTCCAGTTCTTTGTTTCCTGTTTTTAATAACTTCCTAATTTATGAGAAGACCTATTCTTTTATTCCTTAATAGCTTTGTGATTTTAACAGATTTATTTAAGATACAGCCTGTACTTCTATTTTCAAAGAGTTTTTGACAAAGTATCAGGTAGATCTGCTATGTCCATACAGTAGCTTCCTTAAGAAACTCCAAGAGAGTTACGAAAATCAAATTCCCTTTATAGAAGACATGTTGTCTCCTCCTTGGCGCATCATATTTCTCGATTTTCTACTAGTTATTATGCTGAAAACTGCTATTATGTTTTCTATCAAATTACCTAGCACAGAAGTCAGATTTCCTGATATTCTCCCTGCAAGACCTCAGAAGCCCCTGCTAGACCGGCACATTACTGGTTTCTTAACTGACAGATAACTAACTAGGAGCAAATTCTTATTTTCATTCCTTTAGAGCTCTTGCACGAATAGCATCCAGCTCCAGTGACTTGTTACCAGAATATTTTATCTTTTTGTGAAAAGCCTTTTAGAACTGACATTTCAAGCAGAGCCAGGCGACTATCAAAGAGACATGTCTGGTCCAGTGAGGGCAAGTCCCTGCAACTGAGCTGCCTTGAAGATACCAACAATAGTTTTAGAAAAGCTGATGAGCTGTAGACTAAGAGTAGCAAAGGCATGGAAAAGGAAGGAGTACAAGGTGAAAGGATAAGAGATGAGTCACACAATTTAAAGCAGCTAACTTCTAAGCCTCTCTTCATTGTAGCACCTAAAAACATGACTGTCCTCAACCCACACAAATTAGGAGATAACAGCATAGTTACAAGCTGTGTTGTGAATTTATTTTATAAAACTGCCACCCTTAGTGACTATTGCTGTCCCTCAGTGAGCAAAGGCCTTCTCCTGAGATGGCCACGCATGAGCAGAGACTGTGCTCCAGCAGTCAGCTTCAATATGTCACCACTAAATGTGATGCTTTAAAGGTGATTCAGCTAAAACCACTGAATTTAAGCTGAAGGCAACTAGGAAGCTCTCAAAGGACTCATTTTGGCAACCTACCATTCAGAGCAATGAGTTCAAGCTGTGATGTCTGGTAACTTTTGAATTGGCATCTCCAAAGGGATCATGTAACTATACTCTAAGGTTAATAAAATCTCACTTTCATGTAGATATGCAAGTTGATTATTCTGCAATTTGGGCAGGCCAAAAGCAAGGGCAGGTTGTATTTCCACACCTCAACTTGCGGATGGTGACAAAGTTCACACCAATATCATAATCAGTCTGGATGACATGATTGTCCCCAAATACAACAGGTACTTCAAACTAGTGATCTTGCACAAGTTAAAAAGGGGACACATAGGTGGGAAAAAAACATTCCCATTAACTTCAGTAAATTTAGATCAGTCCTGTCTGATCGGGATGATCAGGGTGATCAGTTTGCTTTTAATCTTTTTGTGAGGTGAGTTTTAAGCAGCTATGCACTTTTATTATTTTTATTTGTCTTTCATGACAGCTTTTGAAATTGAGGAATTCAATTAAAAGCTGAAATTATTTCTAATATGAGGCTGGGGAACACTGCTTAAATAAAAAATACCCAGTGAAATACTTAAAGACTTCTGGAAGAAGTCAGACTTTAGACCAGAGTGGTGAAGCAACACCAAAGTCCTACAGATGCATCCAGAGGGGGATAATTACGTAGATTTGCAGCTTTCAACCAAGTCATTTCATAAATGCAGTTGTCCAAGCATTGCTCAACATCCTGTCAGTGAAAAGAGTCCAGCATTTTCAAGGTAGGATGATATTTATAGTCTATCTCTCTCGCTGTCTCTCTCAGAAAACCTGGAATTTGGAAAGCCTAAGGAATTTTTTCCTTTGAACAAAGAGTCCAAACAAAATACAACTTTGAAATTCACTGCAATAATTCAAACATTATCAACATAAAGCTTTACTATCACAGTTATAATACCATATTTGGAATAATATTTAAAAAAACACAAAAATGGTGACTACACTCATAGGATTGTTATTTCCTCCTTTCATACAAAAAATCAGATTTAAAAAGCTAAATTGGTAGCATACAACACAAGTAAGTAGATTTTTAAAGAAGCTATGGGAATTTTTCGAATTAATTTTTGCCAAGGACCCATCTGGGACAGACTTCCATCAGCATGCTATGATAGCTTCATTAGAAAGGTGCAAAAATATCTCAGAAAAAGCAGCAGAACTGGAGTTTGCTTTCCTCTCTTAAGCACAGCTTGCTATTCCAGCAACTTTTTTTTTTTTTTTAATATATACACATGGAGATGGGCATGAAAGTTTCCTTCTCTGTACAAAGAGCACACCTGCAATTTTCTTCTTCAGATTAATATAGACATAGGAGACAAAACAGATTATTCCATGAATGAACAAACGAACTAGCTGTCAGTCAGACCAGGCAATCTTGGTACAAATAGAGGAAGATTACTGCAAAATACACAGTTTGACATGCTGACAGAAATCACTCTTGTCAAGCTGTATTGATACACAATGACTTGCAGGCTAGTTTGGGTGCTTTACTTTTCCTCTTTTTTTTTTTTTTTTTTCTTCTGTGACTGTAAATACAGAACTACTTTTTTCTTATGTCCCCAGTAAAGGGTGGTTGGGTGTTAGGCTTTTTTTTTTTTTTTTTTTTTTTTTTTTTTTTTGGTATGATTCATAATCAGATGCTTTGAAATATATATTTTGTCCCTAATGACTTCAATGAATGTGTCATCATCACTTGGGAACAAGCAACAAAAAGCATGAACAGAAGCATGTTCAGTGCTGTAACAAGGATCTCCATCTTCTAGAGCTACTAGAATTATTTCGAAGTTTCTGTCCCAGATCTCCCTTTCTGCTGCAAACTCCTACCCCTTGCTAAGAACTCAAAAGTGAATGTGCCAGTTCAGCCTTTCATTTTAATTAAATCTAAAAATCAGGAGTTATTTAACATTATTTTATACTGTTTAGAGCCAGTAATTGGACTCCATGAGCCTCGTCTCCTTGCAGCCAAGCGCATAATTTTGGCAGGTTCATATAGCTTTTGCTCACAAACATGGAGTACACAGATCTTTCTAACCAACTGGGACATATCTAAAGATGCTTGGAGAGGTGTTTTAAGTAGGAGTGAGGCTCTTTCTGGCTGTTAGACAGGTTTCTTGACTGAGGTGAGCCAGGAAAAGTTAATACCTAGGCAGATGCTCCTTAGCATGGCAGCAGTATCACATTTAATGCAGAACTCTTTCCACTGTCTGTGACAAACCCTGCTGCAGCGCAGAGCAAATGACATTAATGGAGATGACATTAATGGATCTGGATACCACAGGATATCATTCTGAGCACAGGCACTTGCATTTCAGGCCCCTCAAGATCTACCATGGTACAATCATTTCTATTGCTCTTGCAGCTCAACCCCTAGAAGAACACTCACCACATCTGAATATATGGCCCACTCTTGATCACTTCATCCCAGCAGCAAGATGCCAGTGATTTGGTGACACTAGTGTGAGCCTCTGACAGTGGGACCCAGCCCAGGGCCTGGAACAAGTGATATCACCTCCCTACACAGGCCAGCTGTCCCCCACTCTTGTGAACCTTACCATTGGCTGGCCAAACTCAATGGGTACAGAGGTGGGGATGTCTGCAGCACCGTGACGGAATCGCTGAGATAACATCAGCGGGTCCTGGGAACGCCTGCTGAGCTTGCGTGGAAATCAGGGAAGCACAGGTATGGTCTGTTTTATCAGCTTTTGGCAGTGATCTCAAGGAGGGAGGAAGAGCAAATATCTGGAAAAGGATGCTACCCCCCTCGGGAAGCTGCTAGTGGCAAAGCTGGTTTAGAAGCTGTTTATTTCTGTCTGCTTCCATCCTCATTCCTCCCTCCCCACGTAGGAGGCCACCACATCCTTTTTTTTTTTTTTTTTTTTTTCACCAGTTCAGCTATTTGCCCAACCCCATTCGTTTTGGATGCACTGTTGTGCATGCAGTTTAAAATAAAATTCCAAAGAACCACTTTGTTCTTTAAAAAAAACAAATAACCCCTGAATCAAAACATTTCATAAGTCTGACTTAAAGCACAGCCACAGAAGAGGCTGCATGAGCTCAGTGCAGGAGCAGCAGCCTGCAGCTGGAGAAGGAACCCAGGGCAGGATGGAAATCACTGAATGCTGCTCCACACCCCCAAAAGAAAAGAACAGCACTTAGGCTGACACGTATTTTTGCAGATACAGGATGACTACACCCATATTAAAGTTCCTAGGAGCTAACCCGACCTGCCTGATGCATGCTTAAACATAAGGCTTGTTTTGTGTCTAGCAAGCCATGCATATGTAGTCTCACTGCACCTAAGCTACCTAGACACTAGGCTGTGCAGGCTATAAAGCAGTCCAGGTCCTAACAGTACTGTCAGTCTTGGGCATTCAGAAGTGACAAATATGGCATATTTTTATTTATTTTTGCTTTTTAAGCCTTTAGATTTAACTTGACATATCTTTCCAAGCTAATCCCAGGAACAAGATCTATTATTCTTGTAAGCAAATGCTGTGATTCCCTCAATCGTTTGACTCCAGAAGCTGTGGATTTAAGATAAATTATTGCCAAAACTAGTGATAAAAATGTAATTGCTTCTAATTTGTACAAGATAGACAGACACCTTCCAAAGCTTCCATAGCTCCAAAGCTATCAAGCAACAGTTCTTGTAAGTACATTAACATCTCCCTATGTCTTTGGTTGCTATTAGAGAGAGAAGTTGCTATGAAAGAAGTGCAGTCATGGCATTTTTTAATCATGTCCCTCTGATGCTCATACACTGCCACTAGAAAGCTCATCCTCATTTCAGAAAATAAAAGAACAATCTGTCCTCCAATGTCTTAATCCATGGTTAGCATGAGCCAATGTCTAGACTAGGTTTCCTGAACATGGTAAGACATCATCTTGAAGGTGGAAAATAGAGTGCATTTCTCTAGCTGTGAAAGAGTGTGAAAGTTCAGTGGGACTGGGGCAATGGCTCTCAAACCATGGTGAGATGCCAGCTGCCATGGAAAGCGACACCCAAGCAACAGCAAAACAACACACTGTTTGTCACAGATGTGCCTGTATAGTACTGTCAGCCAACTGCTCAGCTGTAAGGGAGCACAGCACAAAAATGAGAGATGTTAAGAGTTAATAGTGGGCACTGGTTCAAAAAGTTTAGAAATTGATGGGTAGGAACATGAGGCGGGGGGAAGAAGAGCCTCCACTTTCTGCAGCACAGGTAGCGTATGCCCAGGGTCACAAAACCAGTCCAGCCAGCACAACACACATTCTCTGTCTGCTTCATTTTCTTCCTGAAACATAATCTTTTTTGAATCTTTGATGAGCTATTTTACCCAGAAGAGTTCTAAAGGCCGTAATTTATGGCCACACTTAAGGCCATACTGCCTTTAAGGTCTGTATTATACAGAAAGTAAACAGGAGGGATGTCTTTACTCAGCATTCACCACTACATATTCATTCCAAAAACTGTTAAATGTAGTAACAATAGGTCCCCCTTTACCAGCTCTCCAGGAAACGGGCATCGCTGTGCTAGCTTGACAAAAGCTTGTACACAGCCTGAATCCATAAAAGAGTTAAACTGACGTATAGACACTCACAGGTATGGAGGTCTGCAGAGACTGCAGTATTAGGGAGTATGACTTATGGACTCTAGAGTAGATTAGCTTCCAAATGTGTCCCCAAACCCATGAATTTCTGCCAGAGCATCTTAGAACTAATTATTAATGTAGGCCCTAAGAGCCTCTTCCCCAAGCCTCCTTGTGGGAAGCAGGGCTTTTGAGTGTTGGCTTCCTCCCAGCCCCATCCAGTAACTACTCTTCTAAAGCCAAGAGAGTCAGCACCAAATGTTGAAGCTGATCCACTAGTATGAGGAGCTTTTCCTGTGCTGAGAGAGGAAGACTATTTGGTTAGATCCACCACTCACCTCTGTGCTGCTGCTAGCCATTTGCCTCCACCATCTTCTCATTTGCAGCTCATCTGTGCCTAAAAGCAGGGTAATCATTTGCCCTGAGCAGAGAAGAAAGCAGTGAAAGCTACAAACTTAAACATCCTTCCTGCCAACACTGTCATTTGCTTTTATATTTCCTATTTGCTCTGTTTTCATTTAAGGTATTATATGACTCAGATGGCTTCAAAAGAATTCTTGTGTTTGACTGCCTTAGCTTTATTAAAAGTAACTGAGCCACTGATCATCATCAGGAGATGCATCCTCGGGAGAAACTGTATCATTTGCAAACAAATGATCCTGTGAACACAAACACTCCACCAACCTTGGATAACAGGAAAACAAGTACATGGTCAGGGAGGAAAGAAACCCCCCAAAATGCACAGTCAGATCATCTTAGGGATAATAAATGAAGAGAGTCACAACATTTTAAGCAGACAGCTAACATGAATATGCCCTTTCAAAGGGTGTGAGGGGAAAATCATTTTCTTTTGCTATTCTCCAGTCCTTAAAGGCAATTTTATGCTGCTGTCTTAGGAGATGAGCAAGCAACACTACTGATCCCTAATACTACTGACTCCTTATGGCCAAAGAGGGCTTTTTAAATCTGACAGTCTCCATAGACACACTCATGTCCTGCGTTTCACAGCTGGCTAAAGTGTGAAGGCTGAAAAAGGAAATTTTCTGACTGTATGGCAATGCCTGAGAGAAACCAAACTGTTCTCTTTCCCCTATCTCCAGCTAGCTAGAGACAAACAGGATCAGCTTGTCTAGGATATGAAACTTGCTTCTACAGAAGCATATTAATAATAATCCACACCATGGGTCAGATGACATAAAGAGTGAAAGATGCTCTTTCAACAATAAAAGTCTGTTGAAGCACCTGCCAGGTACAATTGCTCATTATTCAAGAGTAACAGACCAAACACCCTCAAAAATAGGTAGTAAGATTTATTTTTAATGCTTTCAGATGAAAGATCAGTGTTTCATACTGGAAAACCATGAGTTCATGGCAAAGATTCAATGTGGTTATGGTACAGGAATAATGGGTGATGCTGCTAGAACGGAGTGGCTATTGTGTAATTCAATTTTTTGGATGCAAAAGGATGCTGAAATCTGCAATAGATCCCTGCACACTCCAACTACAAACAAGATTAGCATCTCCAGTTTAACACTACACAAATGATATGCAAACCACCAAGAATCAAGGCCACCTCCAAAACAGCAGATATGGCTTAAGTCCTTCTAGTCTGCAGCCACGATCCTCAGTACTTAGAAATAATCATTTAATAAGACAAGTGTCCTGAATCAGCTGTGACAAGTGCCTGGTGTTCCAGGGAAACTGTTCTGGAAAATACCCTTCAAAGAAATAATTGTGAAATGAGAGCAGGGCGGTGGAAGACCTCAAGTCATCCTCACTGTTGAGAGAATATGTCTTGTGATCCAAACCGTGTCAGCTAGCCACCAAAAAGCTGAGCCAAGTTGGTGCCTTGAGGTGAAATTCAGTTTGGTTAAGTTCATACAAAGTAAGCATATCAGTAGTTTACTTATTTCAGAGGCCAAGGGCTTTCATCGGTTTACAAAGGTGCTGAAGGAAAGAAACGGCAGCACTGCTATGTGGTTCTTCAAAAGAAGTGCTGTAGCAGTTGGCAAATTCAGGGCTCATCTAAACTCAAACAGTTTCTCCAGGCAGTCTAGAGTTTCCTTTGAAGTATGTATCTACCAGCACATATGGTCCTGGAGCATATCCACACACATTCACCAGAAGGGAATGAGAGTGGGTGGAATACATAAGACTACCCCTAAGAAATGGAGTAGGAAGAAGAGAGAATAAAAATTCTGGCATAAACAAACAGCTGCTATTTCTAGCTCTTCTGGTTGAACCCCTCCTCTACCCCTGATGCCACTCTGCAAGATGCTTTTTTAAACTTAAGAGACAACTGGAAAAATAACAGCACAAGGGCACATGCTTTTACAAACCAATTACAACCACTTGAAAACATACTGTAAATTTATTCCCTGCTTAACACACCAGGTACATCCAAGGAAATGCATTTGCTCTGTGTGTACTCTGTGCAGCTCAATACTCTCCACATAACTTAAATGTGCACATTCAAGCAACAACAAACAACAACAACAACAACAACAAAGTCTGGATTAGACTCAATCCACAGCAGAAAGGCAAAAGAATAATTACTGACAATAGCTTGGTTAAGCTTAGAAAAGCTTAACGGAACAGGATTTTTCTGTAATTGCCATCTCTAACCTTTTATCCAAGCTCAGTGGGTACATTACCTAAGTCAGCAGGAAGTTTAGCCACTCCACATGACATTAATAACATTTATGGGCTGACCCATCACCCATAACCTTCTCAAAGTCTTTTAGAACAAGAGCTATGAAGATGTTTGCCCTCTCATCAGGAGACAGTCTGTTCCACACTCAGTTGCTTAAAACAAAACAACCGCCCCTCTCCTTTAACTAGGCAGCGATCACTGAAGACTGATCCTCCCTCTCGCCTGTTCTCTGGAGTAAATTAACCACTCTGCAGAGCTACCTTACCTACTAATTACAGCAACAAAAACAAGTTTCTCAAGAGCAGCACATCCCATCCACTGACCTGCCGGCACCCTGCAGGGTGGCAGCAGCAGCTCCCGCACCATCAGGAGGTTATTTCTCGTACCGACCCACACGGAGAGGTCCCTTGCCGACCTCTGCAGTTACCTCCGGTGCTCCCAGCCACAGGTACAACCTTTATGTCTGTCCTTCCCTAGCACCCGTCCATCTGCAGAAAAAAGCTTGCCTGTGTCTCAAAGGATGAGTTTAAAGTTTAAGTGCCTATAAAACCGCTGCGGAATGACTCTGCACACCAAGTCAGGGCTTTTAGCCTGACTTCGTATCCAATAAAACCGAGAACAAGACGAACTAGTTTAACAAATGCTGACCCAGTTTCACACTGGAAAGGATCAAAACAGACAACAAAAGTTAAAATATATTCCCTAAGAGATGCTGTTCATTGATTTTGAAATGGCAAGCATAAAATATTTTAGTCTCCGTGATAAAATTCTAGGCAAAGACCAAGTGGAGCAGAAGCAAGCTCCGCATTAACAAAATTATGTTGATAACCGTTAACACAAAAAACTGCCCACATGCATTATAAGATAGTGCTCTTTTCTATGTCATAGACCAAGAACAGAACAGAAAAATCAAAAGGAGGATAAGCAAGGATGGCTGGAAATTGATTCCTGCCTTTGAAATTTCATTGGAACAGTTGGAATAAGAAGCTGACTGCAGCTTCACTATGTGTAGCTAGATTACTCATCTACTGTTAAACCAAATTAAAGTTTTCTTCCCACAGACAAGGCTCAAGATTTTAGAAAATCCACTGTTTATAACTCAGGGAAGTTTAGGAAAAAGCTCTACAAAACCAAAATGAATTTTGTAGTTAATGGGCAGGAAAACAAAGGACAGATGAAACTTCATATTGCTTGGTATGACAGTAAATACTAAACAAAATGCAACATTTAATTGAAACAAAAAGCTGATCAGCTGGGCTAAGGCTAAGGAAAAGTTCACCTTATTTACCTCCCAGCTACAAACAATCTTCATTTTTTTTTCTGTAAATCACAGTTTCAAGCTGTTACATAGTAACAGACGCAGAACAAATGAAGATTTTCAGCAACCAAGCGTTATTAGCACCGCCGATATGACAAAGTACCACCACTCGGAGAACAGCTTTCCAATACAAATCTGAATAGGCGATTCTCCTTAGCAATTTTTGTAAGCAGGTAGCTAACTCATCTGTATGAAGCATGAAAAGCAAGTGTGCAAAGCACAGACCTTTTAGCAAAGCGCTGCAGTAAGTACTTTTGTTCAATTTATTTTCCAGGAGCGATCACATTTTGGATGGAAGCCCATTTCAAACAATTTATTTTTCATGTCTGGACAAGGCAATATAACTTCTACACAATTTAATCTCTTTGCTAATAGACTCAGCCCTTGGAGCTCAAATATACAAGCTTAACAATAAGGTTTAAATACCCAGAATACTTAAAATCTGAGAAATGTGTTTGCTGGCTTTAGTTCAGGACAAGCAGAAGCAATTGGCTAAAGCGCCGCGCAACAGAGAACTCCAGTGCGACCTGCCAGGAGGTTACGTTGGACTCCCCACAACAGCGCAGGGAAGGACAATTGCTTAAAACAGCACAAAATCGGCTACAGAAATCTTTAATTGCCGGCAAAGGTCGGGCACCGGAGCTCCTCCAGAGGACCCCGAACCACACGGGCTCCCCGAGAGCATCCGTCGTCCGCGCTACGCTGGCTCCTTGGGCCAGCGCTCCGGAAGACGACAGGAACGTGCGGCTGAAAGACCGTCGAGCTCATTTCGCCCATCGTGTTTCCCCCGTGAGGCTGTTTCGCTTTGCTCTCAAGCTGTGGCTCCAGCGTGTAGGCTGCAATTTACCTCTTCACCCTCACTCTCAAATTTGTTTGGATAAACAGAGTTGCCTTTGTTGCAGGCTGCTGCTACACTTACCCGTTGTATTGTAAATCAGCCAGGACAAAGAAAGGCAGGCCCTTGAACGGAGACACTGGCATTTTTGTTCACAGCAAAATTAAACAAGTTAGAGGCACAGAACTCCATTTATAAATGGAGTCTGGAAACAATTGTTTTTTAAAAGGTGAGGAGTTTTTAAAAAGTTTACTAAACAAACCTAGCCAGCTACAGAGTCTATAGACTCTGCTTATAAACCAGTCCAAGGCTGTATAAATTGTCAAAGCAATACAATTTCTAAAAAGAGCTTTAAAGAGTTTAAAAGCATGCTTTCTCTCCATTTCAAGGGTCTAAAAATTATTGGCAAGTGATTTAGCTTTTACCGAGTACACAAATGGAAAGAAATTATTCACAGAGGAAAGGAATAAACTATTTACCACGTCTATAAAGACAAGAGACCTAACTAACATCTGGGAAAGGCAGGATAAACATCAGGAAAACCTTTACAGTAATAATATTTAAACCTAGGAACAGGCTGCTACGAAGTCTTTGTCACAGGTATGGAGAACAGGTTCAAACATCTGTAAGGAATCATTTAAAAGCAGTTGATTCTGCCTTAAGACTCTGCATATTGCTTCTTCAAGCCCCTTCCCAAACCTGTTTTCTATTATTTTAAATAAACTGAAGTTTGCTGAGACCATGGGTGAATAGTTCAGTAGAGAGAGCAAAAATGACCATTATTTGACAGCTGTGCAGTTTTGTTGGAAAGCTATTATCCCAGTTCTATAATGAACTATGTGTCCACATTAAAAAAAAAGGAAAAGAAAAAAATGAAACAAAAAAAACCCAAATTTGCTCTGGCTGATTCAGAGGCCAAGATTAAGTTATGCCTGATGTTGCCTGCAGTCTAGAACTGAGGCCCACTGATGGGATCTTACAGAGAAACTTCAGCTGGACAGGATCCCTTCAACTGAGGGATGTTATTCATCAGTGCAATTAGCCCTGTATCTTCCACAAACCTCAAAAGCAAACAAACAAACAAACAAGCAAGAAAACCCAACTTCATATAAAAGTTTGTGTGGCAAAAGCATTTTATTATATTTTATAATCCATGGGC
The DNA here is from genome assembly GCF_028389875.1 of Rhea pennata. NCBI lineage: Eukaryota > Metazoa > Chordata > Aves > Rheiformes > Rheidae > Rhea > Rhea pennata. The sequence goes on from NC_084663.1 coordinate 22,394,490, forward strand.
CCAGATGGGAGGCACCCATGGGTACTGAGGGAGCTGGTGGATGTTGTGGCCAGGCCGCTCTCCATCATCTCAGAAAGGTCCTGGAGAACTGGAGAGGTGCCTGAGGACTGGAAGAAAGCCAGTGTCACTCCAGTCTCCAGGAAGCGCAAGAAGGAGGACCTAGGCAACTCTAGGCCAGTCAGCCTCACCTCCATCCCTGGAAAGGTGATGGAACAACTCATTCTGGATGTCATCTCCAGACATATGGAGGAAAAGAAGGTGATCGGGGTAGCCAGCATGGATTCACCAAGGGGAAATCCTGCTTAACCAATCTGAGAGCCTTCTGTGATGGAATGACTGGCTGGGTAGATGAGGGCAGAACAGTGGACGTTGTGTACCTTGACTTCAGCAAGGCTTTTGACACTGTCTCCCATAACACCCTTCTAGACAAGCTCAGGAAGCGTAGGTTAGACGAGTGGACAGTGAGGTGGATTGAGAACTGGCTGAAAGGCAGAGCTCAGAGGGTCATCATCAGTGGCGTGGAGTCTAGTTGGAGGCCTTTGGCTAGTGGCGTCCCCCAGGCCTCAGACTGGGTCCCATCCTGTTCAACTTCTTCGTCAACGACCTGGATGAGGGGACAGAGTGCCTCCTCAGCAAGTTTGCTGATGATCCCAAGCTGGGAGGAGTGGCTGACACACCTGAGGGCTGTGCTGCCATTCAGAGAGACCTGGACAGGCTGGAGAGCTGGGCGGAGAGGAACCTCCTGAGGTTCCACAAGGGCAAGTGCAGGGTCCTGCACCCAGGGGAAAATAACCCTAGGCATCAGTACAAGCTGGGGGCTGACCTTCTGGAGAGCAACTCTGCAGAGAAGGACCTGGGAGTGCTGGTGGATGAGAAGTTGACCACAAGCCAGCAATGTGCCCTTGTGGCCAAGAAGGCCAATGGTATCCTGGGGTGCATTGGGAAGAGTGTTGCCAACAGGTCAAGGGAGGTGATCCTGCCCCTCTACTCAGCCCTGGGGAGGCCTCATCTTGAGTACTGTGTCCAGTTCTGGGCTCCCCAGCACAAGAGAGACATGGAGCTACTGGAGAGAGTCCAGCGTAGGGCTACAAAGATGATCAGAGGGCTGGAGCACCTGCCCTATGAGGAACAGCTGTGAGAGCTGGGCCTCTTCAGCCTGGGGAAGAGAAGACTGAGGGGGGATCTGATCAATGTGTACAAGTACCTGAAGGGAGGGTGTCAAGGGGACAGGGACAAACTCTTTCCAGTTGTCCCCTGTGACAGGACAAGAGGCAATGGGCAGAAATTGAAGCACAGGAAGTTCCACCTGACCGTGAGGGAGGGATTTCTTCACTGTGAGAGTGACGGAGGTTGTGGAGTGTCCTCTGGAGATACTCAAGGCCCGCTTAGATGCAACCCTGTCTAACATGCTGTGGGTGACCCTGCTGAATGTGGAGGTTGGTCTAGATGATCTCCAGAGGTCCCTTCCAACCTTACTGATTCTATGATTCTTTCATTAATGTAAAATGGGAAGGGGAGCAAAAACGGTAATGTATTTTGGTTTAAGTCACCTGCCCTGATCACAGTAAGTTTATAAAAGTAAGTCTTCTACAGACTCTTTTGGCTAAATTTACCACCTGTGGTATAGAGAAATTCCACATTAATGGAATTTAAAATATCCTCTCAGAGTTTCAGGAAGAAAAGAAAGAAAAAAAAAAAAAAAGAAATAGAGGATATGCTTTTGTGTTCATTTCGGAAGTCAGAGCATCACTGTCCAAATTCTAGTTTCAACACATTTGCCAGTGTGTATTTATCCTTAGCAGGTCAAGCAAGAAATGCAGACAGGTTAGAAGTAGCCACATCCTCTGGTCACTTCAGAAGCGAGAAACCACTTGCTGAGCACTGACAACGTGAAGCTCATCCTCTGCTTGACACCAGCACCAACTGCAGCAACGCAGCAGGCTGACTGTGGCCATTTCTTCAGTTAAGCTCTCAGCAGCGAATCACCCCAAAGTCAGGCTGCAAGAAGGTACAGGATGGTGCATGGCTGCTCATGCCAAACTCGCTGTCTGCGCCATTGCGCTGGTTTTCTCCGTGGGCAGCACGGCTGGATCGTATCGACTTCCATGTCACCCCATGGGCTTCTACTCCTGTCAGATCATTTTGTCTGTTGCTAAATGATCTGTCTTTTATCCTATTTCTCTATCTTTAAACAAATCATCAGCACATTAATCAGAACTGGAATCCTTCTGTGCCGTCAAACGGCACTTGGAGCATGCATAAGGCTTTGCCATCTTTTCCCTCCTGAGCTGTTCTTTGCATGTTCTCACTGTTGTTTTTCCACCCTCTCTGAGCAGCGTTTGATAGAGGGACTCTTTCGCTCCATCCCTTTAACCAGACCACCTGAAGATAACTGAAATGGATGGAGAGAGAATCTAAAGGGACAAATGACACTCTCACCTGTTTCAAACTTATCAAATACATGCTACATGGAAGTGTATTCAAAGGAGTGAAGAGAGGAAAAAACAATCCCAACCAACCGAAAAACCCTCAACCCCCACAACTACGTGAGGGTCTGCAAGCCCTACAGTTTGTGACATGGAGAGAGATTATGGCTCATCTGTCCATTCCATTCCCACAAAGGAATCCGGAGTAATACTCATGCTCCCCTTCCCTTCCTCCCCCAACTCCCTGCTTAGGCAAGTAAGTGAAGCCAATATATAATTGCATATGTAACCTGTTTACATAATTCTACTACTTGCTATCGCTGCAGTTCTTCATGATGGAGCACAGGCATCGTGTTTGCAAAACAATACATTATCTGAAATCACTTCCTAAAATATGGCATGACACAGACTTTTCCTAAGTTTTAGTTTGAACCTGCACTGACAGGCTTTTAGTACTCCACTCACCAAGATTTATTTTCCTGCTTGAAGATAACACTACTGAAATATCTGTAAAAACAAATCCATGCACTCTAATATTAAGCCCCTGCACTAAGTATTAGAGTGACACTGCCAGATCAAAGAGACTGTAATATATTTTAAAATATTCCATTTCAAATGCCCTCTCAGGTTATTGCAAAGGAAGGAGCTTTTCATACTTATTCTGTGACTTACGGATGTGCTCACTGCCCATCCTTCACTTTTTGCCCCAGGTGCTCTTGTGCACAAGGGCTCACCTGGCATTTCACTGAGCTCTGCTCCAAAGCAGCCCAGCAGCGGGCACTGGCAGCCCTGCATGCCACTGGCTGGGATGATGTACCTGCTGCTCCTCAACCTTGGTGAGGGCACAGGCCCCACTTGCGCAGGACCGGGATGTTTCATACTGCAGGGACCATCTGCTCTCTCGATAACTGCCTTGGTACTGCTGTAGATTAGTTTGAAGCATAGAGCGGGAATATAAATTTAAAAGTGGCATGCAATTCAGGCTTACTTCTGACTTCAGTAATTCTTCACACTGATGACCTGGGGCAGATATGACCCAACAGGCTCCTGACAGCAAGACCATGTCAAATTCTGAACAAAGAAAAAGGTGCTTAAAAGCTTTCTACTAGCATCACTATAGTGCACACACATCATAAAGAGCTGTAAGAAGCTGTTTAAGTTTCTTCTACTATACGATGACTTAAAAACCAGAGCAAAATCATTCAACAGAAAAATTCCAAATCAAAACAAAAGCACGCCCTGCAATCCTATCCCAAAGACACAAAGAAATATCTTGGTTTGTTTTCATGCTTTTAAATAAAAGCAGACAAAAAGAAAGATCAGATCCCCCTGGAAGTGCTGCGAGCGGGAACTCCCATCGGATAGGACAACAGAAACCAGCACCGGTGATGACACTGTCTCCACGCTGTTTTGAACAAGTTACTTGAACTATTCTGAGTCTTGGTTTCCACATCTGCAGAGTGGGGATAATAACAGGTCTTTACATCACAGGGGTATTACAAAGATCAATTAGTTAATGTCTGAAAAGCGCTTTGAAGATATAGCAGGTGGTGAGTATTATTATGCAAATAACATGATTTAAGAAAATCACAAGTGTTAGATTAATACTAATCCCTTTGATATTTAAAAGACACAATTTTTCATATTTTAAAGTAGTGGGTATTTATGCTGTAACTTCCCACTACTGCTGTAACAACATTTTTTAGCCTTTTCTGTTCATACTGCTTAATACGTGAAACTCCTGTGCAGACATCTTTACAAAATCCCATCTCCATTCAAAGCTAAGAGTAGTGGAAGAAATTATGCATGTTGATGACCTGGATAACTAGATCCCATGCAAGAATATCTCTCAGAGGATAAAATGTCAAAGGCCTAACTTACTGTAACAAACACTGAAGAGTCCTTTGGTTTTAGGTGTTTCTTTCTTTTTTTTTTTTTTGAAGCATACTAATTTCATGCATAGAGCGCATAGAGACATTTGTAAAACAATATAGCTCCTATGTAATTATGCCACTTTATGTGGTGCAAAGAGTGGAAAAAGAGAGAAGGTATGGTTCATTCACTTCTCCAAAGGCTGCATATTGAATAGCTAAAAAGACTAATGTCTAATCGCTTCATTTGGTGTTGGGTTTCAGCTGGAAATATCTAAAATGGCATTGGGTCATTGTAATGTCTGCTCCAACTTTCAGGAAGTCACTTCATACACATTTCTCTTTTAGGTGAGTGTGTGCGGGAGGGAAATGCCTCCAGACTTCCCACCAGCTTGCAGACGGGCTCTGTTGGAAATTACTTTACAGAAAGAAAGGAGAGACAGAAAAACAAAAATAAAGAAAAGAGTTGAGGTAGGACTCAAAGGACAAAAAAGTATGTCAAAAATCGAGGAGAGAACATAGTCAAGATGAGCCTTCTCTCTACTCTCTTGCCTACCTTTTACCAGGTCTCTCTCTGAGAGCAAGACATCATCCGTCATGAATAAAATTTCTCAGTGCATTAAGGACTTCTAGTGCCACATTCCCTTCTTGTGAGGAAGCCTGTTTCTTGTCTCCTCCACCATGAAATTTAGTGCAAACCAGCTGGTTTGTTCTGTCTAGAAATCTGCAGAATATGGCTGTGATTAAAAACAGCTTAATATTAGCCCTCCTTGGAATGCATCCCTGAAACTGATATTAGTGGAACAAGATCAGATATTAATATTCTGTACAGCAGGTTCCTCAAGCTGTGCCATAGTGTCAAATCAAATCTTTTCCCAAGTCACATTCAAAACACAAATAGTGGATGGCAGTCAGTATTGACATGGGAAGAAGCAGCAGGAGCCTTTTAAAACTTAAGATGCCTTAAGTCTGCAGTTATAGGAAGCAATGTTTCCTTCCCTACCACATTTCCCACAGCAGCAATATTAACAGCTATTCAATACAGTAATAGTATCCAAACTATATACTTAGTCGTTATTTTTAATATCCCAGTCAATATTAAAAGCATTTGGATGTTCTTTAGGAGGAAGAAATCATCTTGCACTCTAGGAATGGTGAGACATTCGCAGTAGCTCCCTGGCATTCCTAGTGAGCATTTACTTCACATGTCTCTGCTTGTGATTGATGTGGTGGCACTTTATTTTAATCTGACCTGCCTGTACAAATTCACAATTTAATTTTATTGGGTGGATATGCACTCAGCTGTAATCTTGGAGCGTTCCCATTTGTTCAAGTTGGGCAAAACAAACACAATATAGGTCCAAACCACACAGCCTGAGGGCAGGAAAGACCCTTGAGGGTCTCTGAGTCCTAAGGCCTTAGGGCACTTTACTTCTACCCCTGGATCTGCAGGATTACAGAATAAATCTACAGGTCTGATCCCAGGCAAATAAGTATTGTCTTTCAGTTTGCTCTCTTGTAAAATGATGGTGACTTCTGTCATCGATGAACACCTAACTGTAGGTAGCCCTACTGAGGACCAGCTCCCTAGTGGAAGAATGGAGTAGTATCACACTTCTTCCACCTTCAGAGATCAAAAACCCCTTGCTGATCCAAAGGAGAAAGTTATTTTTTTCTGTCAAGAGTATCACATACTCATACATCCACAAAAGGTTTAGTGTATTTTATTTTCATATCTTCAGTTAATTCATTTTTTTCTAAATGTTTTGAGTCTGCACAACAGCTCACCTGAGTAAAGCAAGCATCTGATTTTCCTGTAACCTGTTATTCAGTTTGAGGAACTTCCATCCATCTATTTAAGTAGGCCACAGATATTTAAAAATAAAACTAGAACCAGAAGAAAAACTCCAGCACTCAAAACTTTCACATGTGCAGCTTCTTGACACTAGAAAAATAATATCCAACCTAGATATCTTCTAGTTTGATCATTTCCCTTTTCAAATAGCCAAATAATATGAATGGCTTTAAGAATTGCTCCTACTAAACAACCTTTTCAGCACCTAGCAACCTGTTACCAAATTTCTCCAGAAGTAAAAATGAAGAAACGTACTTTCTTCACAACACCTAACATATACAACTTGAAAAACAAAAATCACCTTTATACTATGCAAAAAAAGAGCTATTGTAACTATGATAAAGCAGATAAGATGTTATCTTCCCGTCTGATCCCCGCGCAAGAGCAAAGTCATTCAAACAGGTTCTTGGTTGGGGGTAAAGGAAAAAAAAAAAAAAAAGAATTCTGCATTCCTACCTGTTTTGCTGATCTTTGTACAAGGAAAGCCAGAAAAGTACTGTCTGCTCCACTGACTACCAAAGCCTTTTCTTCCTCAAAAGATAGGCACATAATAAGAACTGGTAAATACTGTGAAGAATGTTACTTTGATAGTTTGTAAGTAAACCACAAAACTTCCACTATGCTTATATCATGGTTTTAGTACAATCTGCATATCTGTATGGTATTTCACGGGACAGCTTTAACCTTCTTAAGGATTCATAGGTAAAATAGATGCATAATCAAATTCTGTAAAGCAGTTGTCTGCTTCATGAAGCTTAGATTGTAAGCAGAAGCCTATACAGCCTCTCTTATGTTTGTAAAGAGGGTAATTATAATTTCACTTGGAAGAAACATACACCAGTTAAGGCAAGTTAGTTAAACTGAAGAGCAAAAAAAGTTATTGAGAAGTTTGAACTATTTGATCTCATGCGTCATGAAAGCACACTGCATATACATACATATATACATATCAGATATATTACATTTGTGTGTATATATATTTATATATATACATGCACACACAAACACACACACGCATACCCACACATACATATAAATACATACACATGCACCTGCACATGCACACACACATGGAAATGATCAAAAAATTGTTACTTAGTAGTATTTCCTCTCCTTTCAGTAAATCGTAAGAGCTCAGCACAAAATCTGTTTAAAGAATCTGGTTAAAAAAAAAAAAAAACCCAAAACTCATGCATTCTAGGGACAGTCAAACTAGACCTTTACACCTGAGCTCACGCCTCTGCATTTGGCACAAGTACAGCAGAAATATTTCAGGAGACAGAAAAGTTTTTTTTTTTTTCACATGTTTTGAGTTAAATGTTTATAGTACTCAAGGAAACTATAAAAAAAGCTGCCTTCAATAAGTTTCAAAACTTTCATTCTGGAGAGAGAACAGGAGAGCTTTCACATAACAGAGCACTCTTTCCTGAATAAAATCATTAATGAAGATTCTTCTTCGGGTTGGAAGGCTCCAGCTTTCTATGCATGATGCCCCAACAGTGAGGTTTAAATTGAAGTTATGTTTGCTATGTTCACAGCCTCATTAGATTATAACTCAACTGCTCATTTGAATTCATGTTAGCCTTGTACACTCAGGATTTGTCTTCTCTAATTTGGAGGCTATCATACAATGGTTATACATCCTTATGGTTATGCCATCCCCTTGCAGCTGATCTTCAGGGTTGCTAACCTTAGGTCTCACTTTCACATTTAACAGGTTCTGCTATTGCTCAGTTAGCAAACGCTCTTCACTATCGAGGCTTGAGCTAAAACACAACCTTAAGCACTAATCATTTCTTTACATAGTTCAGTTTTTCAGGTCTGATTTTCTAATAGTTGCCTACACTTTCTCCTTCTGTAAAAATACCATCATGGCACATGATAGCACAGCCTAACTCTACATGGGCACATTTTATTACAAGTATTGTACAATGTGACAGCCGTATACCTGCCACTCTAAAATCCTGAACCTATCATTTTATGATTGAACTTATGAATTGGATGGTAGCACCTGGAAGTCCTTCTGAGTTTCTTTTAGGAACATAACGTAGTTAAAAATGCTCATATTTAGATATAATCTGCTTCATTACAAAAGTTTTCTTCTAAATGGGAGGAAAAATTACCTATACTTCTCTTCCTCCGTTCTACATATTTCAACTTACTTGCTCTGCTGCAAGTAGTAAAACAATTTTGTGTTAAAAATATGAATAGTTAAGATTTTTAAAAGCCTCACATTTTACAAGATTTTCCCAAAGCTTCCTAAGAATATTAATGATCTGTGCAATGGCTCCATACATTAAAATGCAGCCTTGGTATAACAATCGCATTCTCACACTTTATTCATTACTTAAAGAGCTAAGAGACACCCTGAGATGCATTGCCATCCTTGGGAAGGTATAAAACTAATTTCCTAACTGCTCTGTTTACTTTGCATACCTTGTGGGGAAAAGTTGGCAAGAACAACTGGAAACTGTTTGCTTTGAAATTATCACCCCATTTACAAGAGTCAAGTGCAAAGTCTTATAAAATGAGGTAAGAGGGAAAAAGGAAATGACTATACAGATGGTTAAAACTATACCATGAGTACAGGAGGTCATTAGCTAAGAAACCAAACCAATGAGGTCTGAGAAAGCTGGTCTGTTCCTCTTCCCCACGATGTCTGCATGCACCCCATACTTAGAGCACACACAGAGAATAAAGGCGCTAGCGAGTACTTTGCAAAAGGGCTGTATTCAATTTAAAGCCATCTCATATTATTCCCACCAAGAGTAAACCACACAAGGCCATCCCCGCTATTGAAAGCGCTAGCCACAGCTCCCTAACTTTGTTTGCCAAACCCTCCTGTTGCCTCACTAATAGGGCCACCCAGAAGGGCACAGGCGGGAAGGAAGGAGAGCTATAGATGCAGCCACCACTTGATAATACGCAGAATTTGTGACAGTAGTAGCTTGAGTAGGTCTTGACTCCTCTATTCCTCCTTGCAGTTTCTCACTCCTGCAGTGCAGAAGCACAGGTGTTTGTGGGGCTGTGTTGTGAAACAGGTCAGAGATGTAATCAAACTTTCAAAAAAAAAATCTTTTCAAAGCCCTATAGCAAGCACATATAATCCAGTATAATGCCAGGTCAAGTTCTCCTGTCCAGACCACAGCATAGCTCTACAAAACAGTCACATAAGCACAAGCAAGGAGACAGCGACCGGCAGCTGTAGGTCAGCAAGGGTAGGAACTACTTAAGGAAGAGTTGACACCAAGGACTTCGTATCAGCGAACGACGCTTGATATGTGCTCCTAACCCACTTGGAAGACGAATGCTTTCTGCTGAGCCAAGGTACCTCGTTGGTACAGAAAGCCTGATGTGAGAGTGCTTTGTAGAAGGCTTTACTCAAGCCAGGAAATCTGGGCATGAAGGCTCCCTTTTGCATAGGGGAGTTCAGGGGTGAGGATGAGGGACAGCTAATGGAGTTAGTGGGTCTCCACCTTCCTGGTGAAGGAAGGCTACAGCACCCACTTGCTCTACTTAATATAGCACAAAAATACTATTAAATTGTACTTTTCATCTATAGAGTCCTCAAGATTCCCCCCAAAGCAGCAATGCAGGAAAAAAAAAAAAAAAAAAAAGAAAGAAAGAAAGAAAACTCAGAAAAATGAAATCACTTGCTAAAGGCAGAAACAAAACCAGACTGTATGGAGTCACCAGACAAAAAGCCTGTAGGACCTCATTGCATACACTGGATCACATACATGGCATTCTAGGCACCAAACCTACACATAAGGCAACCCTGCGTTCTTCCTGTATTCTAGCAGATAAGCCTGTTCTGCCAGACAGATACTTCTGAACTATTAGCACAGTGTAGGAGTAGCTCAGTTTTAGAGAGACACATAACAGTAAACACCCTGACCTTGGTGATTTACTGTACATAAAAGGTATGAGCAAATCAGAAAAATCTGTGTGAGGGAGAAAAAGAACATAGCCATTCCCAGCCAAGAATTTACCACTCTCTCCTTTCCTAGCAAACTTAATCACGAACAGGGACCTCGCCACATCACCACCCGTCAGTGCTGCCTCATTCCAAAGCTCCCGTCTTCCAAGGTTGCTGAAACCCTTTCTAACATCAGAGTTCTCATTCAAGCACAATTCAAGCAGGTTAATCACACCATTGACAACAAAAAGCACAGGCTGCCTCTTTAAATTATCAGGAGGAGAAAATACCATGATGAGTTTAGTTTCAGGGAGGTTGTTTACATTTCTAAAATGTACTTATTTATTTACAGGCCTCAGGATCAAAATGAAAAGATAATAACTAATTGCCACAACTGGGAAAAGTAAATTGGAAAGTCTTTACCAAGTACACCTGTACACGATAATTTGAATAGCAGTGGTATAAGCAACACAGATTGCAAAATTGCAATTAAAGTATTACTCTGAGCAACTGAGATACTCCGTTTTGATAACCAAGTTACCTTGGAGATGATTCACACTCATAAGTTGCTTAATATCACTTTATACCATGGGTCCAGGATGTATAAAAATATGCATTAAAGTCACTATTAAATCAGGAAAATTAGGAAATAAATACATTTTCATACTGAATTATTGCCCAATACTTCAACATAAGCCCAAAGCACATAAACCCCACAAGGCCATCTCTTTTGGCAATGCACAAAGGGAGGTAAAAGCTGAGTACGAGCGATCTCTTAGCCCGTCTGAACTGCACAAGGCAGTTTGGGGGGCTCAGGCTTCTGTGCAAATAGCTTCTAGGAGGAAGTACCTTTTGACACGTACTTGTTCCTGCTGGGAGAGAAGCAAAAAAGATGCTTCAGATAAGACATGAGATATGAAACTAGGCAAAATACACAATCAAAGAGAAATAGTTTGCTCAGTGGGTTTCTGGGTATCCTAAGCAAAGAATTATTTTGGAGTTGGCATCCCAAGAGATCATAGAAAATTCCTCATTTTCATCTGTATAAATGCAAGAAGCAAGAGTAAAGAAGGCAAAATCCATTGATTCCACACTGAATTCAGCAAATGAAGACAAAGGAGAGGAGTGTCTTAACAGCTGACAGATATCAAATCAGCCTGATTTTAAGAACTAGCACTATAGAGTATCAAAAAGATATGCTAAATAGATGAAAAATTAGTTAACTGAAAGCTCTCAAGAAAGTCGATATTACTGAATAATATTACCATGGAACGGCAATGTTCCTACTGCAGTTCACAGTGGTTGGAATTATATTTCAATATTATTTAACATTTTCATTAGCTACCTGGAAAAGAATATATCCTTGATGATAAAATTAGTGGGTTATATGATTTGGTAGCATGCTAAGTAACTCTGTGTGATTTTCTTGCTATTGTTATCTTGGTTGCTTGTCAAGCTGGGTGTTTTCCAGCCAAAACAGTCTTAAGATATTTGAATGCAGATATATGTATCCAGTAACAAGGAATGAAGGTAAGGTTTGCAAATCAGAGAACTGTAACTTGAAGAAGCAAGTAAGCCAAAAAGAATGTGGAGGTCATTACAGACACAACTAGGCATCACATTGAGAGCTTCTGTTGTTTTTAAAGGGGCTAATGAGGTTCAAAAATGCATAGATACAAGAGTGAATGAAAATACTGACTGAAGATAGGGTAGGACATATAACAGCAATGAGTGATACTGGATTACTGCATCTAGTCATTGAAAATTAGAGAACCTGCAGAGCAGAGTCATAAAGAAAAAAAAAAGAGAGAAAGAAAAAAAAAACAACCAGCATCTAGAAGTTGGGGTGAAGGGGAAAAAAAGAAAAGAAAAGCTTAATGTATAATCAGATTTAAACATTCAGTCCTTCTGATAAGCCACATAGACTACTGACAGCTTTCTTGAACACCTGATCATCCTGAAGGGAAAAATACTAGCTAATAATAAAAAAAAAGAAATAAAGAAAAGAACTATTTAATATAGCCACAAGAAAACATAACAGGGATCAAGGATCAACAGATGCAAGTCAAAGGTATAGAAGGTCCCTGGAAGAAACAAATCTGAAGAGGAACAAATAGGAAAAAACTTCTTAAAGCAATAGATTCTCTTTTTCCTCAGTGTCTTCAGGATGAGGTATGTTTTAACCCAGGGAGCTCACTGTGCAATAGCTGGGTGAGATGGTCAAACAACTGTGGGACTTGATGGCTCCTTTGACCCTAAGTGCTGGATGACAATCTCTGGGAAGAAGGGGGGGGAAGAGAAGAAGGAAAAAAAGAAGGAACAGTATTACTCTGCATTTTCAGTTATGTTATTGAACACTGGATCAAATGCACAATGGACTGTGAAATGCTTGTAGATCTTCCTATAGTTAAATGTCAAATGAAGAGACCATCTGTTACTACACATAAAAGGCATCTCTCGAGTTTTATCCAAAGTACTAATAAATTATCTCATCCCACCACTTAGTGCTGGAGGTGGCCAATAAAAGTGAAGTCTTTTGGTTTCTCATCTCAACAGTTCAAGTGGACAGAAGAAGGCAACACCTGGAGTGGATGGAAAACGAGTATTCCTCAGTCACAAAGTCAGCTTCGTGGCTGTACTTACAGGCTCTTAAATAACTTATTCAAAGTAATCACAAAGACACTTTCTGCCTGAGTGAAAAACCTTTCAGATAAGAACTAGGTCTTCATTTAGCATCTATGGGAGGAAAAATAAATATCCTAAGAGTCATCTTTTTCAGTTGCTTTTCTAGCTTTGTAATTTATACCCTGAAGAGTGATGTATATGCATTATGATTACAATTAGAGTTTACATGGGCTGTTAGCTAATTCACGAGGGGAAAAAAGTTCAGCTGCTGCTGATGTGAATCAAAAGAGCATATTAAACTTTTTTTTTTAATACTTACTACTACAAGACTGAGAAAGTATTTTATTGCCTTAAAATTCAAGAGGTCCAACATTAAGTTTCCATTCACTTGCTTTATACTGACTGAATGAACATAACAGACAAGCTTAATACACATTGTGGCAACATACTAACACACAAATTAACAGTCTTCAGATGTATTTAAGAAACAAGCTGCATTGGTTAGACTTTCAGTTGCAATGAACATAACCAGATCTGTTAAAGAAAAGGACTCACTACAAGCTGAAGGAAACAGTAGACTATTACTATCAATGATTTCAAGTGCCATGCTTAATCAGGAAAGAATAACTATTTGTATTTGCTATATACGCTTAGGCCAAAGACACCCATCTTTACAGCCATATCCAAGGAAAAGTTTATTAAATTGCCTTTCTCATTCTTGATAGGAGACTTCACCTTGCGATTTTGTTGTACCATTTTACCAAATCAATGTGTTTAATGTTTTCTGCCCTTTACTTTCTTCCTGTAGCTAAATACATTTAAATAATTGCTATTTCCCCATAATAATGCTGGCTAAAGAACTATTCCTTTATAAATTCTAAATAAAGATGCAATAAGGAATGTTTTCTTTACATACAGGTATTACATACATCTATCAAAAACAGCAATACATCTCTAAATCACATAAATAAATAAGAATTCTAAGGTGAAAGATGTGGAGCTACTCTCTCCAGCGGCTCCATGTCTCTCTTGTCCATTTCTGGGCTCACCAGTATAAGACAGACCTGGAGCTACTGGAGAGAGTCCAGCGTAGGGCTACAAAGATGATCAGAGGGCTGAAGCATCTGCCCTACGAGGAATGGCTGCGAGAGCTGGGCCTCTTCAGCCTGGGGAAGAGAAGACTGAGAGCAGATCTCATCAATGTGTACAAGTACCTGAAGGGAGGGTGTCAAGGGGATGGGGACAAACTTTTCAGTTGTCCCATGCGACGGGACAAGAGGCAACGGGAACAAACTGAACCACAGGAAGTTCCACCTGAATATGAGGAGGAATTTCTTCACCGTGAGAGTGACAAAGCACCGGCACAGGTTGCCCAGAGAGGTTGTGGAGTCTCCTTCTCTGGAGATCTTCAAGGCCCGCTTGGACGCAATCCTGTCTAAAATGCTCTAGGTGACCCTGCTTGAGCAGGGGGGATGGACCAGATGATCTCCAGAGGTCAGAACCCAGAAAGGGTTTGGTTCCTGTAAGCCAGTGCTAAATTGCAAATAGAAGTGGTGGGACTCAACCACTTCACAGACACGTGACCTGAGACTGTGACTCTGCTGACACATCCTGGGGACAAATTCTGCTGCTAACTACAGCAGCGAGAATCTGAGTAACTGGGCAAGAGCTGGCTATCAAGTTGGCTCCGTTTTCTTTAAATCATCAACATTCATTTAGCACAGGTACTTTTGGACATCACTTCAGCAAGCAAGTCCACCTCCAACCACCCCTTCTTCAGAAAAAGTAGAAAGAAACTTGAAGAAGTCCAAAACTTATCCAAGAACTAACAGGGACAGAAACTGAGAATCAGTCAGTATTAGAGGACAAGCCAACTACCATCTGCCTGAAGAAGCCACCCTACAGGGAGCCTCAAACAGCTCTCTAGTCTGCCCTGCTGCTCCATGGCTAGGCAAGCACCTGCCCTCTCCAAACTGCATCTACTGTGAGTTTTTTTGACAGCCTCCAGGGGCAAGGACTCCATGGCCTCTGCTTACAGTCAGCTCTGAGCTATCTTCTTGATGGTCAGAAAGCTTTTTGTAACACTGAGCCACTACCAGGTAGAAAAAATGGCTATTCTTCAACTCATTATTTCCACATTGTCCAAGCAAGGAGTAGGAGTAAAACACTCACTATCCAGATACTATATTTTTAAAACAGACATCCTCCTAAATTACTTATTCAGTTAGGCTATGCTCCTTTATTTATTTTAACAAGCACTAACAGACCAATGTCAGCTCCAAGCTGGCCTCATATTTAAGAGTTGTCTTAAGTAACACTCTACTAATTCTAATTAAAAAAACAGAAAATTATTTTGTTGTAATTTTAATGGAAATCATTTAAACATAAGACTACTCTGCCCCCTCAGTATAAGCTGAGCTTTACAGCTCCCTGCAATGCATGAGGAAATCTGTAAAAAAAAACAAAGCCAAAACAAACAAAAAAACTATCTACTACTCAGCATAACAGAAAGATAAAAGTAAAAAAGTAGGAGGAACACCATGTTTGGGTTGCTTACTCAATTCCATTTTAATTATTTGGACTCTTATCCCACTAACAGTTATGCAGGTGCTAACTTTACTTAAAGAAGAACTATAGTTTTGTTTGCCTAAATCAAGTATGCTTAATCAAATACACACTGGATCATCAACACATCGGATCTCATGAGGAACTACGTAAGTGACAATGGCAAGCTATTTTGGAGAATATTCTTTATCTGTCTACAGAACAGTCTGACTAGAGGAAAGTGAGAACAAAATGACAGTAAAATAATTGTAGCAATTACTTTACTAACTGTTAATATTGTCATTATCTGTTTGCTGGCAAGATTTTAAAGTTGCAAGCCCTAATTTAAGCTTGTTACCCTAATTTTACAATTGCAATTCAATATTCAGAACATGGCACTAATGTAACAAATACCTTCATTCACTGCTTCATATGATAAATACCTTAGAAGTGCATGAAAAAGCTCGAAACTATAGATGTTACAAAAATATAAATGATTAGGATTACATCTTCATTAAAAAAATAAACCTGTATGAATCAACTTTTCAAAACCAAGTCAAAATCTAAACAAGTTAGCAATGAGTCGCTGGAGTCTTCTGTTGTTGTTAACAGGTGTTCATGAACAACTCTCCTTTCAAAATGTAGATTTGTTTTTTAGGACGCTTATATACGCAAAGCAAACAACTCCCAAATTTTGCAGAGCTATTTAAAGCCTTTATCTCACTTCCAAAGATATCTGTAAGAAGATTCAGGCAGAACAGCAAGGATATTTTATATAGTAAGTTTTTAAGTTAGATGTACAAAGCAAGGCTTGGCTAAAAGAAAGAACATTGTTCACCTGCAAACTCCCAGAAATCTCTAAGGGTGGGTAGGGGGGAAGGAGGACTGCTCAGGTGAACTGCCTGCTACGTTCCTCTGAAACACGGAAAACTGGTTGCTCTGATGAAGCCACCAAGAATGTTATACACCCTCCTCCTCTTGTGCAGATCTGCCTCCCCACTATCCATATCCATCAATACGGAGGCAGTTCATTTCATTCGTGGCAGTCACCACTAACACCCATTAGGAAAACACCATTTCGGAAAAGATAGGTGCTTGAGGGCTTCGATTCGCGACTGCAGCTGGATTTAGCTGACCACAGCTGTTTGCCTTGTCTGTCTGCCAGAAGAGCAGGGCAAACAGCATGTTCATGTTACTGGACTTTACATTAGGTGCTAGTATGAACAGCCATAAAATGCAGTTTACAATCATATGCCAGGCTGTAAATTCTGACAGCTGAAAAGTGGATTCAAACTCCAATAGCAAACACGGTTGAATGGCAAAATAACCTCTGGCAAAGGGATAGGATGAACAGCTGGATGATTCAGCTACTGAAACATAACTCAGTCACAAGTATATTTATTATGCTATCCTTCCCACATTGCCCGCAATCCTTGAGTACCAAAGAGGTCTGTTTGTCAAAAAAAAAAAAAAAATATCAAAGGCACCCAAAGCTTCAAGTGAGTGTTTTGAGGTTTATATTATCACAGTATCACCTTTTGGTAGGCTGATATCAACTTCTTCCAGTCATATCAGACCATTATAAAAGAACCGCTGCACAGCTTTTATTACCAGAACTCTCCATTCAAAGTCTTTTTCTCCAAAACTGCCATCGCTTACTTTCTGCATTGGTTTGAATAACATTTCTAGTGGAGATGATTTTCCAGTTCACATTCAATCATATTAGGTTCCCACCAGGGCTTCAGAACCACAAATATTTAAAAGGAGCGAGGAGAAGCCACGAGAGGCTCAGAAACAGACTTCCTCCCTTTTGTTTTGGCTGGAAGCATGCTCTGCTCTGGCTTTCCCACTCCAGCCAGCAGCCCTGTACCAAGCGAACAAAATCCTGTCTCATAAACCAGGAGGCAAGCAGAGCGTTAAGGGTGGCTCAACGCACACATGCGCTCACACTCCCTAGTTCACAGCCAATGGGTCACCCAGCTGATTTGTACCCAGCCCTGCTCCTGCAGGGCCACCAATGTATTTCACACTTTGAAAGGGAAAGAAAGAATTTTCAGTCCAGCTTTGAGTCTGATACCCTTAAAGAAAGCATAAAGAAAGCTCAAGCCAATTCTAGTTTTATGCTAGCAATCTATTACTTACTAACCATAGCTTCCTTTCAGATTCCATTGTATCGAGGACATAAATAATAAAATAAGCACATATCGCTCTCGAATGAATTACCTATTCAGAGTTCCCTCTGGTGTTCAGTAAGTTAAACAATCCTCACATTCAAGGTAACAATATTAGTTACAAAAGCATTAAGTTCCTTCACAAGCAAGTTTTCATTCTCTGGCTGGAGCCCGGCAGTCGGGACGGGGCTGTAGCACTGTAACGCACAGACCACAGAGGCAGTGCTACCGATCACGAGATTGCAGAGGCGCAATTAACTTACAGTTCGTTTTTTGTATGTTCAGCCAAGTGTCTGATTAGCTCGGCAAGGACTCAGACCATTCCCTCCGCTCCTTTCTGCTTAAGGGTGTCAGAGAGACTGACGCAACCTCAGAGGAGATAAAGTCCCGAAGTCACAGGTACAGCCCACGGAGGCAGAGGAGGGCAGAGGTGTTTCGCAGCTCCCGAATAACTACGCTGTGAGTCACGAGTGCTCCAGGCTCGCAGTGCCATTCGCCTGCGCCAAACACGAGCAAACTACAGTACAGCTAATTAGCAGCTTGGAAAGAAAGTTTAAAGAGAGGCCAAAGGCGTTTGCAGGGAAGCCCGACTCCGCGGAGCCGGCGGTGCGCGGCCGAGGCGCGGAGCCGGCAGCCCGCCGGGACCGGGCGAGCCGCGGAGCGGGGCTCGCCAGCCGCCGGCAGAAACTCCCGAGAGCGGCGGCAGCGGGCTCCGCGCCCAGCGCTGCGCCGCGGCCGCTTGGAGCGAGCCCCGCCGGGGCAGGGGCGCCCGCCGCTCCCGGGGGAGGAGCCGCCGGCGGAGCCGCCGCGCAGCGCTCCCCCCACACACCCCCCAGCGCTGCGCCGCTGCTGGGGAAACGCGCTCAAAGCGCGGAGCCGCGGGCTCAGCCCCTCAGTCGCAGCCAGAGGGCGCGGGGCGGGGGGCAGCCCCGGCCGCGCGGTCCCCTCCGCCCTGCCCCGCGGCCGCCCCGGCCGCCGAGGAGGGGGAGCTGCTCGGCCCGCGGCTCGGCAGCTTCGCGGGGCGGGAGCGCGGAGAGGAGGGACCGCGCAAGGCGCCCCGCGGCCGCGGCCCGCCGCGCGCAGCCGCAGGGAGGGGGCCGCGTTACCTTCAACAGGTGCCGGCGCCGGCAGGAGCGCTCCCCGCGGGCGCGGAGCGGCGGCGCCGCGCAGGCGGGGCGGCGGCGCGGGTCCCGCGGCGAGGCGAGGCGCGGGGAGGCGCGGGGCGGGCGGCGGCGCCGCGCTCGGCCGAGGCGCCCGGTGCTACGGCAGCCCCCGGCCGCTGCCCATGCCCCGGCGGCCCCACCGCCGCCACGGCAGCGGCGGCACCAGCCGCGCTCGAGTCGGCGCGACGGCAGCGGCCACCTCCAAGAGGAAGGAGGAGAGCGGCGGGGAGAGAGAGAGCGAGGAGAGAGAGAAGCCGCCCCGAGAGAAATCGGTCATCACATGACGATCGCGATCCGCCGCCGCCCCCCGACAGCCCGAGCCCACGCCGGGGAGCCGGAGAAAAGCTGCGAGGAGGGGACACACCTGTAGGCGCAGCACATATCCGCTGTGAGCACAATGCGAGACAGGAAACTGAAAAAACAGCCCAGGGAAGGAGAGAGGCTCCCGTTCGTCCCTCCTTCCCTCCCTCCCTCCGTCCTCCTCCTCCGCCTCTCTCCACCCCCTGCCCCTGGTCAGGATCCGCTTGCAGCGCTGTCTCCCGCAGGGAAAGCCAGACAGCGCCGGGAGGAGGAAGGAGCCGGCACTTTCTCTCCCTTCCCGTCCCCGCATTGTTTTGCCCGCCGGCCGCGCAGAGCCGGCGCGGCCGCGGAGGGGCTGAGCGCCCCCGCGGAGCCCCGAGCGTGGGCGGCGGCGAGCGGCGCCCCGCGGGGCAGCCGCGCCCGGGGCGCCGGGACCGGCCCCCTCCGCCGCGCCGCGCAGCGCAGCGCCGCGGGGCCGGGCCGGCGCTTCCCTGCGCCTCCGCGTAGCCTTGGTCCGCGGCGCTTTGCGGCGGGGCAGGGCTGCCTGGGCCGGGCAGGGCAGCGGGGGCCGGCCGGGAAGGGTCTCGCTGTTCCTCCGTTGTTAAAGGTGTTGGGGTAGGTCGCCTGCTCGGGGGCGATTTGGGGAAGCTCCTGAGTAGGCTGAGAACAGACCCTCTGAGCAGCGAGATGGGAACTCGGGGGATACCGAGTTCACCTCTCTCCATGCCTGCCTTGTCCTGCCGTTGAAGGGCCCAAAATACTTCCCCAGGAAAACTGTTAGCGAAATTACAATAGTTCCGCGTTTACCCTCTTCCTATAATCTCAGCTTCCGAAAGTCCCCCCCCCCCCCCCCCACTTCAAGCACACTGCTAAAGTGTGCAAATTTCTCCTTTATTCCTTCAGGAACGTGCAAACTGGAGCTTTCTGCCCAACCTGTGTGCAAAACACCACCACATGTTCTTCTCCACATTTAGGTACCAAATTTGTCTTGACTATAATAGACATACAGGTCATCTTTTAAAAAGAGGGATGTTTAAGAAGAATGGCTCAAGCTCTGGGCAAATTGTTTAGATCTTGTAGCTAGCTTTCTGTCACTCAAACGTGGACCAGCAACGTTGCAAGGAATATTTAATTAGCTGCTGCTGGTACTTTGAGCACAGTTTTGTTGAATGCTGTGTGTGTTGGACCCACTGAAACAACGGGAGAGAGGGTCAGAAAGCTACACTTCTCAGATGGCACCCTGCAAGTTGCTGAAAAACTGTCACTGCTTCTCAGAACAAAAACAAACTTAAAACAAACTCAAAATAAATAAAAATCGGCTCCAAAACCTGGGCAAGAGTAAAAAGTGACAGGATGTTCATGGAGATGTTAAACCTAGCTTTCAGGCCTTGTCCGTGCAAGTGCAGCGTCCATCTAACTGCTCTCTGGAGCCATTCAAATGTTATGTGGTGTTTTGTTGGGTTTTGCCTTTGGGAGGCAGACTTCGTACTGGCTCAGGTTTCCTCAGCCCGTCCCATGCTTTCTGCTGATCTCCAGCAGCAGGCCCTCATCCTTCTTTGCCTTCCTGCTCTTTACCTGACAGGGTTGAGTCACTCCATGGTGAGAAAGAAATGCTCTGGCATAATTGTGGAGTATTTTGGCATTCTGGGACAAAACAAACTGCCCCCCCCCGCTACCTGTTAAATTCCTTCAAGAAAGAAGGGGAATTTGAAGCAAAGGGACATAAGACTTCCCTAGGAAAACTGGGTTAGTCATGTCCTGCAAGTCCTGGGAGGGATCCAGGATAGAGGAGCTCACAGGCTGCTAATGGGCTCAGTAGGACCTCACTTTCCAGCCTGCTTTTTCAACTTCTGGGCATGTGGCCAGGTTGTGCCCCAATTTTTGGCAGAACGCCCTGGACTTACCGGCCAGGCGGCTGTCCATGTGCTCTGGCCTGTGAATCCCTGCCTCCCGGCATGCTCTGTCCCAGGGGCTTTTGCTGGTGGCTCTGGCACTTGTCACCACCCCACCCTGCCTGCTCCAGAGTTCCTTGACCTGCTCGCCTGACCGTGGGCCCAGTACTGGGCCCACACCTGCTCCATCCTGTGGCCACTGGCCAGGATGATGCTGTTGCCTCATGGTCGGTGCCCCCAGCTCTAAGCCTAACCTCCCTGGCACTCCACATGGCTCCCTCCAGCTGGAACAGTTCCCTCTGGCTCCTATTCCTGTGGCCTCATCACAGCCATTTTTTAGAAACCTTCCTGTGCACATGCACAGACACAGCTGTGATGACAGTTTATTTAATTCAGAAGAAGAGCTGGTGATGTGAACCTATCCTGACTCTTCCTTCCGTCCTTAATAATTACCTGCTGTGCATTTGACCTTGCTTGGTGTGACAAGGATTGTGAAGTTGAACAGTACAGCTCTAGCTCTAGATGGCTGTACAGCATCCTATCCCAGGACAGCTATCTACTAAGTCTCCATAAGTTGCCTTTCTGCTAGGCACATGTGGATGTGATAAAGCATGGCATACTCAGCCCTTGCTCCCCTCAGCTGGGATCCAAACATATGCAGGATAATTTTTGATATCCTAGGCTGAAATGAATCACAGCAACATCATCCAGCATGAGGCCTGCCTGCGAAGGTGCTAAGTGTTCACAGGATGGTGTTCTGCCTCCCATGGGGTCCTTCATTGCCTTGGAGCCAGCACATCATCTTTCTCTAAATGCAACAGGGCATTCAGGAAGCATACAGCTTGCTCAGTTCCCTAAACGCAAAGTGTGTGATACAAGGAGATAACTCCTTCATGAACCCAGATAATCAGCTGCACATCAAAAACTACTGTTTGCTGTTAAAGGATTGTTCCCCACTCCTTATCACCACTCAGCACAAAAAAAAGTAAAAAAAGTAAAAAAAATCCTAAACACACAATTGCTTAGAAAAGAGCAACAAGTAAATGGTAGAATGTCAACTTCCAGAATCTCAGAGAGCACTTCCACATGCACAAACAATGTGCTGATCAAGGGCGAAAGCCTTCTTCTGTCACTCTTCATTGTAGGGACAGAGATAATGGGACTGCCTGTGAATAGGACTCTGGTCCAGATTTCAATTTCCTATTTATTTCCTCTGTCTCCCCTCTTTCTTTCTCTCTTCACCTTGTTATCACCTACTCGTTCCTTTTCTTTTTTCTCTCTTTGCCTGTTAATATCCTTCACATCACACGCAATGTTTGTGCATTGCTCCTGCTTCCTTTCCCAGTGCTGTCAATTCTGACAATTTTACCTAAGATGAGGCAATGTGCAGTATCATCCCTACTGCCCAGACCTTTGAGGCCTGTAAAAAGACCATAATTTCCAGCTGTCATTATTAAAAGCACCTTATTCTGCAGACAACAGAACTAATGAAGCTCAGCTTCCTGTGGATTCGTGTCTGACTCACTCGCTGCTATAACCTTTCTTCCTTTTTCTCTTTCATGTCCTGTGTGACATCTCTTGCAGGTTGGCGTGAGGCTGCACTTGCCGATGTTGGTACCGAGCAGCGTGCGTGCTGGTGGTCTGCCTGCGCATAGGCGGCCACTGGCTGCTGCCAGACAAGCCGGCAAGCAACTGAGTTCTTCCTGCCTTTCTCTCTGTTGGAAAACTAATCTCAGTCTGTAGTCACTGATATTCACAACCCCCTGGGAACTTAATTATCTTTGAGACTTCTACCTCTTTCATTCATTTGATTGCAACTAGCCAGTATCTTCTGACATTTTTATGGCGGGCTGATGGGCAGATAAACAACCAGATGATTGATTACCAGCCTTTAGAAAGTAAGGTTTTTGCCTTGTGGTCATGACGATAACCTAAGAAAAACCCAAGCATTTAAAAAAGAACCTCAAGTCTTTATATATGATTAAAATTGCACTTTTTGTGCAATTTTGATTGTCCTTGTATTCTCAGATGTCAGAGCATCCTTTTTAGGTTACTTCATAAGCTCTCTCATTGCCACTCTCTTCAGAGGCACAGGGAGGGACAGAAGACAGGAAAGGCTTCCCTCTTTGCATGAGAAAATGGCTCCATCCTCACCTGAGGCTTTCCGGTCTGTGGGGAAAGGCCCCTTGCATCAGGAAAGGCTTCCCATCTTGCTTGAGGGTGGTGTATGTTCTTTTTTTTTTCTCCAGATGGAAATTAATAGTCAGAGGTTTGTGCTGATGGGCAGTAAATCAGGCCAGATAAAATTTCCTGACTCCAAACTGTTTGCCTGTGCTATGGGAACTCACAGACACTTCTCTGTTGAGCCTATGGGGGCTGAAGGCTCTTAGAACTGAACCCAGGCTGAAAAGGGAGAGCATCACACTTGGAGTACACCAATGGGTTGGCCCAGCACAAGCCCCTTTGGCAAGTAAGTGGCCTGGAGGCAGTGATATAGTGACTTTCCCCTCTCCCCCAGAGATTAGAAAATCCTGGAGAGCAAGAGAGACCCACCTCCAGCTCCTGCCTGCCACCAGCCTCCTAGAAGAGGGACTCATCGTGGCTTCCCTTTCTTTTGCAGTGTGGCCTCAGCAGCTGGGGTGCCAGCACAAAGGAGCAAACAGCCCCCAAGAATGCTAAGATTAGTGTCTGACACTTGAACAAGATGGTGGGGAAAGTGTGCATGACTTCTGGCTGAGTCTCACCCTTCAAACACTGAGCTGGAGACACCAGGCCCGACTCAGGCATGACAGGGGAGCTGGGCTGTTGACACTCATCAGAGCTCTGGTCCTTGAGATACTTCTCTCTCAAGCCCAAGGGGGCTGCAGGCACCCAGCAGTGACACCCAGCCTGAAAAGGGATGGTCAAGCACAGGGGGAGTCTGAGGACAACCTCCTTCAGCAAGTGGAGGCGTTGATGCTGCACTGGAGACGGTAACATGGTTCTATTGCTGTACAGAAAGGAAAAAATCATGGGGAGCAAGGAAAGAGGGGCGAGAGCTGGAGGACCAGCAACCTGAGGAAGGCCCTAGGGTTGAGCACTCCTGCCAGGCGGAGGGGACACCCTTGTGGCTGTTGTACCGCGGCCTCAAAGGGAGGCACGGATTCCTGACTCATTCCATCAGGCTACTGCTCTCCGTGCCCAGAGACATGGGCCGTGCGCAGGGGGCCTCACTGGCTGCGAGAGGGACACAGCCTTCGCCGCAGGCACGGAGCTGGTGAATCTCCAGCAGTCCCCGGAGAGGAGCTAAAGCGAGGGGAACGGAGAGGAGTGTTTGAGGACCACAGCGCCGTTTCTCCTGATGGAAGGGTTGCAGCCTCCAGCAGCAGTGGCCCCGGGGCGAGGGAGGAAGGCGCGCGCCCCTTTGCGAGGAGGCCCCGAGGTGCCGTGAGCTCTCGGCTCTCGCTGCTTTTATCCGCGCGCAGGGTCTCGCCCAGCTCGGTTCGCCCCGGGATCCCACCGAGTGGGCACAAGCACGAGCGTGAGGCGAGGAGGGTCAGGCCTTGTGGAGGTGCAGGTGTCTGCATCTTCGCTTTGGATCTGCAGCAGCTCTCGGTGTAGAGCCAAGGAGCCGCCTTCGGGCTCCGTCCCCTTTGCGCCAGACTGCCGGGACTGCACGGCGGCCCGTGCGGCCCGTGAGCACGGAGGGGGCGGAGGAGCTGCGGGGAGCCCGGAGGAGCCTCGCTGCCGGCTCCGCGAGGTCCCTGCAGCTGGGGTGAGCCGGGCTCGAGAAGCCGCAGGGAGCGGGCGCTGGGGCAGCGGAGGCCGCCCCGAGGAAGAGCCTGCCCTGACCCTGGGCACACGGCGCCAGCGCGGGAGAGAGCCAGAACAGCAGCTGCATAGCGGAGCCCTCCTGGGGGAGAGGCCGGCAGGGCCCGGGGTGGTTCCTCTCAACCAGAAAGCGGCAGCTTAGGCAGCTGCTTCTCAACCTTCTTCAAGGCCGCTTTACCCATTTCCTGCCACAGCTCTCGTGCTCCCCGGCAATCCCCCGGCCCCTGTGCCAGCCTCCCGTCTCCCCAGGGTCGGGACTGATCGTGGTGTCTCTCTCCTCCCCAGAGCATGGCGGCAGCCGCTGGGAGCGAGCAGCTTCTCCTCGGCAGCTCTCCCCGGCCCGCTGCAGCCTCCATGGCCGCAGCCACCTCTTCGGCCACGACTTGTCCCGTCTGCCTGGACGGGCCGGACAATGTGGCGTCCGTGAACGCCTGCGTGCGCCAGCTCTGCTTCGGCTGTGTGCGGCGCTGGCGCGAGGCCGAAGCCGAGTGCCCCCGTGCCAACGGGGGGTCCGATCCATCCTGCGCTCGGTTGTGGTGGATGGTGGACGACGACTTCCAGGAGCTCGCCGTCGGGCCTCCCGCAGGCGACTCTGTCGCCAGCTTCCAGCCGTGGGGAGCTGCTTCCTTCCCCAGCTTCGCTGGACGCTTGCCCCAGCACCCCACTGCGGCCGGGTCCCTCCTGCCCAGGCGCTGTCCCCTCCCGAGGCCGCGCTGGGCTGCCGGGGCCATTCGGCCCGGCTGTGCTGCAGCAGCGGGAGGCGGCGCGGCCTGGCCGAAGCGGGCGCCCGCTCTCCTGGATGGAGGACGGCGCGTCCCACGGGAGCCCCGCGGGGGCAGGCGCCAGGGCAGGGGCCAGGGCCACGCTGCCACCGCCCTCGGCCCCACGCTGCAGGGCAGCCGCCAGCCGTGCCCGACGGCGGTGCCTGCCAGGGCTCTCGTGGCCTCTCTCTGCTGCCATGCTGCAGAGGCTGCTGCCTTGGCTGAAGTGGGAGCTGCGGCGTCTGCCGGACTCTGGCCGCTGCGGTGGAGTTCGTTGTCCCCACGAGCGTGCGGAGGTTTGGCGTGGGCAGCCCAGCCTTTGCGGGTCACCTGGTGCCATTCGTGCTTGGAGGCACCAAGTTCACTGGCGAGCGCGCCGCCGAAGCCAGGCGCGCCAGCTCTGGGGGGCCGTCGCTCCGCAGGCGCCCAGGGACCCCCGTGCTCCCGCAGCCGAGCAGAGACGCCCCACCTGGACGACCCTCCAGCTGCAGAGGGGTCACCAGCCCCCGCGCAGGGCCCATCCCGGAGCAGGAGACCTCCGGGCCCTGGGCGCGAGGAGCTCCCCAGGGCCATGGACACATGTGGCCACGAGGCCTTTGCAGCCCCAGGGTCTCCCCAGCATTTCGGGGAGGCTCTGCTGAGGAAGCCCCCCGGGGAGGGCAGAGGAGGGTGGAGACCGTTGCAGGCAGCTGTCCCCGCTGCCACAACGGCGAGCTGAGAGGAAGAGCCGGAGGCTGCGGCTGGCGTATCTGCAGAGAGACAGTGGTGGCAGTGCGAACGGGGACCGCGCAAGCAAAGTCTGCTTTGACTCCTCCGAAAGAAGATGGGAGGTGTCTGGCACACAACACCTCTTTTGAAGATGCCTTGGCCTGAAGAAATGTGTTTGCCCTCAAGAACTTCTCCCCTGTTGTGATTTGGGTGCAGTAAGGGGCCTTCACGCAGGTCTGGCGACGGTCGCAAACCCTGGGCTGGAGCCACTTTTCTGGCCCAGCAGCCGGAGCAGCGCGAGTCAGGAGCTTGCACGGCTTCGCAAACGCGTGTTGATGGGGAGCCGCTGCCAAGCCAGAGCACCACCCTCCCTCCTCCCCGGCTCAGCAGCACCCCAGCATCTCTCGTAGTGGTGGTGAGGTGCAGGGTGTCGGTGGAGTGGCTGCTTGCATGGTAGGGGGTCACTGGTTTGCATTTTGTTCTCTTTCCCAAACCACTTCTGCTACCAGAACTGTGCTGCTCTGGGATCTGCTCTCGTCTCGCGGCAGAAAAGCCGCGCAGTTCACCGCAGTCCTTCGGGCTGAGTTCTGCGCCCTCACTGGGTCGGGCAGCGGGGTTTGTCTCTGCCCCTTCTGCACCAGAAAGCAGTGGTTCCACAGAGGAAGGGTTTGTGCCGGGAATGTCAGATCTAGGTGAAGGAAGACTCGGACTTTGCGGAGCAATGTATAATCACCCAATTAAGTGAGCAAACGGTCCTTACAGCCTGCGGTAGTGGGAGTAGATGTGCAGGCACGGTGGTGGGCCCTGCTGAAGGGGAAGACTGCCAGTGTGGCGAGCGCCTGCTGGCCCTGCTGCGGAGCGGTAACCCCAGCGGCAGCAGCTGATGCAGCCTACCCCTGCCAGTCGACAGGCAGGACGGCAACATCTCCCAGGCTCTGCCAGTGTGGGCTGCGCAAAACACAGGTCTGTTCTGCCCTGCAGAGCCCAAAATCCCAACGGCGTTCACTCCTAGAGAAGGCAGAACAGCCAAAATGCCTAGAAGGAACCCAGTCGCAAACACCCACTGCCACTACCACCACCACCAGTAGAAATGCA
Organism: Rhea pennata; assembly: GCF_028389875.1. Lineage (NCBI taxonomy): Eukaryota > Metazoa > Chordata > Aves > Rheiformes > Rheidae > Rhea > Rhea pennata. The sequence continues at coordinate 22,421,630 of NC_084663.1, forward strand.
CGTTATCCAGCATGCTGGGAAGGCAACACAAGCCACACAGCAACTGAAAGGTACCAAGGGAAGGTGTCCCCCTCGCATGAGCAAACATGTCCTGCCTTGTGCAAGCAGTAATGCATCCACCACAGCCCGCAGCAGGAGCAGGTGAGGTTCAATCCAGTCCAGCACCACCGCCAACGCCATCATTTGCAATTAATTAGTAATGGCAACGGGCAGCAGTTTCAGTCTTTCAGTGAAGATATAATCAAGGGCTCCTCAAGGCTGTTCTTCGCCCTTCGCCCATGTGCAGCGCAACCCACTGTCTTTGGTTCTGACAGGGCAATGCACTGCGATTGCCTGGTGAGTGAAGTGACCCAAATATACATATCCATATTTTCACAGTCCATAATTCACCCTGGGATCTACTTTTTCTGGATAGGAAGTGCCTGATAAATCTAAGATATTAGCATTAGATTTGTGAAATGTCACTGCACACATCCCGAGTTTCATGCCCTTTGTACCAAATTCATAGAGCAGATCTATTTGTGTGTATTTGTTTATTTCTTGAGGCTGATAGATTTCTCAGTGCCCGTTTTCCAACAAACCAGCAAAAAAAATTAGAATAAAATAACCCAAAGTTAAGTGTAGCATTTCCTTCATTTTTTCCTTTGATGACAGAAAATATTTGAACCACAAGGCAGAGGTGTTTTCCAGTATTTTCTCACCAATCTTCACTTGGTGTATTTGTTTACACCTCTGCAAAACATTACCCAGTCAGAACTTTTATTTAGTGTAGTAGGTATTTTTAATACACCTTGCTACAGCCATAAATTACTGTACTAAGGTATCAGACAGTAAAACAGCAGGCACTGGATAAGGTTTCCATATTGAATCTGCAGAGAGCCTTATGTGGATGTGTGCAATGTATGTATGTGTGTGTATAAGTGACTATGAAAAGCATCAAAGCATCATAGCTTGTCACAGTGACAGAGCCCTGGCCATACTAGATAGTGTGTGAACCCAGCTAAGAGGCCCCTGGATAAAGAACAGGTTCGTATGAGCAATGATTGTTCTTTTTTTTTTAATGTGACATTGAATTTTTCTGAGGAATTTAATTAAAAAAGTCAAACAATGATAGGAGATTTCAGCACAGAGTTTTCTGTTGTTTTAAAATGTAGGTAAAATGAAAACACATGTGAAGCGTTGACAGCTGTTATTTGGCTCTGCCCTTTCTTCCCCCCATCCTTTTTCTTAGAATAGACTCTTTATATATAAATATATATATATGTACACACACACATTAAAAAAAAAAAAAAAAAAAAAAAAAACAGAAAGAAAACCCAGTATTTCCAAATGTAATTACAGAAGCTGCCTAGGTAACTCCAAAGCCACCGCTCTGCTATCACAAATTAATCATTCCTTTTAAAGACAGCCAATATACAAATGTTATTGCTAGTTCTGTAACTGGTTTGTGAACTGAATATTGGAATTAGTTAACTTTCATACATGCTGCTGTATATCTATCCATAGTGTAGGAAAAAAATACAATTTCATTATTTACTAATATTCTTGATGAGTTTTGTTGTGGAGAGAGACACTACAGGAAGACAGTTACTAGTATGAGTGCATTACTATAGTGTTTTTATTCAGAAAGGCAAAATAAGAATTTATCTGTTTTGTGCCAGCAATAATGCATCTTTTTACATCAGTAACCTTGGATAGTGTACAATTAATATTATCTGAACATATATTGCGGAAACGTTGTGTTTATAACGTTTAAGTGCCTCTGGCTGCAATTGCTGAACGTACAGCTAAAACAGTGGGAGTTTAATATGGTACAATAGGGTCAGAGAAGCATTTATCAATTTAAAAGAGTTAGACCAATCAAAATTCATCAATGACACCCTTAGTTAAGAAAATACACTATTGACTGGTAACACAGAGGGTATGTTTCACCTTTTTATTCCTAGGAAGATTTCCAAGATAATATGGGTATTTTAAATGACTGGCTGAGCTTCCATCATGTGATGGCAACTAATCAATAAATCATATGTCATTGTTGCGGCTTAGCATGTCAAATAGCTGCATTTCAATGTCCGTATTTACAGTTTTGAGCCATTTTTTGTTGTACATTTCCAGCTCATTAATTCTGATTTTAAAATTGGTTATTCTTCTGTCAATGAAATTGGAAGAAAAATTAAGTCTTACGTGTTTCTGCCAAAGGAAGGAGATAGAATGGGGTAATCGAGGGGAAACTTCAGTTACTTAACACTGCTTGCTACCCCATGTGGGTTTACTGAAGCAGCTTTTCCTCATGAGCAATGTGAAAAATAAATATACTGCTTTTTGTCAGACATGTTGGACATTCTGATGCTCGTGGGAGATGGTAAAAGGGTGAGTGTTTTTGAAAGCAGCTTTTGGCATACATAAATCATGAGGTTCTTACTGAGGCCCGGAACATCCAACTCAAATGATTTTGGTTAGATAACAGTATGAAGATGAGCTAACACAGTTTCAAATACCCTGCCTGTCTGCATTATGTTTGCCTACCAGAATTCTAGAGCAATCTTATTCTGCCATATTAATATTGACCTATGTGAATATGTAAAATTGGTGGTCAATGCGCATCCAAAGCTCTGATTTAAGAATAATAGCACACAGTTGAAATAACATTAATCTTTGTTACAATCTTTCATTGTTTTTAACCATATTTTGAGCACCTTTGCCACTGGGTCAGAATATCTGAAGAAATTATGATCAATCTTCTTGGTCAAAGTTCTTGAAGGCTTGACTTGGACCCAGGCCATAAAGAGAGACTGTAAAAGGGAAATGCTGCAAAGAATTGGCCAAAGTGCAGTCACTGGCTTTTTTTTCTACAGTAAACAACCCTTGTTCAACAAATATTGCAAAATCTCAATGTCTTCTTCAACAGCTTTCTCATCTGTGTGACTGCAGTCTCCAAAATGCCTCTTTCATGTTTTAGTTTATTGGAAGATTAAGTTACTTTCTTCTGGTCAGTGACTCAGGACATAATAGCTCACACATTTATCACAGCCAAGTCAGATAACTGCAACTCACTCTGTCTAAGGTGAATTGTGAGGATGCTGTGTAGGTTTTGGCGAGTACAAAACACACATGCTCAGTTTTCCAATGGCTCTGGTTTATGTGTATATACTCATCAAATCTGTGCTCACATTCTTTCCCTGGCTCCAGTGTAAGAAGACCTGGTCTTTACTTCCAAAACGATAAACAGTTCAGGCTGCAGCTATATTTAATTCTAATAATTCTTGTAGAAACTGTGCTCCTCTGGGACAATGCAGACCAGAAAGCGTACTATGAAATTTGTGAGAGCTGAACAAAATTCAGTCAAATCAAATCAGCTGTGGAACTGTTTTGCACAGTGGCTCAGACACATTGGGAATTTGATGATCTTTTAGGTAACACTGAATATTCTTTCCCTTCAAGAAAGCCTCTACAGCATAATACATTACAGTTCAATTTTCTTCTTTAAATCTCCAACAAAAATCATTTTTTAGGCAGAACTTGGGCTCTGAAAAGACAGAAGTGCCAGAGACATCCTGAAGTTCATTCTAATACTAGTTTTATGTAAATGATGATCTGATGCTGAAGTGTTGAATAAGACAATAGAACCCATGAGTCATATAAGCTTAACGTGAACTCGTGCAGCTCACCTGGCTCTTTGCTGCTGGGCCTTTCTCCCACCTGTGCCCCTACACAGCCTAGATGGTGGATACAGCTAGCTGAACTGTGCTTTGAGCCACCAACCAGCTGCCTGTGGGCTCCAGAGTGGAAGAAAAGGTTGTGATACCAAGCTACGATCGGAGTTTTGCCTCTTACCAAGGCCTCCCACACAAAGACACACTGTCAGGATGCAGAAGTTTTGCACCAGAGGCCCTCTGCGCTACGTAGTCCATTGTGCTGGGAGCCCATCTATCATGCAACTATACGCATGGGAATTCACAGGCTCAGAGGGCTGGAAATGATGTCCAGAGTATCCAGTACATCCCCCTACCTTGGAGCAATGTCATCTACACCTGCAGGCAAATTCTGATATAATGTTTGCCTGTCTTCTTCTAAAATTTGCCAGTGACAGAGGTGGGACATTCTGCAGGCAATCTATCCACTGCTTATATATAATTGTAGTCAGAAGATTTTCCTAATATTCAGCCTTAATCTTCCTTGCTGCAGATTAAACAATTTGCTTCCTACACTACCTAACAAGGATACTGAGAACAGGTAGGTTGTTCCTTCTTCTTCACGAAAGCCCTTTGCATATGTGAAGTCGGTGATCATGTCTTCCTTCAGTATTCATTTCTTTACCCTCCTCCTCCCCATTCATTCAATCATCTCATGCAGGCCAGCTTTTCAAGGTCTCTGATGATTTTCTGGACTTTGTCTAAGAGGGCAACTTCATTCTTGAAATGCAGTTCTTAACACTGGCCATAGTCTTTTAGCTGAGGCCTTACTATTGTGGTGTAGAAAGATCACCTCAGGTGCCCTGCAAGTCATACTTCTGTTTTATGAAATTTGGGAAGTCTGAGCTAAAATGGCTATGGGGAAATTTCATATACTGAAAGATGTATGTTGATAAGAAAAGGACACAGCCTTGCAGTAGACATTTTTGCTTATTTAAGTATGGCAGTGCTTCCAGCAAAGGTAAAGCTCGGTATGATTAAATGATCAATGCCAATGTAATAGCACCCTGAAGATGTTATTTAGTCTTGCTGGAATTGTTTTGTTTTTCATTTAGGCTGCTTTTGTCTGACTATGGAAAAAAAGTCTATAAAAATAAGTAATAAAACTTAAATTTACTGGGGAAATAAGCATCCAGGAGGATAAACTTCTCTGTCATTACAGAAACTAATCATACATACATACATACAGAGTTCCATCCAGACAAAGCTAAACTCTTCACGTGGTGGAAGTCATGCCTAACTGCTCTGTGACCAAGCTAAAATATTGCTCTGTCTGTGCAACACCAACTCAAGGATTTGAGTCCTGGATCAGCCATCTCACGTCCAGCACGCCAGCCTGGGTAGAGGAGCTGAGTCTGAAGTCATGTTCATGTACACAAATGCTAAGGCAGCAACTGGAGCTTGTAACAGGCAACTCCCATCTCCAAAATCTTCATTTTACCTACACTGCAACTACCTTTGGTTTTTCTCCCAGTGATACTCTCTACCTAGAGGCGAGCGCATGAAATGAGTAGCAAATACTGATTAATGAACAACTTGTTCCCTGTTACGCTCTCCCTCACCTCTCAGGACGTCCTTGACAATTTCTTCAGGTGAGGTTTTACATAACAGTTAAGCTGATCTAAGCTTCTTCTTCAGTGACTGACCATCCTCTCTCATCCCCTTCCCTGTGCCTTATCATTTAATTCCTTTGCATCTCTTGGTCCAGATCTGGTATATATCTGATCCCCTAGTGAGCCTGTTTTGGGAGCTACCCATCAGAAAATGACAAGGAAACTTTTTTTTTTTTTTTTTTTTTTTTCCTGCTTTCAGAATGCTTGCCAGTATTGCTCCCAGAGCTGGTTCATCACGAGGTCATGACAGTGCCGGCAGTGGCTCGAGGCCAGGAGCTGGACACAGATGGAGAAGTGGAACTATTCCTTTGGCTGCAGACCATTATATCAACCACTAGATCAACCTCAAAATCCCTTCTTGCTGTTAGAGCATAAAAGAAGTCACAGGAAGCTGCTACCCAATCCTTCATTTACGTTTGTCTCTTCTGCAGTCTGAATTTTATTAGCAGCACCTGAGCATCAAATCTTGCATTCCTCTGAAGCTGTAGCTTCCCACCCTCTTGCCTCTCTGTATTTGAAGTAGGAGGAAAGGTTATGAACCAGAATATTTCAAAAAAGGCAATGCAATTTTAATTCTTACTTCCCTCCAAAAAAAACTATCTTTGATCATCTATTTTTGGCTAGAGACTCCACAGTCCCGTCCCAGAGCAAGGGTCCATGGAAAATTTCACATGTTAAGCTTTCTGCATGCTAGCTATGAGAAACTGCACCAGTGCCATGTGTGGGAACCTGCTGCCATCCAACTCCCTTGTTTCCATGACTTGAGGAAGGATGGAGGCAGCAAGCAGGTCAGCAGAAACCGGAAATAATGGAACATGAGAAATGGCAAGAGACTTCTAATTGACAAGCAGGGGACACGTAAGTGATAAATTTAAAGCCTCGTTTCAGTTTTCCTTGTTACGATCCTGTTAGGCTTCCTACAACAGTGACAAGTGATGTTATCTAAGCAATATTACATGACTGAGAGCTGAATGTGGCTGGATCAGAGAGTAGAATCTCTCTCAAATGTTTTATTTCCGATACTCGGGAAATTTTGTTCTGCACTTCTATCAGAACAGAAACCATCATTTGTATAAAATAAACAACCAAACCTTTGGTAAATTCATTATCTTAATTTTAGAAGAGGTAAATATTGGCAAATGTTGATATTCACCGGCAATCACACTGCACCCATGTATGTTATTAGTCACCCAATATATTAGATTTGTGTTAAATAAACCTTTTAAAGTAGATTTGCTCAATGTTAGAATTTTTGTCTTATTTATTTGATAAATCTCCAAAAGCGTAGCAGATAGAGAGGGGGAAAGCACTGACCTCAGAATGGGATAGTTAGATGAAATTTCAGCAGATGTGAGGCTCCTGTATGTTGCAGCTTCATATTCAAAATGGTTACTCCTGTGGAGCAGAGCACTGTGTTTATGTTAACTATTGCTACAGAGCACATTTGAACCTAGTTTGATGGGGAGGGAGAGAAAGGAAAATAACTTTATGTACTGCATCTGTTCCTGAATCTTTTAGCAATTTTTGTGGTTTTACAGACTACATTCCTATTTTTCTCTTGGTTTCCTAAGGAAATAAGGTGTATGCAATGATGCTTTGAATTTTTGTCTGTTCCGCCACAATAATTTGGAAGCATGAGCTAATTTCAGGTCTCATAGATAGTAAATTTTGTGAAAATAAGTGTTCAGGTAGAGGAAGCCCAACTTAATGTCCTCCTAAAGGAAAAATATGATCCCAGTGAGGTTATTAAGCATCAAAGAACTGAAGTAGGAGAGATTTATATATGTTTCAGCTATGACAAAGGGTTCAAATGGATGTCCTCAGAGCATTAGACACTGAGAAAAAGCCATAAGATCAGTTACAAAGCTGACTGATTTTGGTAATTTTATTAACCTCATTTCTGTGTGAAATATCCAGGTAAGCAGGATGACTGTTGTGTGTATTACACAAAATGAAGGAGAGGTTTTGCTTTACTTTTACTATTCACAACAAATTAAAACCAAAATCTTGTTTCTCTCAGAAAGGTTTGAGATACGTGACCCAGTGAGAACTGTGCATGTTTTGTCTCCGTTGGTGGCTGGTATAGGAGCCTATTCAAGCCTTGATCTCACCAGCACTTACAGCATGTTATAACTCTACGTATTTTGATAGCCCAAATGGGAGCATTTTCCTAGGTTTAAGACAAAGCACATGTGTAAGTGTTGGCAGGGTCAGTTCCCAGGAGCTCAGTGTTTCTATCAGCTAATGGGGCAGCTCCTCTAACTCAGGTGAGGGGGACATGGATATGTTATAGAAGGTTTAATTCATGCTGACAGCTAATGTTAGACGTTTTCACATTGTTTCTTTGCTTTCACATTGTGCTATGCTGTATTACAAACACTTTTAACATGGTGTATGTGTGCAAGTACGTGTAAAAGGAATATTCATTGTCTTTACAAAACATCTGCTGTAAAGTCCATGACAGAAAACTAAATGAAACGCTTTTTTACGTGTGAAAAACATATCAATCTGCGCTAACAGCTGATTTCAGCAGCTCTTCTGTCACACTCCTGCGGCCAGGAAAAGGAAGGTTCTTTCTTTACTCCAAGAAGATTGCCCCCCTAATGTTACTCTAAGGCAGGGTGAAGAGGAAATTAGTGTTTCTTCTCTTGGCGTCATTCTGTTCCACTCAAAGGCTGTTAACAGCCAGTGAAAGCAGTCAGTCGTGCTCCTGTTGGCTAGCTTCTTTGTGTATTAGCAGAGGGAAATGACAGCCTGCTGTAAAGGAAGGGCCCTATTCACCAGCAATCATTGAAATTCCCTTATCCTGGCCCTGAACAAGCGAGCAAAGAAACAACAGCAGGAGACAGTGTGAAGTGGTGGCAATGCAGGGGAACAGCCATAGAACAACTGATGTGAAAGCCTTCAGCTGAAATCAGCATGTTGCCCATGCAGCAGGACAGCCTGGCCAGCTTAGCTCCAACAAGGTGTTTACACCTGACACTAAGTAAGAAGAGTGCTAAGAAACATGAGAGAATCATTAGATTTTTGTTTATTAACGACACAGTGATTTATCTTCAAAGTGTTGCGCACAATTAACCAATATATTCAGCAAAAGCAGTAAATGGATAGCATTCATTATCACCCAGTCACTAACTTAAAAAAAAGATTTGTGATGAGAAAAAGATGCACTTGAAGCCTTGGGAAGGAAGATTTTTAACCTGTTGTTTGAACAGGTGCAACAGCCTTTGGAACCACTTCATATTACCTTGTCCTTTTGGTCCCTGTTTCACCAGGCAAGAATTGCCTGCCGGACTGAGAGGATGTTTCAGTCTCCTCTTTATCACTTTGGTGTCTGTCTATTAGGAACTAGAATGAAATCAGTTCACTTCACAGACAGACCTGATTACTCTTGGATGATAGTCATCACTTCCAATCACGAGCAGAAATGGTCTGAAACAAATATTTTATGTGAACGTCCTCACTGAGTATGCACCAGACTTCTGGAAAAAAGGAAGCTGCACTGGAACTGGGCTCGTTTTTGAATCTAAAACATGACACCTTCCTTAAGCTAGAAGAGGGTGGCTATTCAATAGCATTTGGAGCAGTCCCTACCTCCTGGGCCGAATTTAAACAACGGACAGCTGCAAGAAATCTATAGCTAGTCCCCTGAGGCAGTCAGATTCCAGCTAATTTAGCTACAGAAATAACACATGAAGTTAGACATTCTTACATGTTCTCACACAATACTACACAGATCAGCAGATGAAATCAGTTCTAGAATAGAACATTTAGATCATAGAGAGCTCTTGTAACGTACAATAGTATGGCAGTGCCGTTAGTTGTCTACCAGTATTGTCACTTATTCAATAATTAACCTTTTCAAAGTGATCTTGCCATTCATAGAACATGGTCACCTCAGTCTGGATGTACAAGTGCCAATTCCAAGAAATACTGGCAATCTGTTTCATTAAGGCTGTTTTTTCCCTCTCTATCACTCTTTTTTTTCCCTCCTCTCTGAAGAAAGCATTTCACAAAGACAGCAAGAGAAAATTCTGTTATACTCCAGGTCAACAAGAAGGTCTTGTTTCTGCTAGAGTCACTGGAATCCTTTAGATTTTTTTTTCAGAAGTAGGTTTCTGATGCTGCCTACTTCTGTAGAATCTTTGTAATTTTAGACTATTTGAAATGCACTCTGCTCAATCCTTTGGATGCTTCTACTTTAGTAAATTCAAAAGAAAATCTACTCATTATAAAAACCACTGGCTCCAGTAAAAATGGAGCTTGAACACAAGCGTTGAAGTACTTTCTACTTCTGTTATATTTAGTTTTATATGTGATAGCTAGATTATTTAGTTGTAGTTCAGCTAAGACTTTATCATACCAGCCTGATAAATAGAAGGCACTGATAAATTTATGTTTTTATTAAATCATCAAAGTGTCAAAGGTTACAGTATTGCAATATTGTGAATCAAAATGCTAAGAACTGAGGAAATGAGAAAAAAAAGAGAAGTATTTGATAGTACATACTTCCATCAAATTTGTACCAGTTAGTAACCTGGCAATATAGAGAACTCATGAGGTTGAAATGCAGGTCCAAGCTGTGCCACAGCTTCCTGTGCTGCCTTAGATCACTGTTATCACCTACATCCTCACAACAACTTCTGGTTTGCAATGCTTCAGTGTTTGCATGCCCTAATGAGAAAGCACTGTTCAACCCTGTACAACTACAAAGGTGTTGGTGCTTCAACAGTTTGGCTGAAAAGTCCCAAGCTGGGCACCCAGGCCTGTTTGAAATAACAGCAGAAAGGGCTCTCTTTGTTGCAGGCATCCATGATGATGGGAGCTGTACCTGTACCTCGGCTTATTTATAATAAGCAGTGTGGCTTATTTAATATACCTGTGGTAACCATAAGATTTTACATTTCCTTCCAGCTGTGACTAAATATTCCATCTTACCACATTGCAAATACCAACATATTACTTAAGAAAAATAAAAGCATTCATGGGTCAGAACACCTTGCTTTTCAACCATTTTTTTTGTTTGTTTTATAGCTGTGATTTCACAAAAAAAAATCCTCTACTGGTTTAGAAATGAATTGTAATCCACAGACTATCACAAGGCCAAAATACCATATCTTTGCAGGTCAGGAGAAATAACTCCTATAGCTAGATTTGCAGTTATTGATTCTAAATGGCATGGCAACAGAACCATGACATTTCTTGGTTAAATTGTATAGCAGCCCATATAGGGATTAAAGGCCCAACTGCTGTGTCTGAACAGACAAAACTCTTGAACTACCAGCATTCAGCCTTACTTTGTAGTGTAGACACAACCAAAGATCTTGGCAATTCAGAAGAGATGTGTGTACTTTCTAGCAGGCCGCTTGCCAGACTGCTTTGTTTCTTGGTTGTGGAATCATTCTGGATGTGCCTGTGAAGTGAAAAAGTTGAACTGAAATGTCACTTCTCCATGGGCACCTGCTCTCCCATAGTGTACTGATAATTGTCATTGGATTCCCTTTCTTTTTTAGTGGAGGCAAACTAGCTTTGTGCAAAGGGGAAGCCAAGATGCTCTGTGTGTACCATGGAAAATAACAATAATCATTAGTTTTTGTCCCACGAGGATTCAGTCAAGCTTGTCACAGTAAGGCAGAATTGAAATGGCTTGCTTGTCTTCAGTCATTGCCTTGCTCTGGATGCCTGCTTACCTGCATGGTGGCATGGTAGACCTCCATTGCTGCATCACCATGGTAGCTTCTTCCCTAGAAACTTGGAAGTACTTCCACCTGACTCCAGATTGGATTGTGATGGGCAGAACCAGTATGCAAACAACAAACTCACTGTTGATGACAAAGCATATGCCTCCAGCTATGGCTAATGGCACTGTATTTTCCCATCAGGTTCTGGACTTCATAGCAAAAGCAAGATCCAGCACAGAGGTGTGATGTGATACACAGTGTTTAAGAAGAAGGTTTCAGTTATAGCAAATATCCAAAGAAACAGAGAAGACAGATCCTGAACTTGCTTTTAAAAGAAACAAGGAAAAGATGGGGGAAATGACCTTTGGCTAAAGTTCTTCCTTCCTTCTTAGGAAGGACTGGAGAAATTACCTATCAGCTAGCAGTGGAAAGGCCAAAGACTGCAGCACACACAGATCATATCTGGCAAACAGTATCTAGTGTTACAAAGCCACTTTTATTTATGAGTTGATTTGAACCTGCTGAATAACTTTACTCTGATCCAGATATCTGCATTCTATGACTTCAGTGTTTTTGATCTAGCACTTAGGGTATCTGAAATAGGATTTGTGAGTGCCATACAGGCAGCTAAAAAGCACATGATCAAGGCTTCATTTGCCCTGTAATGTGACTAGCAATTGAGTTTTCACTTACTACTCCTTCAGGCAAACAGACACTTTAATTCCTGTGGATTTCACAGGAAGATTCACAGATATGCCTTTAATATTTTGCTTCATCAGATTGTTGTTAAAAAATATCAGGAATTTGAATCTTCTGCATGGAGATATTTTTGTTCGCTTTATGGAGGATCAGTCCTTACAGTGAAATTTTGAATAATAATTGTTTCTGCAACTCAAAATTATATATAGTTAGTCTTGTAGTGCTCACAAATCTATGCATTACACAGTAAATGTTTTATCCTGCCACAGAGTTCTTGATTAGTGTGGAAGGAGTGAGATGAATTTCTTGGACAGAGACTTTTAGGCCTGATTTTTTAGATCAGTTTTGAGAAAGCCACTTCAGTCATTATCTAATTGCACTATTTTAGCAAAGCTGTCATTTAAGGTATATAATTTTACAACTACAGACAATGACTATTTTGAGGATGCTCCCATAGAAACTAAATCAAGGATTATCTAGAGTGAAGTAAAAGGTGTTGAATTCTTTTCAAAAAAAAAAAAAAAAAAAAAGATAGATTAATATTCAGGGAAAATAATTACGATTTGCTTATGCAGGAGTTTGAGATACAATGGCATTCAAAATATGCATGTGGTCAGTCAGCCAGAAAGCTTTCACTTCCCAGAATTTCAAGTCTTCTTTATTCTACTGACAAAAAATTATTGACTGTAAGACAGTTTTTGATGCTTAAGACTTGGAAGAAATGTCTCTTGGATTAATATTAATAAATTATTCTCTCAAAAATAACCAGCTTCAAAATCCCAAACACCTATACTGCTTTGCATAAAAGCAACTTTTCACAGAAGAAGGTTGCAAGTGGACACTACCGTGGGGTCTCTGCCTGGAAGACAAGCTTACCTAGAATGGAATTGGCAAACAAAATGCAGCCGTCAGCAGCTATTCCCTTGCTCCTCCAAAGACTAGCACCAATAACAGTAAAGTAAAATAAAACAGCAACCCAAACCAGCAATCTTTTCAGCTTGGTTTTCAGCCAAGTCATATGCCAGTGAGTGCAGATCGCTGCCTCCCAAAGGCATTGCCTTTGCTCTGCCTTCCTAAAAGACAGTTCTCCGGGCAGTTCCACCGCGTGCGTAACCACCAGCGGAAGGAAAAGCTGAACAAGTCAGGTGCCGCATTCATACTGTTTTGCCATAGTGTCTGCTTCTTTGTTACTCCTGTATAATAGCATAGTTGAGGAACGTGTACTTATTTTGACTATAAAAACAACCTTCTCTATTCTTCTTTCTTATGAGGCATTATAGAATTATGATGTATTTTACACATGCAGGCATTGTGCTTGCTTGAAGAAATGTAAAAAGAAAATAAGCCAAAACAAATAAATACAAGGCAAAACAGAGGACAACAGCACAGCAGAGAGAGGAAAAGATAAGTGATTGTTTGGGGAGGTAAGGTTTACCTGGATTTTACAGAAGAAAGGGTTGCAGGGACACAGACAGACTATGAAAATAGTGAAACACAACCAATAAAGCAAAAAGAGTAAGAAGAGCAGAGAAATCAGGAATGGAAAATAAACATAGATGTAGGCAGTTTCAGATCTATTCAATTTTAAGGACAGTTTCATGCGACAAAACTTGGTATTTGGACTGAGGAGGAAAGATATAAACACTGACTTGAAAGAATGAGGGAGCTACTCTCAGATGCAGCCAGAGTCAGTAACCTTTCAAGCTTAATAGCTGGACATGAATTAGGGAAAGGAGTAAGTACTGAAACTAACTGGGTCATTTGGGGAAATTTTGGTGCTGTGGCTGGGTGCATTACAAGGCCAGCCTGCGCTGTATTCCCGCTCTGCCTCAGACAGCATGACCTTGGACATGTTGCATTTTTTCCCCGTGCTTCCGTTCTCTGACTGCTTCCTTACTCCAGTGTCATTATGAATAACAGCTCGGTGGAGGGGGCCAAAAACCAGTGTGAATAGATATGCTAATATCTGAGACTAGGTAATTAGAGGCCTCACAAGAGCCAGATGGGACATATCCTGATGTATATAGTTCAATATTGTGCAATCCTGGTTCTGCATAGCAGGGTTGCTGTCAGTCAGGAAGGAGGTTTATTGGCAGTCACAAGTGTGAAGGTGGCAGCAAATTCAGCCCAGTTTCACTGTCTCTCTCTTTATCTGTCTCTTTTTAATTTGAAGGGAGTTGCTTACCACTAATAATACCCAAACTAATACATAAACTAAAAAGCAGAATTGTATTTGCATAAACATGGAGGAATGCAAAGGCTCTGAGCATTTCTACTGCACTTTGGAAAGAGGTGGAAGTTATGGAGGAAGACTGTGATTTAGGGTTTCTTGTAGGCCTATCTGTCATCACTTTAAAAGCATTGCTTCTCTTTTGGACACTTCATTTTAGGTATACACCTGCAATGCATCATTGTAGTCTTTTGTTGTAGACAAAGATGAAAAATTCCTTTAAAGTGGGAGTAGTTGGAGCTATATACTATCTTGATTTTATTATAGCTTTTCATACAGCCTCACATGACATTCTCATAAGCAAACTTAAGAAATATGGTAATTTCATCTGAACTATAAGGTGAATACACAATGGTTGAAAAATTCTGCTTAGAGCAATTTTAAAGTTTTACAGAATGCCGAGAAATACAGAACATTTATTGTCATGAAAAGGTTCTTATGCAGCCACAGCTTTATTAATCAACAGACTTATCTTAGAAGTAAGAGAATGATTAAAGAAGATGTAGTTCCATTATTTAAGGAGAAGTAAGCAGCTAATGGACAAAATAGGAGAAAGGTTGAAACATTAAGTGCTTTTCTTTGTCTCCAGCACAGGAAAAAAAACTAGTTGTGAACACAAATAATTATTGACTATGAAACAAAGAAAAGCTAACGATAGTGAATAGGGAAAGAATGGATTTAAAACAGTATTTATAAAGTTAAGTGTACCAGAAAGATACTGAAATAAGTTTTTAAACAATAGTTTGGAGATGCCTACATTTGTAAGAAACTGCCAACATGCATTTATCAACAATCAGATAAGCTCAAATCAATCAGATTTCTTTCCTTGACAGGCTAACGAGCTTAATGCATAAAGGGAAGCAATAGAAATGCTATACTATGTCTTGATCTTAGAATAAGTTTTGATACAGAATCATGTGACTAACAATCCAGGGAGATAAGATGGAGTTACACAACAGGCTGAAAAACTGCATTCAGAGAAGTTATCAATGATTCCTTCTCAAGGTGGAAGGCAATAATCTGTTCTAGTTCTCGTACTCTCTTCTACTTTCATCAGCAGTGAATGATGAAGTTCAGATGAAACTTACATAGATGAGATTACGATTACATAATGATTACGATCATTAAGGGTTACATGCCCTGGGGAAGACAAGATCAAAACTCTAGATGACTTTGATAAACAGGACACATGATCCAAAATCAGCAAAATGAAATTCAATGAAGAGAAGGAAAAAGTGCTATGATTAGGGAGAAAAAGTTGATTCACAAAAAGAAGACAGAAAGAGCAGCAGTAATTGGCAAAGGTATAATTGCAAGTATTAATTAACAAGTGTTGTATTTTTTCTTGGACAATAGGAAGTGTCATCTGAGGCAGTATGTGCAGTTTGGGTCCCGTACTTTAAATGAGGATAACTGAAGAAAGTTCAGAGAGGAACTACAGAAGTTTAGAAAACATGATCTAGACTGTAAATCTGAGAGAACTGATTTCTTGTTCTGAAAAAAAGTAAACTGTGAGGATATGGTAGCCATCTACTGATACGTTGATACCAGTAGATTATTCTACAAAACAAAATAAAATACTAATCAATTGTTTTCTATTTTTGTTAAAGCCGGGGCAAACAGTAATACACTTCCTTTTTATCAGAAAGACTTAGTTATTTAGTAAGGACAGTTTTTGCTATTTGCTGTCATATTTTGGACAGCAGTAAATTTTGGAGCAGATTTCTGGGAAGTTATAGAATTGCCACATGCCCATCATGCATGTTCAAATTACCGCTGATCCTCTTTCAGTGAAGGGAACGGGCTAGAGACAGGCATACCCAGAAGGTAAGTCAGCCTCATTTCTGAATCACCTGGAGGGGCCTCTCTTCAGAAACTATAGAGGTAGTATTATTCAATATATAGGCTTTGATCTAGCATCTCCAAAATTAACTGGGAAAACAGTGGGCATGTGGCTGTTGCCTAATGCCAAGATCTGTCTGTTGCTGTCCCAAACCCAGTTTATTTCCCAACCCTGATTTATGAGGACCAGTTGGCACACAGTCCTCCAGCCTCTGTGCAGATCTCCTAAGGACCTGGGTCTGAGTGCTTTTCTCCATAGCAAAGCCAGCTTAAGGAGTGCTCCCCTTCTGTCTTTTTCCACCTGCCCTTCCCTGTTCCTAGCATCACGCTCTTAGATGTGTCATCAGAGAAACTGTTTGAGGTCAAAAATACAAGGGTTTTATTGCTGTTATTTAAGGGGATTTTTTAGCCTTTTTTAATAGTCTTCTGCATGGCTCAATCACCCTTATCTTTGTAGCAACATAGGAAGAAATCCTTGATGTAGGTGGGAGCTTCCGACAGGACACTATCCTTTGCCCATTGGCTTCCGTCACTAAAACCCCTAAAATACCTTTTCTCATCCAAGACTACTTCTAACTGGGTGGGAAGGTATCAACACACTTCCAACAGTGATAGGATGTAATAGTGATAGTCTGTCATCAGTGATGTCCAGTGTAACCTCAACAGGGTTAATGGAATGGCTTGATTGCATGCGAGATGAAGCCGCATAAAAATGCAGCCAAGTATCCCCTGGCTGAAAGCTCGCCAGATTGCTATCCAGACATGGAGACACAAGGGGCTTTGAATCTCTCCTGTCTGTGAGGGCCAGACTGAGTTTTCAATCTTAGGCTCCCTTAGGAGCCACACTGTGAGCTGATGTGCTTCTAAGCATCCAACAAACACTTACTTGCCCACATGCTCAGCGAGGAATAGGTCTTTTGCAAAATTGCAAAATACATGAACAAACAAGTTTTGGACAGTATTTCTAGGCATCCTATTATTTTTAGTCAGAGTGGAAAACATGAGAGCTTATACCCCACTACCAACAAACCAGCAGGCTCTCTAGATATACTTAGCCGCTGTATGGGAACCTGGGAGGGCTCATTTACCCTTCATCACCAGAGGGCAAATGTGGCACCTAACTATTTATGCAGCCCCAGTAAGGTGTTCATAGACCCCTGCCAGGCAACTTCTTGCTGAAATCCCCTTCTCTTTGCTCTCTTGAGCAGGAGCTAGTTTATTGTGGAGGGTGATTACATTTCAGTGGGAGAGCACTTAAGCTAATTGCTCAGTATTGTTAGCCCTGTGCCAACATTCCTCTGGAGTTTTAGTTCAAAGGCCTGTGTTGCAATCAAAATACTTAGCTGTTTGACACAGATATACCCAGACTTCATCAGCTCCAAGAGAATGACTGCATTGTGTGGATGGAGTGCACAGATATTGTCAGGGGAGCAGGTAACCAAGAGTAAAATCTGAGTGTAAGATTTCCTGTTGAGCTTCTAGAGGATCAACAGTCTTGAATAATCGAGAGTCCTTTTTACTGCAGCTGTTGCTATTTCTAAAGGCTATCCAACGATGCACCTTCTCATCACTAAAATTTACTTCATTGCTCAATTTCACTTCTTGATAAATGCAGTGGGGATATTTATATCCAGTTCACTTCTTCAGCTTGATAAGCCATACAGAAGCAGTGAACTTCAGGCTGTTTCATTTGATAGAATTCCCAGTCTAGTATAAAAAGAAAAATACCCACAAAACATAGTCTTATTGCTATTTACAACACATGCTGCAGCTTTTTACTGTGAAATATTGTGACATCTATCAACAAAGGTTAGTACAGACAATTTCTTGGGAAAATGTATGATGAGGAGGAAAATCACAGTCAGTATAAGGAGGGGGTGTGGTGGAATAATGGCTTTCTAGAGAGACCATACACCATGAATCTTCATAGGGAAAACAATGACAGAATAACGAAAAGCATGTTTTCCTGATTTTCCCATTTCTTAAAATACAAATAATTTATATGTTGCCTTTTCTAAAGTATTGCTTTAATGTGGACCATATAGTGCAAGTATATTCAGTATGTTCAGGATATTTCTGTGTATGTATACACACGCACTTCAGTACATATTGGTGACATCCTCTTCCACCCTGGTGGAATGTGAAGTGCTTTGCAAGCTTTAAAACAGATCAGGGGAGCCTTTCTGCTAGCACATGTAATTGCTTTGCCCATTTCTGCAGGGAAGCTGTTTAGTGTGCAGCTATTCTACACAGCAGTTCAGAACAGCAGAGCCAAATGAAATTATGGAGGGAGTTTTCAGCAGACAGGCTGTAATTATCCAGTTTGGAATTTGACCAGAGTGAAACAGAAGCTTGCCTACCAATAAACATACTTGAGGTAACATGTTTTTGAAGTTTTTGAATAAAGAAGCTTGTCTGGATGGTGAAAGTGCAAGGTGGGAATCAGGCAATCCAGGTTGCTCTGGAATAAATTTAGCATGCTGTATTGTAAATTATTTAAGCTGTCCTTTCCCCCTGATTTTCCATCAAAAAGGAACAGTTGTATGGGACCTTACCATGACTTTCTCTCTTCCTTTTTATTCCATGTTGATGGTGGGGCTGGCAGAAGTCTCTCAGACTTCTTTACTTTCTGTTGTTCAGTGTTCATGGCATGCTCATCTGTGGCTTCAGAATGGCCTTGCCTGTGTAGGGCAAAATTCATTACCATGGCTGGGACAACTGTGTGAGAGTTTGTCTGGAGCAACTCCACCCTGTGAATTATTCATAATTTTAGTAATTATTTTATTTTCAAACTAGAATTGTCATTATTTTTTATTTCAACAGAGTAATTTCTCATGGCAAGTTATTTTATGGTGGCTGTGGCAGTCGGTTTCTCTGTGTAGGCAATTCCCTTGCTTAGGACTTGTGCATTACCTGTCAGATCTTTGTGTAGGAACTACTAAGAATAACCAACTACCATAAATGAGCGAACTGACTTTGATAGAGCAATCCAAAGCAATGTTCCAGCTGTGAAATATGCATGTGAGAGCATTTTTTTATTTTCTTGAAGTTTTCCCCATAATTTTCACACCACTGTGTCACATGATTTTTAAAAGTTCTAAATTTTGTTGTCCATTAATACATCCATTAATTTTGGCTTATGGACAAACTAGAGGGAGCTTTAGCAATGCACAGGATAAATCCATGTACATGTATGTACCTGACATGAGGCAAGGCAGAAATGACTGAAGATTGCTTTGTTCAGGGCTGACCTCAATTACTGACTCTCCTGTAAGTGATATGCCAGGGCTAATTTTATCATAAGTTTCATGACATATGAAAGTGGCTGTACTGGGTAGATGAACTGCTTTTATGACATGCAGAGATGAAAAATGGAAAATATGAAAAAGTGAGGATCATGTAGAGCCAAATCCAGTAAACCCTCAACTCTTGGGTGTAATTTGAAAAACCTCTGAAACTCAGTGGAATGACCTCACTAATGCTGAAGCACATGAAACTATACTCAGTATAATTAAGGTCTGTGACAAGACTCATATGCTTATTCAAACTATCAGTATTCATTGAGAACCTTACCAACCTAGAAGGTCCTCTCTTCTTCAGAGAGGATCTTTATTGATGCTATTCTGAGCCTGAAATCTCTTAGGAGACAGGTTTAGGGGATCTCAGGGACAGGCAGCAGCTCTCTGTCTGGACTGAGCTGCAGTCAGGAACAGAACAAAACCTCCAAAGTGTTGGGATGTTTTCAAATGACCTAAGAAAAGCATAAATTATAGCAATAGTCTTTATGGAAATAGGTCAGAAACACTCCTAACTAGATAGGGCAAATTTACATCTTTTGTGAAACAGAACGAAAACAACATTGTGATACTGGAGCCACACAACTAAGAATGCACTTAAATTCTTGCAGTCATCCAAAACATGCAATACATACTTTCACAGAAAGAAATAGATATTTAACCTTTTCCCCATGCATTGCTTCATTTTTCCTACTGTTTCACCAAGTGATTTTTTTTCATTCAGGAAAAAATACGTATTTATCACTCAGTTCAGCATAGTGTCATTCTTCTTTTGCATTGCTTCCAGCCTAGTAGTTCTGCATTCTCTCAATAGGATGTTGTATCAGGTAATATACTGATCTTGATCACTATGTTAGACCTCTGAAGCAATGTTAGTGGCTACAGCCTGGCTCCAGATAGTTAGGATGCACTGTGCATCTAAATTTTATATATGACCACTCAGATTCAGCTGTCTTATCCAGTTATTTAAGGGCTTAACTAAATTGCTTGCATTTGGTGTCCAGGTGGTGACTACAGAGTAGCTCATTGAAATATTGGCTGAGGTAACAAGCTTGAAGACTGGGCTTTGCATCGTTGAGCACTAATTTACATTGCTACATATCTCACCATCTTTTTGGGTGGCATGACAATGGATGAGCATCTTGACTGGTGTTAAAGCATTTTAATACCATTTCTGATATTAATTTTGTGTATATTTACAGCACAGATGAGTCTCTGACTTGCTTCACTCATTAACTGTATTACTGCTGCAGTGATAGACTATCCTTTACAAAGGAACACACAGTAGAGAGAGTTCAGCTGCTCATTGCTAAATTCCAATCATAAAAAGTGCTGCTATTTAGCTATTTAACTGAAAATATTTATGAAGGCAATATTTATTGACTTAGAATCATAGAATTGGTAAGGTTGGAAGGGACCTCTGGAGATCATCTAGTCCAACCCCTCTGCTCAAGCAGGGTCACCTAGAGCATGTTAGACAGGATCACGTCCAGGTAGGTTTTGAATATCTCCAGAGAAGGAGACAAAGGGCTCATCCGGGATTTGAACCCGGGACCTCTCACACCCTAAGCAAGAATTATACCCCTAGACCAATTTTGGCTCAAAACAATAAGATAATAGTATTTTCGTCCTATGTGAGGGGCACATGTTTATCATGTACTTGTATGGCAGGTGTTTACACTGTTTACTTTCACTGTGGACATTTAGATCTCTAAATTAAGGGCCTGGACTTGATTTTGTCTCATCTGATTTAGGCACTTAATCAACCTGGATAAATTAGAATCCAGAGCTGCCCTATATTCCTCAATAAGCAATGGAGAGAGACATTTCCAAGAAGACAGTTCAGTCTCCACAGTCCAAATTGCCTTCTGGAGATGCCTAATTCTGCAGTGGTCAGGGGTTTTCAATAAAGTGCCTAAAATCACGTGGGATCAATCCGTGTTACCCCTTAGAGTAGCCCATCTGTGTCCACTGACTATAAATTGAGAATGTTTCCTATCTTATTCATCCAAAGACTGGTGATTAAAGTAAGTTGCATGTATAGCTCTCTCTCCAGGTCACAACTAGTAAGGGAAATTTTTTGAGCGTGATCCTTACCTCTAAGGTATTTGTCTTAAGGGAAGAAAAATACGGTGGACTTTGGCCCACTATAACTGTCTGGTTCTCATCCTGACATTTTGCTAAAAGCAGCTCAGAGAGGTGTTTGTGAGAAAGCTGCTCCTAAACAACGTTCTGTGATTCAGGTTCATCTGCTCAGGTCAGCTTTCCTACCGCAACCTAGTGCAGCCAGAGGGAGAGATGGAGAGGCAGGAAATGCTGTTTTCCAATACTTCAAACTTATCTACATAGAAGGTCCCGTGGGACAGGAGGTTTAAAGAAGTTTCATGTTTCTGAGCGTCCATCCAAAGTATATATGATTGCAAAATATTATGAGGTGCATTAAAGGCTGAAATAGGCCACAGAGTTCTCAGCACTATATTATTCCTACTAGATCAAGTGCTATTTTATAGGGGTTGGATGGCAAGGGCACTTTCAGTGCTGCAGGGTTTAAAATCCAGCCATGTCTAGATCATTTTGCAGTTTCATTATGGCCTTAAGTAGATGTACTGAATGTGAATATAATGATTCTATGCCTTCCATCACTACATAATTTTGGACAAATTATCCATATTCTGCCCATGATATTTTTTCAGGAATAGCATGTGTTGCACAGTGTTCCCATTCATACCCATAAAAGCTCAATGAACCAGCTGTGTGATGTAGTATCTCTCATACTCTAAACTCTGTTTTGGAGGTTGCACATATTTGGAGAGGTTCTGTATGCACACTGAATGCCATTCAGTCATTAAATACAATTTTATATATTTTTTCTCTTTTTTTATTCCTTATAGATTTTCTATGGAGTTGATAAATTTCAAATAAAAGCCCATTTTCCTTTAAAATGGAGGAAAGTCTTGAGAAAATTATTTATAATACAATTTATAAATATATATATTTAGTTTTTTTAGTGCTTACAGGAACAATACTTCTAATCAGTACATTCTATATGATAGTCTACAGACCAGATCTGGCCTGTAAAGTGCTTCCATTTGGGTAAAGAAGATGGAGAACAACTGTTCTTTTTACAAAACAGTGGAATCTTTTCATTCCCATTTTTCCAGAACTTGGAAAAAACCCTACCCCCCCACCATGTACATTCTACTCAAGTTATTTATAAATATTCCTTCTGGCAACAAAAGAAACTACAAGCCAGCTACAAAACAGTTAAAAGAGCTTGAAAACTGTGGGCATGGGATTTAGCTCTCTTCTGCCTTACTCATGTAATGAATGGCCTTAAACTGAAGTTGAAGGAAATGAAATTCAGGACTATGCAAGAACTGAATGCAGACAATGACTCAAAAGGGAAACGTGTTAGCCTGATGGTTTGTTTTGACAGCTTTCCAGGTAAAATTTGGGTCTGATAGGAAATGCAAGAACATTGACTCTCTGTTCCTTGTGCTGTCTTGAAAAGATAGTCAAAGAAAGCATTAGCATACAAAGCTTCCTCATAAACAAAGACTGCTAAATATCGGGAAATCATCATTTGTTTAAGTTAAATTTAATTCAGAGACCATTTCTGATCTTTTACTTCTGTATTGGGTAGTGGTTAGCAATCTGGCAGGGATGCATGAGGAAGCACTATATTAACTGTGTTGAATACAGCCAAAAAAGCACTGTAGTTCAATGAAAACTCTGTTCGGTGTTGCACAAGCTGATACTGATTTAATCATCTCCCTTATCTTAACATTTTTCACAGTCACATTAGAACACGATAGCATCAAGAATGTACAAACATCTACAACCTTCAGATCACTTTACAAACCTATTCTCATTAGATATTTTTTTTCACAGTACTGATTGCCTGGAACTGTTTTAATAATTTCAATGTATTCTATGTCTCAATTACTAAAAGCCTCCTAAGAGTATGTTGATCTCAAGGTGTTAATGCTTATGAAAGTTACTGGGTCGCTTGATCTGAAAATGAAGCCTTTTATTATCTCTGAGCAAGAACAGCAGATAACTATGGTGTTTTGATGTACCAAAGTACTTGGATCCTGACCTGAAATATGGTTCAAATTCATTCTTCCATGAAGCTTTTATGACTCACCTCTAGCTGCCAAGTATGTGGTTTTTTGTAATGTGGACACCTGTCAGGAGTAAATGGCTTGAGACTAGCCCTTCACTTCATGTAAGTGACTAAGAAGCTCTTAAAAAACAGCAGCATTTGGACTCTTATCAACATGCAAAGAACAACAAATGAGTGACCTGGAAGAGACAGAATCAATGCCATGGCATATACTACAAAACACTGTTGGAGGAAATAACAGCAAGCAATATCCAGGTACTCCCAAGCCTCCCCCCCCCCCAAAAAAAAAAAAAAAAAAGAGAGAGAAAATCTCATACTCTGAACCACACCATCTTTTATGCTGTGACTTCTTTTTTTTTTTTTTTCTTTTTTGTAAGACTGAATAATAGTAATAATGCTCTTCCTCTAGGGCTCTCCTTGCAATAAATGTCTTTGTGGTTACAGGACAGAGGAATCAAAAGCAAATCCACTAGACATGCAATTGAAGAATGTCTTTTCCCTCAAATTCTTTAAGAATTCCAGACCTTCACTAACATTCTGCTAATGCAGTCTTAGGAAACTGCCCTCAAACTGGGGTAATGCTAAACCCAAGTCATCCAAGCAAGAATTGACATTAAAATTATTTGTCATCATTGCGTTACTTTCTAAGTGAACTCCAAAGTGCTAATCTGCTACTCAAACAGAAGCTGCTGTTTATTACAGGGAAAAAAAAGACAATAAACCAATTTTAGTGTTGGGCTATGAATCTATCTGTTGAGTATGTATTGTTTGATATGCTTAAATGTTTGCTTATTGTTTACTTTATCTAGAGTTTATATTATGCAGGGTACATGCAATCACCACGATCTAGGCACTCCGAACAAACAGTAAATAGTAATATCCAAGTAACTGGCAGCCTTCTCTTGAAAACTGAAGAATTTCTCATACTGCATATTTTTTGGCAAAGA